>NC_055966.1:22841138-22918638 GCF_018492685.1 Alosa sapidissima | reverse complement strand
GAGTTAGCTTTGATTGACACCAGCTAGACCTACTGACCTACATTGTTAAGGTCGATAGTAGCCTGGCTAGCGCCACCACTTCTCAATGAGACGTGGTCTGGGAACCAAACGTTCATTTTCTCGTATTTGAAAAAAATGCCCAGATCCGTTTATTGGGTGCCACGGATGTCTATCAAATGCGTCTGTGCATAGCTCATCATCGTCTTGCTTTCCCACCTATTCTGTGATTGGTTCCCTATCTCAGGTGAAAATTTGCTCCATGGTCTCCAGGCTGCCTTAGCAGCGTGAATCAAATCGCGCGCAAGGCAGCATGGGAACACCCAGGCTAGGTCGATAGTAGATAGGGGATCAGATGTTGAGATTGATTTTTTAAAAAATATTTATAATTGAATGCACAGGCTTGCATAGGCTGCTTTGACATATGCTTTCTTGTGCATACTGCAAGTTACTCTCTCTGCCTTACTAATACTATTATACTACTGTATTAACTACCAGAGCTTGTCATGCAATATGTCACTGAGAATTTTTCATGCCCTGTTTCATAAACATTGTTTCACTTAGTGGTACTTACCACTTCTAATCAATTAATGTAATGCTTAACATATCAGGGTGGGAAAAAATAGCTCTCAGAACCAGCCTTGCCACTTGTTGCCCAGATGTGCAAGGGGGGGGGGGCTTAAGTGATGCTTACTTACTTGCTCACTCACACGCTTGTTAGATCGCTGTGCTGTGCGCTAGGCTAGTCAGTGACTGCCAATTAGCTTCATGTAAAACAGTGCCCAGGCCGAGGTGCTGCCGCGCGGGCTCTCGTGTGATAGGGCCAGGATGTTTGTGTAACTGAAGCCACAGTCTCGGGCTCGAGGCCCGTTTGAAGTCGACTCCCCCCGCAGGCCGGGACCATGTGTGAGTGCGCCGAGCGTGTCTCGCTCGACACTCCCCTGCGGTGCGCTCCACTTTTGACCCCGCGGATCACTTGTGATCTCCCCTCCGGCCGTGGGGGCACGCGGGGGTGCGAGCTGGTGTCTTGTTAAGGGGTTAATGAGGTAGAACTGTGTGGCACGGTTCATGTTCACTGGTACGAGCGGGAGAAGGAGGAGAGTGGGGGGGTTACTCAGATCAGAGGTGTGCGAAGGAGCTGTTAGAGGAGCAGACCCTGCTGTGTGTGTGTGTGTGTGTGTGAGAGAGAGTCTGCCTCTGTCTCTCTATCTGCCCGTGTGTGTGTGTGTGTGTGTGTGCGTGCCATGGGGTACCGAACATCACAAGGTTTCTATGCCTTTCTATATTTCTATGCCTATATACGGTACAATAAAACACATTTACAGTTTACTGTCAGTACTACAAACATAATTGACCTTGAATTTCACAAATTCTTTATACATTTACAGTAATAAAAAAAGAAAATCCTTTATCAACCCATTTCATTACTTTTTAGAATACTCCAAATGTATTCATTGAGGTCTATACCTTTCTCTCACTAAACCCGGGTCCTGGACCTGGAGACCTGGAGACCTGGTGTTGGTGTTTGAGACCCCTACATGTGCAGGTTCCTCACCGCAGGGTTCTGCTCCTGTGTGAGCCGTCTGCACGTGGCCCGCTCCTCCACGAGCAGCATGTGGGACTAACCCTAACCCATAACCCATAACACCAGTACAGTGCAGTGCAGTGCCAGCCAGCCCATCCAGCCGCAGGTGTGAAAATTAGGTGCGAGGTTTATGTGTGATAAATTACCAACAGGTGCACTAATTTGTGCTGCTTGGGTTCCCCCCCTCCCTTCCTCTTTTTCTCAGCTCTCTCTCTCTCTCTCTTTTTTTTCTCTCTCTCTCTTTTTTTCTCCCTTATTCTCTCTCTCTCTCTCTCTCTCTCTCTCTCTCTCTCACACACACACCATACGCTTATAAAAAGAGAAAAGAAAGGAGAGAAATGTGTACCCTCCCTGGCTGCAAAGGAATTTAAGGAGTGGACAAGCAATGCACAGAATCCCCCCTCTTAGGAAAAAAAAAACAAAAAAAAACACCTAAAGCTGGTAAGAAACATTAAACACATGTATGTATCAGCTCCTGTTTGCCCTGAGTGTGTGTGAGTGCATCGTGATGAATCTCTGATAGGCCCTCTAGGGTAACCCTCCACCGTCAGCACCTAAAACCCAATCACCTCTTTCTGCATGTCTCTTCCTCTGTTGCACAACACCACTTCTATGTCCACAAGACACAGCCATCGTAGTATGCCAATCTTCTCAGATGTCATTGCATGTTCCAATGAAAGACCTGAAGTGCATGTCTGTTAAGTGAAGCAGTCAGTGAGGTGTTGGCTAGAACTGCAAGGCTATAATCGGCCTACAGATTTGGATTTCAGATAACAGGGAGACTGTTGTGTCGCTGATCTCTCTCCTAATGCCCAAACCATTTTTATGGGTTTAGTCAAACCGCTGGCCTAAGCTCCTCCATGGGTTGCCTGTCAGCTTTGCAAATGCTCACTGTGTTTTTGTTTCTGTATTCAGGCGTTAACTGTGTTGTGCCACTCAGGTGTCCCAAAAAAGAGACACAGAGAGTAATCCGTTTATGGAGGACTTGCAGAAATGCCTCCAAGCAGGCCTCCTACCCTATTTATCATGGTTACCCAGTTGGAGTTCCCTTAGCAACAAATGCATATTTTTCACCTCCGGAGACGACTCTCGACAGCATTCCTGTCTTGAACATGAACAACTCCGTGGTATGGGGAAAACCAATTGGATTGGATACGCATTCAACACCGTAGGCGAAAAGGGCTGAACCTGGAATCCTCATACGGGTCCGGAGGGAGCCGTGAGGAGAGCCCCCATGCCCCGCTGGAGGAAAGATCCGGCAGTTTTTCCAGATTGTGACTCATCGGTAGAGAGAGAGAGAGAGCGCAAAGAGAAAAAATACACCAGCAGGACGAACATGTCAGGTGTAGCAGATGGACCTGCGATCCATCGCTCATAAAACAAGAATGTAGAGTCGAGGGTGATTTCTCTTTATTCACCGATTTACGTTTGGCATAGGTTCTAGAGAAGTGCAGTATTAATAATGCCTGGATCCAGCCTGGCACGGGAGTGGTAGCCAGACGTATCTGTGGCACAGACAAGGAGTGAGTCAAGTATGCTCTGTGCCACAAGGTTGTAGATTTCTTTTCAAGTAATAAGGGTGTATTTTTTTATGTAAAGAGCATGAAGAAAAGCAGTTATTGTCAGTTCAGGAGGCAAAGTGTTGTGACAGAACTTAGGCCGTAAAACCAGAAATGGAAAACATCCAAGATTCCGGAATCTACTGTACTCACTCGGATCTTCTATGTCGACTCCCATATGCTTGTGTTTTTCTACAAGAATGCACAGTATGTATGACAGCAGTAAGGTAATGTGAACCGTCCATATCATTCGAGTGGCTGATCTAGGGAATTCTAAACAATCGAGTGTGGGAGTGGCAGGCTGCTGTTTCATCCATCCTTGCCGAATGATGCTGGAACTGGACAGAAGTTCATCAGAGTTCCCTGAGGTCCTCTAAGGCTAAGGCTCAGCCATGGTTAGGTTTTTGCACTGCACCCAGCAGTCTCCCCTGGTTGCCAGCTTTCCATACTTCCAGTACATGTTTATACATCCAAATCCACCTATTTAAGTGCCGAGGTCCAATCTTCAAATCTATCATCGCCCTGCAGGGTCTCCTGGGCCTTGTATCACAGGAACGTTCTTTGCTAAGCTAATAAGTCAGTGAGCGAATGTGTTTGTGCAGACACATGCTACAAAATCATTATAAGCAGTGGGATTGTGCTAAATTATAAACATATGCTTACAGTATGATCTGTTAAAGTAAACCAAAGGCAAAAAAACGAAACATAGATCCGAAATCCTGACTGTTTCCAGCTGCAAAGTAGTCAAAGGCGAATCCAACATATTTTCTGCTAAATTGGAACAGAAATGTGCCTTCAGAGCAGAGGCCTGTACCCCCAAATCCACCCTCTCAAGCATGCCCCCCCCCCATGAAATCCACACCCAACTTCTGCTTTTTATTTCTGAGCAAAGTGTGACTTCCACAAGCGTGAAAAAACTAAAGTGATATGGGTGTAAAATGCTGGTGGTTTGATGTCGTTTTCCATGTGCTGACTCTCACAATTGAGAGGCGTGTTGAGCCGTTCAGGCCTGGCCGGGATGGATGGACGGATGGACTGAAAAGTTCTTACTGCTCCGAACCTCACCTCGCCATTTAACATCTTTTCCATCATGAGTGGCAATCTCTAAGTGTGTGTGTGTGTGTGTGTGTGTGTGTGTGTGTGTGTGTGTGTGTGTGTTTTTCCCTCCAAAAGCAAACTAGCCCTTAACATTTTTGGCCTTGTTTAGACCTCCCCGCCT
The DNA here is from genome assembly GCF_018492685.1 of Alosa sapidissima. NCBI lineage: Eukaryota > Metazoa > Chordata > Actinopteri > Clupeiformes > Clupeidae > Alosa > Alosa sapidissima. The sequence continues at coordinate 22,914,278 of NC_055966.1, read as the reverse complement.
TTTTATCCATTTGCCTCTCTCTCTTTTTCCTTCTTAAATCCCAAAAGGTGCATGCAGGTTAAAAATGTCAAGTTCGCGTCTGGCGCGATAAAACACTCTCAAAACCACCCTGAGGAAACTGAGAATGCCATTTAGGGGTAAAGGGAGACCGTAATTGCCGCAGTGCCACAGAATAAAGTATACATATATGATTCTGCTGGCAAACCTAATTCTTGCCACATAAAGAGGAGGAACCTCATAAGAAGCCTGCGGGTTTGTAGCTTACTAGCGCTGAGGTTTCCTCTCTGTCCTCCAAACAGCATGCTGCGTCGATACATAAATATGTCTGATCATTCAACACGCCTGCCTCCACCGTTTCCCTTAGTGTGTGCATGTGTTGCATTCGTGAAAAGGTTGTCTTTTTTCACATGGGGGTTTTTGTCCACGATGCATGTTTCTTTTGGTTTACACATATTTTGCATCCAGAGAATTATACAAGGGAGCCATATGTTGTCTCAGTGCTCAGATCAGGATTTGTGTTGATCAGGATTTGAACTTGTGACCTCAGCGCTGTTAGTATAGCATATTGTATACTAAACACAATAAGCCTGAAAAGGAGATGCTGAGACCAGTATTGCTTCCTGATTGGACTGAGTTCTCCAGCTAGTGCCTCTCTTAACCTCTGTTTCACTACCCAACCACTGATTGACAGCGGAGACCAGAATTTCCCCCGCTAAACTGCATGGGCAATTAATCGGCAGTTTGGCCCATGAACATTACGACTTGGAGGAGGACAATGATGATGATTATGGTGATAGAGATCGTCTTTACGACTTGGGGATTCTGTAGCTTTTACTTCGGCTAGGGACTCTTGTCTCTCTCTCCTCGTGCGCTTAGGTCTGTTTCTTGCAACAACAGCACGACTTAACTAATCGTCTCTGACACAGAATTAGAGCCAGTGAACTGTGTGGTGAGAGCTGGGGAGTGACCTTGTGCTCAGGCTCTGCGGGGAATAATCACATTGCTGACGATGAAACGATCACAGGGAAGGGACTGAGTTGCAGAGCGACACTTTTATAGGCGAATTTTAGGTAGAATGTTTTTTAACGAGTCCTGAGATGATGTCATGTGGATGTGGTGCGAGTGAGTGTGCAGAGTGTGTGTGTGTGTGTGTATGGGGGGGGGGGGGTATGCTGCCAGGGCCTGGCTCGCCCTGACCCCCCCACACACCCCCACTCCCACCTCCCCACTGCCCACGTTGTTGGCAGCACAAGGCGACGCCCGTCACGCTAGTTTTAGAGTTGTTAAGCATACCTGAGGCAGACCTGCCTGCCTCTCTGCTCAGCACAGGCCTAATTGGTCTTGAGCGGGGCCCAAAACAAAGCTGGCTGGGGGTGCTGCTGCCCAGTCTCTGAATGAAACCGCCACCATCCAAACATCCCGTCATCATGCATGCCCCCGCGTTATGAGGCCCAGTGTTTCGCATGAATGGAAGACCAAACTATGCACTCACCTGAATGAACCAATGCCTCATTCCAAATTGGTCCTGTGAAATTTGATATGAAGTTTTTGGTGGGTTGGATGGCACGATCTTATATGTTTTAAAGTACACGACACAAGTAACAAGACACTAGTCCGTGACTAAAACGGCTAGCTACAGTTGAAATAAAGGGACTGAAGTTTGAAATAAAGGGATACCAGAAAAGGATGTTTATTTAATTTTAAAGAAAAACACAAAAAGGCAGTTGAGAATATAAAAACAACAACTACAGACCAGAAAACATCTCAGATGAACACTTTTATTTCAATTCAATTTATGCAGTTTTGAGTTTTCTCTCTGACACAGACACATTCAGGCTTGTCGCTCCTTGTGGTTTGAGCTATATGTGGCAAAATGAATATGTTGGTGTCAGCCACCCTATACATTGCAAATGTCATCCTCAAAATGATTTGCAATATTTGGCCATGTCTGCCAGTTATGCTGCTGAACTTACAAGTCCTTGTGGTGTCTTCCCCAGTGGAGTTCAAAGAGATGCTTGGCTTTGTAAATGAAATAACTGGGACATAGTGGGATCATTAGATATCTGTCAGAAGTGGGGACTTTTTGAGAAGTGGGTTTTTTTTTTGTTGTAAGTACCATTCATTTTGTGGTCAGAACTGTAAACTAAGGGGGTGCATCACAGCGAGGGGTTTCTACAATGGGTGTCTTTAGCATTCTTTGCTTGAACGGGATAAAAAAAAAAAATACTTCAAAAAGCTGAGACGGCTCGTGAAAATCCATTCACACAAACTTTAAATCTCACACATCTGAACTGAGAAAGCCCAGAAAAAGTTTTAATCCCAAATTCATGTGAAAAACCTTCGATAATGTCACCATGCTCAGTGAATAGTCCCTCGAAAAACATGGTCTTGAAATAGAGGCTGGCTGATTTAATCAGTTAGAGAAAAAGCATATGCCAGCTGCAATAACTCACTCCATAGAAACTTAGCACAACAGTTTGTGTTGAATCACATATATACACACACACACATACAGACAAACCGGGGAGAGGGAAAAAACACACTTCGGCACTAAATTAGGTTTATCCGCAGTAATTTACTGAGAGCCCCAAATTCCTCCAGACCAACGTGCTTTGATCGCTTCCGCTCTAGTGTGACTTCAAATCATGGCCAAGGATGCTGTTTACATATTAGAGCTGCATGGTCTTTTCACAGTTGCTCTTGGATGCACACAGAGGCCAGCAGACACACCAAGCAGACGCTTCTTGTTAGATGTCTCAATGTTCAGGCTGAGTCCCTCCAGCGGCAGGCAAGCCTGTCTGCGGCATGTCCTCTTACCCCGCGCCAAACGCACTGTACTAGACGGCCGCACCACCGTATCGAAGCTTTATTTATGGTGCTGTGAAACAAACACCAGGACTACTTGACACGCTCTTCGTTGTGCCCCAAAGGTCAAGGTAATGCCTAAGACACAGATGAGTCCCTGTAGACGAGGGGTTTGGACGGCTTATGACCGCTCTGTTTTTCAGCTTAAAAAATCGGATCCATCTGACGAATTGACGTAAATACGGCTTGAAAATAAGCGCCCCAGGTATAAATCAGCTGGCGGTGGGAAAGGTTTCCGTAAAACGTGGAAGCCCATGGTCCTCCTGGACCCGAGTTGGACCCTCTCGCCCGAGACACAGAGAATCCTAACCTCCTATTTGACATGCCTGTGGTTTGTGCTGGGAAAGCCGTAGTCTACATCCCCCCCCCCCCCCCACGCCATCCACCATCTCATAATAGAGAAGCGAAAATGTTTTACCCATCAGCTGAGGCTTGTGCGCTTCCTTTTTCCATTCATGGGCCTTGGATGCGGCAGCCAGCGCATTAGAAAGCTGCACGCTGTTGACTCAGGTTCATACGTACGTGTGGTTTGATTAGCGACAAGCTAAACAAGTCTCCGGCAGAGGCCCAACCCAAACGAGAGAGGGCGGCCTGCCAGGGCAGGCGATGAGGCAACGCTCCCCTGCGCTGGGGCTAATTTGCCTCTTGCTAATTGATTGATCAGTGGCCTGAAGCAATCAGACACGGTGGAAGTGTAATTTAAGCTCACGCTGACAGTTGTAGTTAAATGAATCATTTGGTTGTAGCTGGAGAGCAATTGTCGGAGAGAGATGACAGAAGGGGCGGCTTGCGGTTCGGCATTGTGCGAAACTCACCCAAAAAGAAATGATGGAGGAAGTGGGATAGGAGTGTGTGATATGTCTCCCCTCACTGCTGCTGCCGCCACCCCTCGATGGCTGAAACGTTCTGTGCCGGCTCATAAGGCCTTGCCAATCCTAGTTTCCTCTTCTCTCAGCGTGATGATAACAATCAAGTTTGAAGGGTGTAGGGCTGGAAGGGAGATTTTGCCAATTTGCTGTGAATGTCAGGTTACTGTAAACACATCCAGACTATATACAAAACGTATATGTATATAGCAGTGTGGTGAGGCCCAAAATCTGCCTATACTTCATTTCCGTCTCACAAATAGCCTAACAGCACGGAACACTAAGCATGTTTGTCAAGAACAGTTCCCCTGTTTGTTATCGTTTGCAAAAAACCCTCAATTAGAGTGTGCACAACTACCGCCAACATATATACCCTGTATGTCAGTATCTCTATGCCTCTTGTTGATATATATGTAATGCTTCATGTTTATAGAAGTTTAAAATGTTCTGGCAAGCAAGCAAAAAGCTTCAAGCTGTTTTCTCCTGAATATGAAACTGTGGAAGGAAGCACGCTATCCTCATGTGAAATGTTCCATAGCATGAATCTAAAAGCACTTTTGTCCTGATGATAGTTTGATATGGAGAGGGATATGTGATAAATATGCCCCCGGGGGTTAACTCTGCTATTTAAAGGTGGGTGTTCTGGGACAAATGGTGTGATGCATTCAGCATGTGTGTGGAGCACTCTCTCCCGAAGCACATATGGATATAAAGTGAGTGCAAGACTCTGCCTAATCCTTTCGTATTAGAAACATTAGATCTTGTCTTGACTGGCTGCTGTTGCTTGTACTGCTAATGATAAAAATCTGCGAGGATACGCGCAGTAGGCCTTAGTACATGTGAATGGTGGATTTTTAGCCGAAGCATGCTCATCTGTCATCTGCAAGGTTTTTGAGGTCTGAGACGTCTGGTTGTCATGGTGAGAGGGATGAGGAGTCGACGAAGACGGATGGTTCCCAGCGAAACACTGGGCAGCCATCAGGGGATGACCGATGAGGTGTCGGCATGGAGACAGGCCGTGATGCGCCCTCTCTATCGCTTAATCTTCCCTTCCTGTTCGTTCTCTCTGTCTCACTCTCTGATCTACTCTCCAGCACTTGGCTCCAAACAAGCCTGTGTGTACCTAGCGAATCGAACTTGGAACTTTCTCCCTTCAACTCCCCTCCTGATCATACTAGTTTTACTTTTAGCTCAACATTTATTCACACTGACATGTAAAAACGGCCATGATGTTGTGGCTCCAGTCCAGTGTCTGGTCTGAGTCTGTGTTGAAAGGAAGCTTCTTACAGAAACAGGTTGAATCATATCGACAGATGCCTTAGTTTGACATGCCAATAGGATCCATTCATAAAGATTCACAGACATTTTCAAAGATTTTTGTGATTGTCCTTATAAAGGTTAAAGAAATGCAATACCCCGCCATATATCCACATCTGAGCAAAGAACATGTTCTTCTCCCCGAGCCACACTGCCTTGCATGATGCTTTTTTTATGAAGCGTTGTGGTAGGTCGTGGAGTCAGGGGCTGTTACCCTATCTCTGGTGGTGATACCTAAAACTTGGCTCTGATCGATAACAGTGTCTCGCATTCGCAGCTGTGCACTGCACACCCAAGGACATTTTCCTGTAAACGGGACACAGAGGAGTTTACATTAAAGGTGCAGACAGCAATTCTAATCGCTTAAAATAATAATAATAATAATAATAGAAATAATAATTCAGCAAAATAATCCTCATGGTCCTCTAGCTGTCTGGTCAGAGTATGTGCTTAAAAACCACCAGTGTTCATACACAGCCTTGGCTATTTTAAATGAGAAACAAACATAGTGGCTCGGACCAATTATTGAACAATCCCAGCCAATCAACATGGTGCTTTGGGAGCATGGAAGGGAGGGGTGATTGGCTGGCAAACTCAAATATTAACAACTTTTCACAAAGTCAAATCGCGGACTACATCTTAAGAGGGAGATAAACATGCATTGTAGGACGTTTAGTTGTTACTGGCTCTGTTGTCTCTCACCGGCAACCCGATCTGTCCCAAAGTCACTGTGGTTTTGGCCTTTCATCGGCTGTCTCAATACAACATTCAGGAGTTAAGCTCTGAATCGAATCAATGCACTGCTCGCAATTTTCAAAAGGATGTATATGAGGCAAGAAGGGTAGCCAGAGTTTACATGAATGACAATTTGCAGAATCTGTGAAATCTGCCTTGATGGAATGCTACAGGGCTTGCTTGTTCAAGCCAGTGCAGCACTAGAGCTGTTAAGTTGAATGCTGTATAATGCTTTCTCTCCACACACACACATACACACACACACACACACACACTCTGTCACACATGTATGCAGTTTTATTAACATACTCCTCTGTCTGTGTGTCTGTCTGTGTGTCTCTGCCTCTCTCCTCCATTTCTGCCTATGCAGCAGCTAGCTATGGAGTGTACCCCATCTGCAAAGGCTGTTCGGTGTGCTCGAAGGACAATGGGTGCATGAACTGTCAACCCAAACTCTTCCTCTTCTTGCGGCGGGAGCGGATGCGGCAGTACGGGGAATGTCTTCACGCCTGTCCGTCGGGATACTACGGCGTGCGCGCACCAGAGATCAACATGTGCTCCAGTAAGCGCCCCCCCCCCCCCTCTCTCTCTCACTCTCTCTCCCTCTCTCTCTCCCTCTCTCTCTCCATCTCTCTCTCTCCCTCTCTCTCTCTCTCTCTCTTTCTCTCTCTATCCATTGCTCCATATAATGTAAACCATGGCCATCAGAATTTATGATTGTTGGAGAAGCAAACGCTTGTCACCTCACTGGTTTTGTGGGTGTGGGGTGTCTGATCTCTTGGCACAGGTGGGTGGATTGGTGGTGGCCCTGCACAGGGGTTAAGTGTTTGGGGATTTGAGCGATGTGGCCCACTGATTCGTCAGGCTCCCCGTCCAGTGATACAGCATGGAGGGTGTAGGGATTAGAGGAAACAAGGTACTGCAGCAGTGAAAAATTAGGGCCCCAAAATTGAGGCCACTTGGTGAGGCCAGCGATACCGAGGCCATTGTGTAATGTCCAAGGTAGACCGGTGCACAATTTGAGTCTGCCCTTTTGTTTTTGAAAGATAAGTAGCTCCTCTAAAGCACTTGCACAAATCCATTGGCAGGGCAAGGCATCCATTGTCTGCTAATTAGAACAATTGAAATACCATAATCGATTCAAGACTGTCACTAAACTAATCAATAGTCTCATTCTTAGGATCTCAATCCATCTTAGCATTCATTTTATTTATAAAAATAATAAAATAAAAAATAAAACACTTCTTAATATCAGCAGTGAACCGTTTCAATACTGTGTTTTCTAGAGCTGCCAAGATTTATGCTCTGAGATGTTTTTTCCATTTGCTCAAAGTTACTTAAGTTCATTATTTAACCCCCTCCACACACACACACACACACAACACACAATTGTTCCCACATTATTTTGCATCTATATCCTAAAACACCTCTTTGATCACGCTCTTTTTGAACTATATGTATTGAAACAGTAGAAGGGCAAGGAAAAGGGCTCACATTTATTCAGAGTATTCGGAGTAATACAAGAAAAGAAGAAAAACAATTAAGGAAACATCTCCCTCTCCTCTCCTTCTATGGTACTCCATCCCATAACCTTATTTTAACATGGGGTCTGGCTGGAGACATTTTGGCTTTATGGCTTTATAGAAAGGGGCCTGAGGTGTTGGCTGAATGTTTCATGTGAAAGCAGAGAGGAACTTGAACCCATTTGGTCTGTGGGAGCCAAACTCCTGACAGACGGCTCAGAAATGGGGCCCTGGAGGAACATGTCGGGACCTTTACGCCCAATAACCCAGACGGGCTGCAGACACTCAAAGCAGCAGCCATTTGCTTGCCCAATCACTCTCGAATGTCCGCACAAATATGTCCGCTTGGTTTTATCAAACACCGTAGGAAAGAGCTACGTTTTTTTTTTTTGGTGGGAGGGGGGGGGGGACTCTCCTCTTAGGAACAAAAAACGCCCCAAAACCCAAAAACGCTTGGCTTGTAATAAACTGATGGTATCAATTGAATTTCCTCGCCCCAACCATTGGTTTTCCCCCCTCGCTCACATACGCTATTCTCCATTACCCACAATAAAAGAGCGGAGAGAAGTGCCCCAGGACATTGCACCCTATCGTCATAAGTCACACAAGGGGGAACGAGACATCTTGTTCTCCGATGGATTGTAATTGTTTGCTATCCTCGGCCCTGCTCTCCTGCGCTTGGTGAAGTTTGATTTTAAGCACTTGTGATGGGCAGCAAGCTAATCTGAGTTCTTTTCGGGGAGAGCTTCACCCAGAACAAAACGGAGCGTTGTCACGTATCATCAGATCTCAGCGCTAAAGCCCACTTTGATGTCATCACAATTTAAGTCATGACTTCATAATCCAGCTTCGCATTTGACCCCCTCCTCCTCAAGTTACGCACCGCATGCCGTTTTTCGACAAATGGATCACGTTCTTTTGGCGTAATAAAGTTGTTTGTATCGGGAGGTTAGCACACAAGCTAAATGTGGGGTCAACGCTTTTAATGGCTAAGGCAACGCTACATTCACCTCTACTGCCTGTGAGACTCTCTTGCTCTCTCACAGTCATCCAGAAACCACCTGGAACGTTTCATTATGTCTGCATGTTATCATGTCCTTTAAAAAAATATATACAGCTCTGAAATTACTTGGGGAGCAGCTGCTTATTATTACACCAGGGTATGCCTGTGTGATCTTATCTTATTTTAGAATGCCTTGCAGATGAAGTGAAGAAGATGAAGAAGCAGAAGAAGAAAAATGAAAGGAGGAAGAAAGAAGGGAGAGAGGAGAGACAGGTTCACACACTGTCATCAGCTCTTTCTCGGGGTAGACGGCCCTTTTGAAACCCTTCTCGAGTTTGCCTCAGGTTTTGACTCGCACCAAACCCAGTTGGTCTCTGGTGAACATCATCGGCGCAGCTCAACAGCAAACACATGAGTCTCACACATCCCAGGGGTGGGGGGGGGGTGGAGAGGAGGATTGGCCAAGACCTGTCCCCTCTGAGAAAATCGGAAGAGCCGCAGTGAAAGGGAGCGACCGTCCGCCATTGACACTAACCAGATGGTGGGTGAAGGAGAGAACAGCGGAGAGATAAGAGTGCCGGAGGACGTTGAGCGTGGAGGGAAGAATTATGGCGAAGCTGGTACCGTTCAGACGTTCCCTTAGCTTTGTCAAGTCCGAGTCCCCGCTAACTCTCCCCGCTAACTCTCCCCGCTCACTCTCCCCGCTCACCCTTCTTCTCCTCCCTTTTTCTTTCCTTCTCCGGTCCACCCCAGATGACTCTCCCGGACATATTAAGTGGGCGCTCGAACAACGCTGCGCCATCTCACCCCCCCCCCCCCCCCCCCACACACACACACACACTTGCACACCCCCCCGTGTTTGCACCCTGAGCTCTTAGCAGCAGCTAACAGAGAGCCTTGAGAAGCCATAACTTTTACAACAGTCATCGGGGTCCTTATCAGCTCACCAGCCTTGCCTGTCCTGGCCCATAAGTCTTTATGTGGATGTAGGAGCTGCCCAAACTGTGCTACGTGGACCCATAACGTAATTATAAACATCCAATTTCAATGTGCACATTCCATTTACCATGCCAGGAACAATTGCGTCATTAAATCCTGGGGATTTGACATTCACGGATGGGTGTATGACATCCAGTCCAAACTCTGGTTTCAATCTTTACTGGAGTATACTGTAATCTGGACTGTTTCTTTTCTCTCTCTCTTCTCTCTCTCTCTCTCCCTCTCGCTTTTTCGGTTCATTCTCGAAAAACAAGAGTTGATGGGCGAGGGGGCTGAGATGATAAGGGCTGTCCCTGAATGACCCCCTGGCTCTGGTAGTGTGTACAACATGCTTTAGACTACACTACAAAGATGGCTTCGCCACTGCCAATATCCTGCAAGTGTGGTTCAAATATCGCAGCTCGTCCAGTACCAGTATATGTGCCACTTGGGGCTCCCTTGTCAGGCGTAATTTTTTCATCTTATTTTTTATTTACCCTTTTATTGCGTCTTGCGGGCGCTAAAAAGAAAAAACAGTGACTGTACACCCATTGTTGCCGTATTTGCCACTTTTTTTTAAATTAAATAAAACAAAAGGAGATGCAGGAGTCTGGGAGTGCTCCATATTGCACTTTTCACAGCCTCATCATTTTCATTTTTTTTTAAAAGGCGTCGTGGGAATTCTGTGTGGTCCAAGAGTCGCACGAAAAGGGCCCCATTGTCCAAAGCACCACTGGAGCATCGTGCCGGAATCTCTACATAACGTTGTGCCATGGCCTCTGCCAACCCGTCCCCTCTGCCCACCCTGCTGAGGGCATTTCCTTTCACAGCAGCCCCATTTGGGACCTGCAAACAGCCCAGTTGCTTATATGGCCTTTGTGCATTGTGCTTTTCCGGACCTCGCAAAAAAAAAAAAAGCACGAGAAGCACGAAAGATCTGCCAGACAATTTGAGGGACACACCTAGCCATAATCTTTCAGCGGTTACATAAAACTCAGCTCTGAAAATGTTTTGTATGGATGGAAAGGTTTTTTTTTTCTTCTTCTTTGGGTTTGTACTGCATGCGTTCGAGCGTTGCCGGAGTGTGTTGTGTGGTGTGTTTGCTCATCTGTTACGGTGCTGGCAGGGTTCTGGCAGCTTTTGGCATCCTCAATGTGGGCAGAAGCACACAGGCCAGTCTCTCTCTCTCTCTCTCTCTCTCTCTCTCTCTCTCTCTCACTTTCTCTCTCTTTCTCGGTGCAATCCAGGAACATTGTCATGGCTGTCGTCTCAGTTCATTTTACTCCCACATGATTGACGGGAACACCAGCGGATACCCCCCTCCCCCCACCCACCCAGCCTCCTCTCCTGCCCATCCCATCCCATCCCATGCCCGCTTCTCCTCTCCTCTCCTCCCCTGCTCGGGGCTGATGTAGCTGTCGTGTCCGTGGAGGAACCCCAGGGGGGAAAAAAAACCTACCCAGAAAGCTTGGCGTGTGCCGTGGCAGAACCAGATGACATGGTTGGGTGTGAGTAAGCAGACCGTGTGATGTGCCTCTGGCCAAAGCCATGCCGAAAGAGAAGCAGGCAGGCAGGCAGGCAGGCATAGATCAGCAGCACTCATTTAGCCAGGACCTTGGGGTTGAACGGATGGAAAAGTGTTACCCATTTTTTCCCCCAGCATCTCTGCACAGTGCTGTTTGGTGGTGACAGCCCTTGCCCTTGGCCCACGCATCTCTTCGGTTTTCATGTCTTGGCACTCCTTTTTTTTTCTGTAGCAGGACCTGGCGATGGGCTTGATAACCCCCACTCCCCCAATTGAGTAGATAGGTCTCTGTGGGATTCTGGGAAATTTGGGTCCCCCTTTCTTTTTGGGAATGAATCACCACTGTATTTGGAGGAGAAAAGAGAGAGAGAGAGAGAGGGAGCAAGGAGAAGAGAGAGGGAGAGCGGGTAAAGTAATCACATATATAAATCAAGCGAGCACTCAAGGCACTGGCGTGCTCGGACGCAGGCAGCCCACATGTGAACGAGCACCGGCTTCTTACTGAACGTCCACGATATAATTTGCTCATTGTTTTTTTGTGTGCCGTCCAGACCACAGCAGAGAGGCACGCTCTGCCCACAAGACTTTCGGGATTAGATCACCCTGCCGCTTTGACGATTCAACTCAACGTGCACTTGACATAAAAACCACACGAAAACCCCGACGCGGGTGGACAGAAAAAAAAAGAACGTAGTATATAAGCGACCATTTATCTCGGCCTGTCTGGTACGAGCTATACCAGTCTGGACTTGGCCTTGAGTCGAGTGATACCTCATTTGCCCTTCACATTAATTGCAGAGGAGAACGGGAGAGAGGGAATACAGGGGTAGAAAAGGAGGAGATAATACTCCTTGGGAATGATAGCTTGGTCGGCCCCACTGTCAGATTCCCACATGGGTGAGCCACGGAGATTGGCTGACCTCGTTACCTCCTATTACTTCTGGCTGAGGCAGGCACCTTGGCCACGTATGAAAGGTGGCACCAGGGTTAATCCCTCACGGAGAAGAGGGCCAGTTCTCTCCCAAGCATCTGCCAACTGCCTGGTGACGTCACACCGAAACGCTGATGAGGAGCGATCGGGCAGTCACCGCTGCTTCCCTAAACAGCAGGCCAGGCATCTTCCATCCTTTCTGATGGGAAACTGCTGTGTGTGTGTGTGTGTGTGTGTGTGTGTGTGTGTGTATTATCCTCTCTCTTTTTTTTTTCTTTTTATATTTGCCCCAGAAGTCATGGGTGGTGGTATGATAGTGAAGCACAGTGTCACGTTTAGGATAGTTTCAAGTACAATGGGTGAATGTGATTATTGAGACGAGCTATTTCCCTCAGCAGCAAATGGCTACAATTAATATGGCTCCCATTATTGTGTACTTCACAGAATTGCAGCTCCTGTTCAGTGCTATAAACAGCAGAAGGTTAGAAAACAAGCCAGTTGTGGAGATAAGCACCAGATGCCCCCCCCCCATCTCTCTTTTGCAGTTTGTTTTTTCTCTTTTTTGTTTTTGTCTCCAGCTAAATATGTCCAGGTGATGACAGGCGTGCAGATGCTTGTACTTAGCAGGCACGAGAGAGTTGCCTTCCCATTGTTGATGGTGATTTAGAGGCCCATGGCAGAGTCCACACAATCAGCAGCAGACAGACAAGGGAAGGTCTGGCTGCGCCAGGAACTGAGATGAGCAGACAGAAGAGCACACACACACACACACACACACACATGGCAGAGGGCATCCCGTGTTTGTGTGGACCCTCTGCATTTGTGTGTGTGTGTGTGTGTGTGTGTGTGTGTGTGTGTGTGTGTGTGTGTGTGTGTGTGTGTGTGTGTTTTTGACGGGTGGGTTGTGCTTGTTGAATTTCTATATATTTGTTATCTTTCTGTCATTTGGTGTCACTCTCTCTCCCTCTCTACTGTCTTGCTGTGTCATTCCCTTTGCTGTCACTGTTGTCTTTTTCTCATGTTCCTCTCGGTCTGTTCACTTTTTCCTCTATGTTCTCTCTCTCCCTTTCTCTATCTCTCTCTCTCTCTGGCACATTTCCTGTGTCTCTCGCTCTGTTTGTCTCTTTGACTCTGGCCCTTAGTCTTTCACTCTCATCTCTTTTTCACTTTCTTCATCTTGCTTTCACCCACACTGCCAAAATCAGGCAACATGTTTATCAAATACACAAAATCAAGATGTGTTTAAGTGGAAATGGAGGGTGTCCTTAGATAGAGGTAGAGGATGTCTGTTGGCAAGTAGTGTGTGTGTGTGTGTGTGTGTGTGTGTGTGTGTGAGAGACAGAGAGAGATACAGAGACAATGAGTCAGCCTCCCGTGTTTAGGATTGTGAAACTGTGAAATACCCCGTGCCTTTATTCTCACCATCCCGACAGAGACACGAGGCGCTCACTGAGTGTGCTCAGTCGCTCCCTCCAGCAAACCCCACATCCTGACCTTTTTTTAGATGGGCCGACTGCAGCCAAGTCTCCATTTATGTATGTATGTATGTATGTATGTAGGTATGTATGTATGTATGTATGTATGTATGTATGTATGTATGTATGTATTTATTTATTTATTTATTTCAAAAAGAAGCTAGCTACTCATCAGTCTCGTCAGCACCCCCTGTCCTCTCTGCCTTCAGAAGTGTCTGCGTGATGTGATGTCTGTGCTGACAGACTCATGGGCTTTGATGGCTACATGATTGAACCAAGCTTGTTGGAGTTTCATCACAATTTTTCATCGCTTCATGATTTTTTTTGTTGCCGTCTCACTTCCTCTCCATGTGGTATCAGCCCCTTGACACATTGCATGTGTTTCAAGGGTTGGGGCATGGCCCTTGGGCTATATACCTTTGTGGAGGCTTTGTGGTCTGAGCTTTAGATTTTTCTCATAGCATTAATGCTGTGCATTCTCCGACATGGGCACGCAGGCACAGCACATGTGTGCTTCTTCTCTGACGACAGCAGGTGTGAATGTGTGTGTGTGTGTGCATGCTGGATTGCATGATATGTGTGTGTGTGTGTGTGTGTGTGTGTGTGTGTGTGTGTGTGTGTGTGTGTGCGTGTATGAATTTGTTTAGACTGCTAGGGTTTACTCAGAGAGACTGGGGCGTGTTGGGCTGTTGAGACAGAGAGCAGAGGCCACCCGTCTGGGTCCCCTCCCCCATCCACCCCATCAGCACTTGTGCAGGAATGTGGCTGGGCTGGCGTGATGGTTAGCTGGCAATGGTCTAATTAAGGGCCAGGAGCTGGTGAGAACCGTTTCTTTCCTTCCCCCCGTTTGGCCTGAGAGGGTCAAAGATAAAAGCAGACGTGTCTCGGGAAAATAACCCAAACACACGCTCACCCACACCCACACGCCGGCACTGTGATGCTCCTCCTCACACACACCACCAACCGAGAGATACACAGATGTGTCCTCACCTGGGAATCTCCCGCGCATCCCTGACTCTCAGGATCAGTTGTGGACGAAGGCGGTCGGAAAGCCAGAAGCCCTATTTGGTAATTAGGCCAGTCGGGCCTTTTAAGTGTGCGTCGTAAATCAGACTGGCTGTGGGAGGCTCCTTCTAATCAGGCAACTCGGTGTGTCGCCCCTGTTTGGCGTGGCTCGTGTAATTTGGGTCCTCGCCTGACATGCTATTTGCAGGGCTGGGAGACACAGCTCTGCTGACATGTCCGTGTGCGACGTGATGCGGCGTGGTGTGGTGCGGCGTGGTGTGGTGTGGTGCAGCTTGGTGGGGATGGAGCCATTTAGAAGCACCCATGTGGCTGGGGTGGGGGCGTGGGAGGAGAGAAGAGACCCTTTACATCAGGTTCATCAGTGGAGGGTCACCAGAGCAGACAGGGCCTTCCCAAAAGATCCGTCTGAACTTAACACCACGCGACCTGTTCCCACACCCTCCACTGTTCTATATTTCATTTTAAAATGAAGCAAGGGATTCCCTTGCAGATGCATCTCTGGGGTGACTTGGGCAGGTCTTGCACGATATTACCCCCCAACCCTAATCTTCCCAAAATACTCCCACACAAAAGACCCATTCACTGTGGGTTCATTTTTTAGGAAATTCATTTTAGAGACACTTCCAGCAAACTTCCTGTCTTGCTAGACTCTTTAATTCCATTTTCTCTCTCTTTTTCTTTTTCTTTCTCTTTCTCTCTCTTTCTCCCTCTGTTTTCCCTCTCTCCTCTCTCTCTTTCTTTCTGCCTCTGCCTTGTAGCCATCTACCACACATCTGTGACAGGGGGAATTATGATGAGAAAATCTCCTTTGTTGTGTGTGTGATCTGTTTAGCTTCCAGTGCCACGAGGGGTCACCGCGAGGTAATACTTCACGGACTCCTCCGCTGTCACCTCCCTCTGGTCCCCTCTTTCTCCTCCTCCTTCTCCTTCGTGCACTCACTCCACAGCCAAACAAGCTTGTTAGGGAAAACAAGTGTGCTGAAATATCACACTGCCCCCAGAGAGAGATGTGTCTTACGGCATCAAATATGATCCCCCCCCCCCACACACACACACCCTGAAACAGACACACACACACACACACACAGTTCTTCTCCAGACGATAATCTGTTCAAGATTTCCCGCTGTTTTCCCTCTACACATAACCCCCCCAGCCAAGCGCTGGTATCGTCTCCGTATGAGCGCTGTGGTGCCTGGTGTTTTTTAACCGGCCCTGGCTTTCCCTCTGCTCCTCTGCCCACAGGGTGCCGGATAGAGAACTGCGAGTCATGCTTCAGCAAAGACTTCTGCACAAAGTGCAAGCCAGGCTTTTACCTGCACAAAGGCCGCTGCTTTGATAAGTGTCCCGAAGGCTTCGCCCCGTTACAGGACACCATGGAGTGTGGAGGTAAGGCCACCGTCCATCTCCTCCAGGCTGGACCGCTGACCAGAATGTACACAAATGCACTATTTCTGTATGGCTAATAAAACTGAATTGAATGGCAAGTTTTGGTGGAAACAGCTTAAGATAAATGAGAAACTACTGGGCACATTACTGTAGGTGATTAACTGCTGGTGTCTCTTCACACATGTGAACTATAGCTAAGACTCGCTAGTGCTGCCACAGTCCAAAATTTGATGGGATGTTGACTGCAGATGACATCTTGTCACATGGTTCATATGGCTCTGTGTACATGGTTCCCGGGGTGAACCCTTCCTCATGTGTTACTCATGAAGACATCTGAAAGTCTGCATACAGCCCATCTTAAACAAAAGGCTTTTTAGGACTCCATTGTGAAGCACATGGTAGCCACCATGCCAGATTGGCTCATGTCTTCTCCTTCTCTCTCTCTCTCTCTCTCTCTCTCTCTCTCTCTCTCTCTCTCTCTCTCTCTCTCTCTCTCTCTCTCTCTCTCTCTCTCTCTCTCTCTCTCTCTCTCTCTCTCTCTCTCTCTGTCTTTCTCCATTTCTCTCTGTCTCTGTTTCTCTCTCTCTCCTTCTTTTTTCCATCTCTCTCTCTTTCCATCTCTTTCTCTCTCCCTCTCCCTCTCTCTCTCTCTCAGAGGGCTGTGAGGTGGGTCAGTGGAGTGAGTGGGGCTCCTGCACCCGGCGAAACAAAACCTGCGGCTTCAAGTGGGGCCTGGAGACGCGCACGCGGCACATCGTCAAGAAGCCGCCCAAGGACACGATACCCTGCCCCACCATCGCTGAGTCCCGCCGCTGCAAAATGTCCATGAGGCACTGCAGGAGAGGTGAGTGTATAAGTGTGTGTGTGTGTGTGTGTGTGTGTGTGTGTGTCTGTGTGTGACTCTGTGTGGGTGTGTCTGTGTCTGTCTTTCTGGGTGTTTGGCATTTTTCCACAATATTGTCACAATACACTCACACTCACAATACAACTGTCTCAGCTTTCCTCTCTGAGGTTACATTTGTGTCTGGTTATTGACCAGATGCTCTTGATGCATCCAGAGCGAGTTCTGGAGGCCTAAAGGATTTAGTCTTTGGAAGGAAGTTGTATTTTTCTCTCGTAAAGACATCATTGAATCCCTGACCCCAAGTGATGCCAGTGACTTGCGCTACCAGTCGAGCTTAGGGAGGCATCGTAGAAGGGATTTCCGAACAAGCTTTTGGCAAACGGCAGCGATACCCCATCTAACCCCCCCACCCCCCCCCCTCCCCCCTCCTCCTTCTGCTCTGAACTTCATTGTTGTGTGTATCTGCCACTGGAGGTGATGAAAGGTGAAAGAAAAACACTGGCGCGTGTGGCCCTCCTCTCCTCCTCCTCTGTTGGTTTTGTGGGAGACTGGTCTTGTGTGTCTGGGTCCACAGTGGCATGACAGTTCTGAGCATGAAATATGCCTATTTTCCAGGGCTTCTTGAGTCGACCTCAGCCTGTGCAGTCACTCCACCACTCCGTTCGCTCACTCGCTCCTTTTTTTTCCCCTCCTCCGCCTCCTGGGGTATGTTTTTTCGGCCTCTCTCTCTCACTCACTCTCCTCGTCTCTGCCCTGTGGAATTCCTCAAAGTATGAAGTGCAGGTTTCCTCAATGGTGCACTCTGTTTCCTCTGCAGTATTTGAGAGTTATTTGCGGTGCGCGCTGCATGTATTTTGACCATTAAATGAGAAGTCAAATGTGGGGGAAAATATTTTTACTGTAAATAGGGCCAAGGAAACATTTTTCATTAAAAAAACTGTTTAGCTTTTCACAGATGGGCCAAACACTCTAATGGAAATAATTACCTCATTCAGAGGAGGATTATCAAGGAGGATACAGTGTGCAATGATAATTTATGTGACTGACTCCCTCTCTCTTATTTCTCTCATCTCTCTCTTACAGTCTCTCTCTCTCTCTCTCTCTCTCTCTCTCTCTCTCTCTCTCTCCACAGTAGTGTTATTCTTTTTCCCCTCCTCACCTGAATACATTTTTATCCGACTGTCCAAGCTAATTTGGCTCAAGGTTAGCAAGAAATAGCACAGACAGGAAATCTGTAATCCAAGCATATATTTTTACTCTCCGCTGTTCAGCAATTTTGAATGTATTTTAGGTGAAGTTAACAGGGACTTGTTAGCTCAACGTGATGCATTAGAAGTCTCTGGTCTGCTAGTGTTAGCTTTTCTTTGCTGTGCTCAACATAGAACTCCATCAGAAGATTCCGAGTATTACGGAAAAATGTGTTGGGAATATTCGGAAGTTGTGTAGACAGGCTGGCCGTGTCCTGGTAGTGTGGTGCTGAGTAGGGAAATAAAGTTGAGATAAGCCATGGTCGTCGTCCCCCCATCTCTCAATATTATTTGAGGTCGGGGAGAAGCTCCCTGGATGGATGGAAACTGTGATTATTTGGCACATCCTGCCTCCTCATACCTCCCCTGGTTTTCTGGGGAAGAGATTTTCCCCCTGTGCTAAATTAGCGCTGCTTGCTTGACCTTTTCCAGAAGTAGTTTATAGTCCTCTTTAATTAAAAGCGAGCTTTGAGATGGCTGCTTACTGGCTTCAATTATCTCGTATGAGGTCGCTGATTGGGGGTCTATTGTAAAAGTGGTAATTGAACGCGTAGAATAGCCATTCCTGTCATTGTCCGTAGAACTCTCTAGAAACTGCATGTCAAGTCTGTTTAAAGAGGCTCCTCACAGGTCAGAGGCTATGGTCATAGGCATTGTTGAACCTGTGCCTGGAAACCCCATGTGCCATGGTAATTGTGATTTTTTTTCTGTCTTTCTTAATTTTTTCTCATTTAACTGTACTTGATTTTTTATATGCTTCGAAAGACTCTTTCGAACCAGTAAATAAAATTAAATCATTTGGCATTATTTAGAGATTGCCACTTTTCAACCAAGCATGACACTGGAGGATGTGAGTACCACTTTGCTGATGTGGAAGCATCCATGCGGTTTGCTCGGAGGGCAGAATTAGGCAAATTTTATGATAAAAATAGAATTGTGTAGCTCATGTGTTGAGTAAAATGTTAGTTGGCTTAGATCTGCTTTACTGGTCAACAGCTGAGTCTTTTGGCTGAAGCTCCGTCAGGTCCATTTAAAGCAAAAGCCTCATGTAAAAATTCCTCAGAGGTTGACCTCTTAAATTATATCGAATTCCAGGGACTTTAACTGAAGTCTGCGAAGGGTACTTAATTCAGCAGCTCAATATAAGAAACTACGTCTAGCGACACAAATAGGATTAGTTGTAGACTATAAACAGTGTGTATGCTTTTCCCTCGTCTTAAGCGTAATTTCACAAATGCACCAGGCAGCGGGCAGACTGGTACAAGAAGTGAGTAGACGTTTAAAGGATAAGGATGGAGGCTGAAGAGAAGGGTTTTTCTGACTTTTTAACCGTAATTCCCTGCTCATACTAGACACCAGTATTTAGCATAAGTATAGGATTACGTAACGGCAGACCCTTGCAGATTGATATGGATTAAACGGAGACAGGAAATAAGGAGAAAAATCATCTGGGGGGGTTGTAGATTGAAGGGGGGGGCTGAGGTTAACATATGATGGTGTGCTATTTAGAGCATTGTTTATTTAATCACTCCACGGCTTCCATTTCTCTGTGTTGAAATAATAACGACGACGTCACTCGCAGATTGGTCCTCTGTCGATCAGCTTAATGACGCAGAATGGGGGACAGCGTGCAAATGACCTTTTAGCTCATCCCTCCTGCACAAAGCCTTCAAGACATCTGGACAGCGCCCCTGAGGACAAGTCTGTATGACAATCTGCAAGTACTTATCTTACCAAGAGACACGCAGCAAGGGGAGGAGGAGGATGGAGACGATGACGCTGACATCTCCCCATACCTATTATCCAATCTCTGGGAACTGAACAATTTAGGGTCATTTGGTGATGATGGGTTGTAGATCACCCAACAGCCAGTCCAGTTGCATTGTGGCTGTTAAGAGCATGTAAGGGGGGACCCCTCCTGTCCTTGTGTTAAGTGTCTTCCCTGGGTGGGCCGCTGACGTTTGCTGTAAACAGCGTGTGCTCAGGGGAGTTCCCCACCACCAACCCCGTCAGCTTATGCGCCCACAGTGGACCTCCACAAATCACCGCTACGTTCCCCAGTCGTCCTCAACAAACACCCAATCTCTGGTCGTAGGATGTGTGGAGAAATGTGCACACACACATAGACTCTCTCTCTTTCCCACTTTTTCACACACACACACACACACACACACACACACACACACACACACACACACACACACACACACACACACACACACACACACACACACACACACACATGCACCCTCTCTCTCACACACACACATAAAACACAGCCCAAACTCGGGCGTGATAAATCATGTCTTGAAGACACGCGCACACACACATCGGTGGTTCCACGTGGAGGGCATAACTCTGGAGACTCTCCCCGAACCCAAGTGCTGTCAGCGGAGTCACTGGTTCACAAACAGACATGTGACAGGCCCTTCCACCACAGCCTCCTCAGGCCTCCACCTCCACAGTCTCCAC
Organism: Alosa sapidissima; assembly: GCF_018492685.1. Classification (NCBI taxonomy): domain Eukaryota; kingdom Metazoa; phylum Chordata; class Actinopteri; order Clupeiformes; family Clupeidae; genus Alosa; species Alosa sapidissima. Next base: position 22,894,084 of record NC_055966.1, on the reverse strand, counting down.
CAGCCTCCACTGCCTCCTCCTCCTCCTCAGCCTCCACCTCCACAGTCTCCACCAGCCTCCACTGCCTCCTCCTCAGCCTCCACCTCCACAGTCTCCACCAGCCTCCACTGCCTCCTCCTCAGCCTCCACCTCCACAGTCTCAACCTCCACAGTCTCCACCAGGCTCCACCGCCTCCACTTCCTCCTCCTCCTCCACCTCCTCCTCCTCCTCAGCCTCCACCTCCTCCTCAGCCTTCACCTCCTCCCGTCACCACTTAAAAAGTAATCATTACTCCCTTTCTTGCTCTTTTGTTTTCTCCCTTCCTCTCTTCCTTTTTTCTTTGCCTCTCTCTCTTTCTCTTCCTAACCCACAAACGACAGGTTGTTCCATGTCAATAATATTAAATGTTGTATAAACAACTTAGAATGTTATTGCCTCAAAATGCCTCCTTAATCTTCAAGTAATGCCCTGATGTTGGATTTAGGGCGATTGAGGTTATACACAAACACGCTATTGAGACTCATTGGCTAATTTTCCTCTGGTAGCAAAGCTGCTTTCAGGTTCTCAGACAGCAGAAAAGTGGTGCAGCTAAGTCATGCAGAACAGTGTGTGTGTGTGTGTGTGTGTGTGTGTGTGTGTGTGTATACAAGTGTGTGTGTGTGTGTGCGCGCGCTTCTCTGTGTGTGAGAGAGTTTTTTGGGTGAGAGTACATATGTGCATATGTGAGAGTGGCTGTGTGTACCTGTACATTTGTAGGTGTGTATGCACCTTTGTGTGTGTGTGTGTGTGTGTGTGTGTGTGTGTGTGTGTGTGTGTGTGTGTATGTGTGCAGGTGTGTATGTGTATGTTCATGCATGCACTCATGTTTGAGTGTGTGTGTGGCCCAGTAGGTTATGCTAATCCCAGCTACAAGAACTTGTGTGTAGATGAGCAAGGGGGCCTATGCAGGCACCATGGCGACGGGCATGGGGCCGCCGTGAGACGCTGAGAGGAGCACACTTTGCTCCTAATGATTTTCAATGGTCATTGGATTAAGTACCTCTGCCCTGGGCAAAATGAGCCCTGTGTGGGGCTATCGATTTCCCATCTCGGTAACAGGAGAAACATCTGCTATCCTCCCATCAGTCTCGCCTCTTCTGTTCTCCCAGTTAAGGGCCCATCTGAAGGACCTGTAAATCCCAGGTCTCTCTCTCTCTCTCTCTCTCTCTCTCTCTCTCTCTCTCTCTCTCTCTCGCTCTCTCTCTCTCGCTCTCTCTCTCTCTCCTCATATCTCTTTCTCTCTCTCTCTCTCTCACCTCTCCAGTCGAGGCTAAACGTAATCCGTCTTAGCACAACTTTTCCCCTTTTCCCGGTGGCAGCTTGCTTTGGGTTACGTTACCACATTAGTTTCACACCGAATTCTCCGTGTCTGCATCTGAGCTTGGGCAGAGTCATGTGTCCTTTTTTTTCTGAGATGGAGATAAAATAATGAGACGTGAGACGTCTCTAAGATCAAACCCGTCTTTTCAGATACAGGCCAACAGCTTGATTACCGGGTAGAGATGTGTTGTATTTGAAGATAGAGATTATGCATGAGTCAACAGGAGCATGGATCAATACAGGTGTACCTGCAGGAAGATTGATCTCCTATCATCTAGTTTCTCAGAGGCAGTAAAAGATCCCATTTACTGCTTTATGGGATGCCTCCATTGGGCTATTTTAAGATTTCAGTTGCCTCTATTTTCCTTCGACTTATGTTGTTAAAGCGGTGTGCCATGTTGTGTGATATTTGTGTTCCCAGTCAGTAGGGAGGGAAAAAATGAATAGACAAGGTGGTGGTGGCGATGGTGGTGGTGGTGGTGGTGATGGTGGTGGTGGTGGTGATGGTGGTGGTGGTGGTGGTGATGGTGGTGGTGGTGGTGGCGATGGTGTGTGGGGGGGGGGGGGGGTGCGTCTGGCTTGCCAGTCAGAGAGGAGAATCAGTTCCAGCTTCTGGGCGAGAGTGCCCTCCACTGATCTCTTTCAATTACAACACCCTTCACCCTGCCCAAAACACCCGGCACGTCCAAATCCGCCACTGAGCCGGAGTCTGGCTGTCTCTCTCCCCACGCTGCACAGAGCGCTGCAGTGTTTGTGCCAGGGCCAATGCGCACACACACACACACACACAAGCACCTCCCAAAAGAAGACATATTCGCTTCTTATGGAGCATGTTCTCGCTTTCTCAGCCCTCCGCAAGAGAGAGAGAAAGACGGAGAGAGAGAGAAGAGGAACACCCGGGCCACATCCAAACCAAGCAACAAGCTGCCATTTCGTTCCTGCCACCCCTGTGAGCCAGCTCTCTTGGACACACGTCAAGGAAGGTGTCTGTGTGTGTATGTGTGTGTGTGTGTGTGTGTGTGTGTGTGTGTGTGTGTGTGTGTGTGTGAGAGGGTGAGGGGCTGGTGGTGGGGGAGTACGTGACTGTTTTTATTTAATCATTATTTAGACTCTTCTTGGCCGCGCTCTCCCCCCTCCCTCTTTCAGACATGTAGCCATTTCTGTTGACACTGCTCCACTGGTAGTAATGAAGGTGATGATGACGATGATGCCCACAGACAACCCACCAATGTGGCGAAAAGCATGGTGCCATTGTGACCATAAATAAAAAACGGGTGATCCCCCCCCCCCCCCCCCCCAAACCCCTCCCGTGCTTGCCTGGCTGGTTAAGGCTGGATATTCCCAGCAATCTGGTAGCGACCCACTAATATCCTCCAGACACAATCCCACACAGGCTGGTATTCCACGGCGGTCCTCAACGGAGCGTTCCCGCCAGCGGGAGGTGGGAGGCCAGGAGTCGGGAGTCGGCACCGGAGCGCTTTCCCAGGCCTGAGCGGGGGTTGCTCACTAATTGGCTGCCGGCGAGTCGGAGTGATTATGCACGCCCCGAGCCTCGAGCCGTAGCCTGTTGTGACTGTTGTGCCGATGGACTAATCTTCATTTAATTAGCCGGCTCGGCAGGGCCGACACGGTAGCCACGGCCGCTGACTCCCCCGGGGGCACCTCATCTCAGCCTTGGATGGCCGCACTCGGGCTGGCCACTGTCCATCAGACGGCCCGCGAGCGCTTGTGGCGCAGCGCGAGCTAGTAAAAATAGGCCAGTCAGTCTTGTGCACAGGAGAGTCTTTTTCTAATTATTAGGAACATTGAAGAGATCAACACGTTGTTCTATTTTCTACACCCGAAACCAGGAGAAAAGTAATTTAGATTTTTTTCCAGCTGAAGACACTTCGAGCGGAATTATGGCTTCAGATGTAGGGGAAAAGACAATTTCATCACTTGGAGAATGATTTCAAGACAACAGATATTTAAATGAATCCTAGACTCAAGTCCGGGCTTTTCAAAATATGGATAAGCATTTCAATACAGTGACTTAAATGTTCACATGTTGTGATTTTGTGGAGGCATTTATTAAAAGTGATGGACATTACAACCAAATTGGTTTCAAGTACTTTAAGCTTAACTCCACATTGTGTCACGGAAAGTCAAAGCATCCCTCCAGAGGCTGATGAAAGACCGCTCAGCTACAACCAGTACATTCACACTGTCAAACACAACAAACACACTGGCGTCTCAGAGCACAAGTTAAACAGCACAAGTTACAGAAAGAAGTGAGGCTCTTTGAAGTGAGCCCTGCTATCGATCGTTATGTTTACCCATTATCATTTTCGTGTCTCATTCCATAAATGGTTTCAGGCTGTGTATTGGGAAGGGGAAACAGACATCCCAGAGAATTACACAGAGGGGGATTGAGTTTGCTGCTTATATCTTTTGAGCTCTGGAGAACTGATTGGGGGCTTTTAGACTTTATCCACTGGCAGAGTGGATGGCGTCCAGTTACGGGAAATCAACCCTTCACCCCCTCCCCCCTTTTTAACTTGAGCTTAAATGAATCCACTGGTCATTTCCCCTGACCCAAGTGGGAGAGACCGGTCGGTCGGATTCAGCCAGCGAGTGCGGGATGATGGGCTTGGGAGAGGGTGTGTGTCAACGGGTCCTACGCCGGAAGATTCTGGGAAAAATTACAGCTTGGACCACGCGATCAAGTGAACTCTTACAATTACTCTACACGCATGCACACACACAAACACACACGAGCACACACACACATACACACACACACACACACACACACACATACACACACACACACACACACATGCTAGTGCACCAAGACAAGAGCTGAAGGAATTCTAGCAGTTGGCATGCAGCGTGCTGTGGTGGCACGCACTAAAAGGGAGATGCGTAAGTGAAACCTTGTTATGTGTTCCACTCCTTCCCTCCATCCAGATATCAGATCTGCAGAATCACACTCCTAATGGCCACATTGCAGTTATGTGTACTTATCTGCACTTATCTCACCTCAAGCAACTTCTGAAATGGACAGCGGTTTGATTACTAGCGCCGCTGTCCCGTCCCGGGAGCTAGCCAGCCACGCGGCCGCCTCCTCCTGATCCGATTTCATTAGTAACCCCACACCGTGTATTTATGAAAGTGAGTTTTATTTCTTTATTTTTTCTTGGTGTGACAGGAGGCATTAATCATTACATCCCTCAACCTGAGAGCTATCAGCCGTTTAGGAGCCGCCTTTTATGACCAAGTGTTCTCGGCCTTTCGACTGTGTTAAATCTTCCACATGGGCAGAAAGTCATTACCAGTAGTCCCTGGTCCTTCACTCTGTGTGTGTGTGTGTGTGTGTGTGTGTGTGTGTGTGTGTGTGAAAGAGAGAGAGTGTGCATGTGTGTTTTCAAAGCCATGGTTACATTCCTTGTGGGGGGGGGGGGGTGTGGGAGTCTCTGATTAACTCCCCACAAAGTGCCCTGCTCCCTGACCAAAATAAATATGGCCGCTGTCATTCTGTCAGCAACTGTCTTCAGAGAGCAATATTTGAAACACCCCATGATCCCGCTGGCTTTTATATGGAGAATCCATCGTCATACCACAGGCATGCGCCATAAACATGTGGAGTCCTTTGGAGCAGTGGAGGTGGTGGTGGGGTGGGTAGGTGGGTGGAGTGGACGGGGGGGCAAAAGAAAGAGGCGGAGGTTATTAGAAGTCTGGAGTTCCGCCACCACTACCACACTCGGCGTCATTGTGATCTGGCTTTCTCTGACCGGGAATTTATTTTTAACCTCATTATTTTTTTTTTTCTAATCTTTTTTTTTTTTTTTGTATTTCTCTATTTTTTTTTTTTTTTTTTGTTGTTAAAGTCAGACCTTAAATGAGTTGAACGAGTGCAGCGATGGAGGAACTGGACATGTGCAGTCAGTTGTCCAGAGATATTCCAATAAAGGGGGAAGTGTTGTCGCATGAACGTCAGATGGTGAGAAGTGGGTAGGATGGATAAATAGACAGGGAGATGGAGACAGGGGGGGGGGGTGTTGATTGATTGGCATTGAAACCTAGTAAATTATTGATTTATTGATCTACTAATTGATTGATTGATTTTTGAAAATGGAAAGACCCAAAGACTCAAAGACCTCTATATGCTACCACATACTCTCTCTCTCTCTCTCTCTCTCTCTCTCTCTCTCACACACACACACACACACACACACACACACACACACACACAAACACACACACAACTCTCACACAGTTCAAGTGACTGAAGGAGTACACAGCACAGAGAATGAAATAAACAAACAATTATACACACACACACTCTCACACAGTTCAAGTGACTGAAGGAGTACACAGCACAGAGAATGAAATAAACAAACAATTATACACACACACACACACACACACACACACACACACACACACACACACAAACACACACACACTCTCACACAGTTCAAGTGACTGAAGGAGTACACAGCACAGAGAATGAAATAAACAAACAATTATACACACACACACACACACACACACACATCTAGAGAAAGAACAAAGTTCCAACATCACATAGATCCAAAGAACAAGCAACAGAGCACACCCTTGCACACCAACACACAAGCACATATTTCATCTGTGTGTGCGTTCATTCACACAACAAAGGCTACCAAAGGCATGGCGAGTTGATGCCCAGTACACAAAGCACAGAGACCAGACTGTAGAGGGGACAATGTGTTGGCTGAGGATGTCTTTCCATGCAACACGTTTTTTTGTCTTCCTCTTTTTTCTTTGCGGAAGGGTACTGGCATGCCCCAAACCGCCCTCTTGAGTGGCAACGCTGTGTGCAGAGGGGGTGACGAGGCACATCTGGACACCAGTTGGTTCAGCACAGCCATCAGAAACCCCCTTCCCTTTCTTTCCCTCGCCCTCTCTCTCTCTCTCTCCCTCCCTCTCTCTCTGTCTCCACCCCTTCCCCCCCCCCCTCATTTACTCATTCTCTCTCTTCCTCCCTCTCTCTCTTTCTCTCCTTGCTGCCGGGCATCTTTATAGAGACATCACAGGTTGTAATCAGAGCCTGATGAACCAGCAGAGGCTGTGGCTTCTGACCCTCTCATGTCGAGAAGAGTGGACCGAGGAAACAGACACCCAGACACAACAAAATGAGTCGTGTATGTGTGAGTGTGAGTGTGTTTCTGCATGTTTTGAGTGTGCCAGTGTGTACTTGCTTGGGTTTATAAATAGGCATAGATCAGAGACAAAGCAAAGCAGTGAGGAGGGGCCTGCATATTTGTACACACGTACACACACACACACACACACACACACACACACACACACACACACACACACACACACACACATAGACACATGCGCGCACACACACACACACACACACACACACACACACACACACACACACACACACTGTTTATGCGCTTTCCTTCATTTGAGAGGAAATTCACTTTCGTGACTTAGGAGAAAACCTTGGGCTTAAGGGAGATCTTGAACACTAAACTCATCAACTGGCCACAATTTCTGTAGTGCCGTAGCACCGCAGCCCCTAAAGGGGAATTACACCTGGATGTTAGCAGAGTCCCCCGATGGGCCCCGTCTTAGGGTAAGAAGCATCCCCCCGAGGGCTTGCGGCACAGGGGCCCGATCCCCACCGGATCGGATGGAGCTTTGCGGTAAGACAGGGGAGATTGGATCACTTGCATTCCACTCCACGTTGTTCTTAACTCGAGCACACACACTATGAGATCTCTCCCTGTTGCCTGCTCCCAGCGAAATCCTCAAGTCTACTTTAGACTAGGTGAGACCTTGAAATCACTCCCCCCAAATTACACGGTAATCAAATAAGCTTAAAAAAAACACACACACAGACACACACGGAGCATACTCTCATACACATTCACCCACAGGAAAAATGGTGGAAATGTTTGCCATATGTGAAGTAAGCTCCATATTTGTTCTAGAGGAATTTGTGTATGTGTGTGTGTGTGTGTGTGTGTTTGTGTTTGGGAGTGATCAAACACAGCCGTGGCCAGGAGAGCAGGTCTTTGGTGGCTGGTTGGCCCCTGTTGAAGCTGTGACGGATAAAAGCCGTCAGGTTCACTCAGGCATTAGGATGAGTGGCGTGGTATGGAATCACAGTGGGATTGCCCGGAGGTCTCTCGCTTTGCCGTCAAAAAATGACAGTCTCGCGGGACCTTCTGAAGAAGCCCTTTCATATTCGTTCTCCTTCCTCCTTCTTTTCTTCCGGTTTCCCACCTGACTCCTGATGGATCGATTTTCTAGCATGTCTCAAACAAGGACAGTAACGTTTCATTTCCAACGTCTGTTGGGGCCAAGTGAAAGACACAGAAAGAAGACTGAAAGTTGAGAGAGGACGTGAGGTAGAGTAAAAAGAAGGAAAGTGTGTGTGTGTGTGTGTGTGTGTGTGTGTGTGTGTGTGTGTGTATGTGTGTGTGTGTGTGTGTGTGTGTATGTGTGTGTGTGTGTGTGTGTATGTGTGTGTGTGTATGTGTGTGTGTGTGTGTTTATGAGTGAGTGAAAGAGGGAGAGAGAGAAGGGGAAAGAAAGCAGGCTGAGCCATGGCTCCTGTGACTTCAGCCGTTTCACAGAGATTTGTGTCCGGTTTAAGGACTAAGCCGTTCTGATTTGCCATCCTCCTCCCCCAAAGCCCCTTGCCCCTGGCCCCAGCCTACCCCCCACATCACCCTCCCCCTCCCCTCTCCTCTCCTCCACCTCAGGAAAAGAGCAGCTAGGGGGTTTGCAGATCCGAGGGGAGATTTCCTCCTCTGGTTTCTCCCGTTGGGGTAGAGGGATGAAGGGGGGCTTGGGTAGAAATGAGAACGAAAGACGGCATCATGCACCACAATTTCCTCTTACATCCCCTTCACCCCCCCCACCCCCACCCCCCTTGAGGTACCCAGGGGGGCCTGTGGGGCAAGAAGGCCAGGGAGCGCTGGGGTGAGTGGAGAAGAAACGTGTAGAGGTATTGAAACACTACAGAGATGTAAACACTACAGAGGGGGGCGGGACTGGCCTCTTCTCCTCCCAGAATACAGAAGCTTTAACCCTTAAAGGAGTACCGTGTATGACGGGTGTGACGGGAATGTTGAGAAATGAACGTTCTAAAGAATATCTGGGTTCATTGAATTCAACATAGAATTTTAGAACCTTCAATTGTTGCGGAACTTAGAATGTTCAAAAACCTACACCTTTAAGGGTTAACTTGGCAGTATATGGCAAAAACAACCGCTGGATGCTCCCGCGGTTTGGGACAGGAGTGTATGTGTGTGCGCTGTGTGTTTATCTGTATGTGTGTGTGTGTGTGTGTGTGTGTGTGTGTGTGTGTGTTTATCTGTATGCGTGTGTGTTTGCTGTCCTGCGGTTTGGGACAGGAATACAGTATATCTCCCACTGTGCAGTGCACAGTGTGTGTGTATGTGAGAGTGTGTGTGTGTGTGTGTGTGTCTATCACTGTGTGAGTGTTTACCAGATGACTTTTCGGTGATATCACACCAAGTTTATCATGGTAACCCTCCATCTTTGTGACAGTGTCTCACTCCTTGTCTGCACAAAGAGAGAGGAGAGGAGAGGAGAGGAGAGGAGAGAAGAGAAGTGGATTCACACGCTCTAAGCTGTAAGACGGCGTCAGCCCCTGCTGGTCCACAGCCAGGGCACAGTGCACCCTAATGACTCACACTGATCCAGCAGAGGCCTCCAGTGCTGCTCCCTCTTATAACCGCTGCCCTCAATGCTAATCCCCAGCCCCATATACACCGCCACCCTGCACTCTTAACACCACTGGGGCATTTAATACTGCTAATGGAGCACACATGTTTCATCAAGGAGGTTAATGGCGGTATGAGAAGGTCACGTCTTTGCCTGAGATTAACTGCAATTTGTGTACAAATATCTGCACGAGTTTCGCAAAGGGGAGGCTATTTTTGTGGTGATAAAATGCCCAAGCTCACTTCCACGAAGCATAGAATTGAACCGGAAAGTAAGTCGCTTTTCGTAGTCTAGCTGGAGAAATCCGAGAAAAAAAAAACCTATGTGTTAAACCACATTTGCAAGCCATTTGTCTTTTCATCAGACCACATATTATACTTGTTATGAACAATCAGCAATAAATCATGAACTCATTTTCTAGCACATACATCTCAGTGACCTCTTCAGCTGTGCACAGCGGGGCAAGGACATGAGTAATTGGACCACTGAATACAGGAAACAGTCCCTACTCGCAATTCTCAGCATATCATTCCACTTTTATATTTCGGCGCGGAGCAGATGTTGAAGTCCATCTGATGGAGATGAAAGGCTCCCATTTGAGATGTGACTTGGAGATTGCGGCGTCCAAAATGGAACCAGAGCACCCCCGGTTCTCTCCGGCTGACGTTTAAGGGTAATTGACATCTGCCGTAAGGATCGCAGCGCAGGATGATGAATTTGTAGGATTCCAGGATGCCCTTGATCTTTTCAAATTGAGTCCTCCTCTTTTAGCCTTTCACCCAGCCCTCCTGCTCTGTTACAGGAAGGTATGGAGTGAGCGTGCCCCCCCTCCCCAACACACACACAAACACACACAAACACACAACCATATTACATACCATCACACAGATACACAAAACACATCCATACACACACAACCAAACAAACGTCCCTCTCCCAGTGACATCAGAAATAGCTTTGGGGTTGGGGCCCCCTCTTTGATAAAGCTGGCAGCTTTTTATGTGCTTCATCAGAAATGAAACATAACATTTAGCCAGTAATTAAACTCCACTACAGCTAATTACCCCTCATTTTCAGAGGGACAGAGAGCAGGAGAGAGACAGAGAGAGAGAGAGAGAGAGAGAAGGATCTATGTACTTATACACAGATGTGCTGCGAGTGAGTCAGCCTGGGGAAGAGATAGGAGACCGCAGATTCAGCCTCTTTTCTTTTCTTTCTCTTCTCTCCCTCCTCCTCTTTTCTCTTCTTCTCTCCCTCCTCCTCTTCTTCTCTTTCGACATCTCCCCCTGCGGGTTTGTGGTTGCAGGCATATCATGCAGCACACTGCCTTGGCCTCGTGACGCGGCCACGGTGACACCAGCGCGTGTGTATGTGTGTGTGTGTGAGTCCACATGCGTGCATGCTTGCCTGTGTGCGTTGTTCCTTTACAACAAACTACAGGGCCAAAACAACTTAGGCCAACAAGCCACTGCTGTCAGATGCAAGGGTGTGGACCTGCAAACTAAATTGTAGTAGAGAGAGAGAGAATAACATGCACAGCTGACCACTGTGAAAAAAGATCTACACAAAGAGGAATGGAAAGAAGACAAGAGACGGAGAGGGGAAGAGCGACTCATAACAGAGAGCTCAACTTTACGGTGTCCGGCAGCCCGTGGGGAACCCAGACGGTTTTAGCTCCTTCTCACTCTCGGGCCAGACCGGCGTCATGGCAGCAGCCATGTTACAGAGGAGCCCTGGAGGACATCTGCTGAAGACATACTGTACAGCGGCAGCACTACTGCCTCGGCCAAGATTGATGCTCATGGTGATAAATACCAACAGCCGCCGCCACGGCCGTTTCAGTCCATCAGCATCCTCCACCCCCCCACCCCCCACCCCACCTGCACCCAAATTAAAAAAAACACACACACACACACACACACATCCACACACTGTCATGTGTCATGGAGGTATCCAAGCTCCCTTCAGCTTCTATCCTTGGGGAAAGAAAAACAGAATAAGGCAAAAGTGGGGGGAAAAAACGACACCGGACGGATTAATCAGGCGTTCATCGTGTTTTTCGGGTACTCCGCAGGGCTAAAAACACGCTAATCTTCCGGCCGTCTTGGGTATTCGCTTCTATTTAACGTCAGCGGTAGACGAGCTTCAAAGGCCTGGCCCAGTGGACCAACCTGCCCGCTTAATCTCTGCCATTTCCATAGACGAGAAAATAATGAGTCTCCTAATCCTAATATTAGCTTTTTAAATCGGAATGCATATGTTTTAAATCATCCTCGCTAAGCAGCTCGGTGATTGTAAGCAGAGCAATAGAGCAATGGTGGAGAGAGGGAGGAAGGGATGAGGAGGAGGGAAGGAGGGAGGGAAAGATAGAGAGAGTGGGAGAAGAGAGGAGAGTAGCAGAGAGAAAGGTACGATCCAGAGAAATCTTGTTAGGCTAAGTGACGCTGTGCAGAAGAGCGTCTTGTGGGCCAGTTGACAAGATGGACTTCTTCTCATAAAGAATCGTCTCAACTGGGTCTTCTGTTCTTTCTTTTTTCTCAGTGCAGACTCATCCATTTCTCTGTCTTACTTTGATGTTCTCCATCTCTCTCACTCACACACACACACGCACACACACATACACATACACGCTCGCGCACACGCACACACACACACACACTTACGCAGATACACCCATTACAATGACAATGCTTTGGAAATGCAGCCCATATCTCTTCATCCTCCATCTTCTCTTCCTTGCACGACCAACATTAACTGAGTGACTCAGGCTGAGTCAGAGATATTAGGTGAAGATGCACTTCCAATAAAAAATGACTCTCTGAAATTGACAGACTTTGCCAAATCACACACAAAAACACACACACACACACACATCCACACACAGAAACAGTCCTATATTGTGTTGCTGTGTCATGCACACAGATATGGACACATAAACTCCACGCCACGCCGGAAAGTGTGTGTGTGTGTGTGTGTGTGTGTGTGTGTGTGTGTGTGTGTGTGCGCGTGAAAGGGGGAGAGAGAGTGGAACTGGCTGCTGCGTCAGAGCGCTCTCCTTCGCGGTATTATAAATGTATGTGTGAGTAGGGGCCTTAATGGCAGCTAATCCAATTTCTGCCACTGAAATCAAATCTCTCTGGCGCCAGCGCGCCTCTCCTTTGCTCACAAATAATGCGCTTTTCGCTTTTGAGTGTCTAAGAGTGTGTGTCTATGACTCTCTCTCTCTCTCTGTGTGTTTATGATAATTATGTGGTAGATTAGCCAAAAAATACCCTTCTTAAGAACAGCTCCTAGCAAAGGCTTTACCGTTCCCAAGTTGCTCTCCTGATGCTCTAAAATCGCCATTCGATTTTCTTTCCCTTTTTTCACGGAAGGAGACAGTGATTAATACTAATCGTCGGCCGTGTGAAAGATGAGAATGTGTTTGGCTGAAGGGAGTTTTGGCGATGGGGCCATTTGCTTTCCTTCTCTCTCTCTCTCTCTCTCTCTCTCTCTCTCTCTCTCTCTCTCTCTCTCTCTCTCTCTCTCTCTCTCTCTCTCTCTCTCTGGTCCTCCCATAATGCCTTTCCTGAGGTCAGCCATCGATTAGCCGGTACCGCAGGCCCGGCATGATCAGATTAGAGCCTCCGATTCCTGAGCGAGTCGAGTCGGACTGCAGGGATGAAGTCACTTGGGCTGCCCCCCCCCATCCCCCCCCATCCCCCCCAACTGCTCATTTCTCCTATTCATTAGGTCATGCCCTCGCCGATCACAAACCTTCTCCACACACACACACAGACACACACACACAAACACACCCACACAGGGTTTCAGCTCTGGTCTGTTACTGTCGAGTAACAATCCAACACCCTGGTGGGACGGGCTTGTGTTCCTGGGGGAGGGATGCTCGATGCTGAAGAGGAAGAAGAGATGCTATCAGGAGCCCCTTCAGTGCGCTGCTGTGGCGCGTCAAATCAAATCAGTGAGCTCATCAAACACTCAGCTGAGAGAACACCTCTCTAGGGTGTGCTTCCCCAATCTCCCCACCACAGGAGTCTTCATTTCATTTGAAGTCATTAGAAATAAACAAAACAGAAACACAAAACAACAAAACGCACACACACACATATACACAAGCAAAATAGTAGGGTAGGATTGTGTGCCTTGCTTTTTGTGTGTGCGTATACCTGATTAAGCTGTCATTTTGCCTGCTCTCTATGGTCAGGCCTCAAACACCGTATTGTCGTGACACAAAGCAAGATTTAGCGTAGGTCTCGGAGAAAAATATACTATTATTCTGTCCTGCTCAAACATATTAATCTTGAGCCGTGAATTCTCTCCCCTGTGGTCTTCTGCAAATGCAAAGATTGGAGTAACAGACTCGCTTTCTCTCACACTCGCATAACGACTTTTAAAGCCATTCATCTCCTTGGGATATGCTTGAAGAAAAACAAGAAAAAGAAGGTAGATGGCACCGAGAAAGTTGAGTTGGAGAGTGTAAGGAAAACACCATAAAATTCCTTTAATGAGATAAAAAAAAAACTGAAACTCGCGTAAAAGGTGGTCCAGCATCTTGTGAGAGGCACTGTTTCTTTTCACGCGGAGAGACGAGAGTTTAACTAGGCATGTGGCATAAACAGGTATAGAGAAGGGGAGAGGGGCTAGGAGGAGGGAAAAAAGAGAAAGTGATGGATCACAATGAAAGTGTGGTGGAATGCACGGTCAGTGGAGGTCAGGGAGGAGCTGCCGCCCCAGTGCATGCAGGGATGTTTAATCTTACGCTGCCAGGTGCGTTGGCAGCTGATAAGATTGTGTGTGGCAGAGGAAGGGTTCGAGAAGCATTTTTCAGAACGAGTCAGATGATGAAGATGTACAGAAAGAGAGAGAGAGAGAGAGAGAGAGAGAGAGTCGTGCTCACACCCAGACAGTGTACTTTCTGTACGTCTCTTCTGTAAATCACATACTTACAAAGATATAGTGCTCTCGTGCCAAACGCTGTGTAATTCAGCACAAATAGCCAGATGGAGATCTGGACAAAGACACGCTAGCTTCCACACATGCACATGCATACACACATTACCTCCCTCACACAGCGCCTGTTGCCAAGTGAACATTTAGACATTTTTCCCCCCGTGGCCATGTGAGGAAAAGCAGTCTCTCTTCTGCCTGCACATTTGCTTACAAACATGCCATATTGTGGTGACTGTGACATTGGTGTTTTTTAAACTTGTATTACAACACATATAGGCCAGACAAGACACTCACAAACACAAGCGTGCGCACACACACACACATATAGACACACATTTTCTGCTTCTAATTAGCTGATATGTTGTTTCTCTCCATCTTTGTTTATTTGTTTTGCCCTGAAAATGATTTCAACATTAACAGTTTTGGCAGATGCTTTGGCAGTGCTATTTTTATCGAACTTCAAAGGGAAAGCCATGTCAGTGAAATCACGGTGAATTACACCGTAACGTCAAAACTGATGAAACAGATTAAGAAAATGAAGCATCCCATGAGATAAAAAGTTCCTCTTCCATTTTGCCTGCATGCTGTAACTCAAGCTTCGCCGCAAACAACAAGCAAAAGACAAAGAGAATAATGTACAGTATGCACTCGTTTGCGGCTCTGTATCAGAAGTTGCACAATTCTGGGATTGTCCTATCTATTTGTTTACAAGCTTCATTCATCTAGATGGCAAGCACAATCAGAGAGCCAAACTTACTCAACCTACGCCCCTGTGCATTGAATCGCATGCAAGCTAGGCAAGCCAGGGTATCATTTTGACTTGCAGTCTGAGGCTCTGGGCAGCTCAGGAAACGGCGTTCACTTGGTTTGGGTTGCCCTCTAGCTGTCGGTTTTAAGTACTTAGGTAAAATATAATCTGTATGTTTGCTGGCACAAACTCTGTTGGCCACAGCGTTACCGCCTGCGATTCATTTGAGCTTGTGCATTTCATAACAGCATGTATCGGGTGCTTTAACAGATTAGCCTATAAGCATGATGGGTATCTTTGAGATCAGAAAACAAGCTGAGGGATATTAGGACATTCTTTGCTGCTTCATTATCAATTACCCTTAAGACTATTGGCGCTTTAAAATAACTTGATGTAGTATTATCATTTAAGTGTTGTATTTTTTTTTTAACACATTTGTATAACTGCAAAATCTGGAGTGAGCCAGAATACATTTGTTCACACTGCCAACTTGTTACCATAAATAGAAATATTTTATAGGAAGACAGAATATTGTTATAATGGGTCGAGAGGAGGCAGGGATGTGGGACTTTTGCCTGGTATAGCTGGTTTTTTAGTACAGAGCACTAAGCTTTATAGCCGTCAAGCGTAATCCATCTTGAGTTGATTGCATTGAAGGCCTTGTTTATGAAGTGCATAGCAACACTGTTTCGAATGAACATGAGCCCCTTTTAAATGCCAATTAGAGAAGGGAAGTGCACGCGGTCTAGATGGAGGAGTACGCTGCTGCCGTGTTCATGCAGTCATAACCTCATGGTGGCTCGGTGGCGAAATCGAAAGTGACATTTACCGAAAGAGTTTAGTGACTTTCCTTCCTTTGTTGGAAATTGCCCTCCGAAGCAATGAGAAGCTGTCGGAGGGGGAGGTGACTAATTGTGCCTGGTGTGCAACTGAGTCTTGGACCGGTCACAGATCCCACCAAAAAACTGAGCCAACGTGCGAACGCAACAAAAAGGTTTTTTTTTTTTTTTTTGCTACACCGCTGTGGCATGTCAAATTGTTTGGACCATAAGATTTTTTTTTTTTTTAATGTCCAGGTCTAGAAATAGCAGCGATTGGACTAATTGCAGGAAATTGTGCTTGGAGCGGCCATGTGAAACTGTTCATTTGTTTCCCCCGTCGCTACCTTAAAAGTGCAGAGAAAGACAGAAAAAAACACACACATGCATACACACACACACACACACACACACACACACACACACACATCTACGGGACCTATTTTTCATGATTGTTTCCATTTGAGAAAATCATTTTTTAAGAGGAATTTACAGTGTGGTGCTGAGAGCAGCACTTAAGCTCCCGGGTACGCCAGAGCCACGAGTTAGGGGCCAATTTTAGATAAAGTCTCCACACATTACGAAAAAACCCCACCTCACTTTCCCATGCTAAATGACCTGAACAAGTGCAATAATAAGACTTTGAGCCAGGCCCCACAAAGGCTTAATGTGGGGAGATCGTTTTCGGGCCTCTCGTTTCCCCCCCCCCCCCTTGGCATTTCCCCCCACAAACCTTCTCAGTGGTAATCATAGCGCGGGCCCTTGTTTCTTGGTGTGCCAGCACGGGGTCCAGATAGCATCTCCTCGTCCAAGCCTGACTCGCTCTCCCTCCCTCGCCCTTCAGGTTTGCGTGCAATTTAGGTGATACAAGAAACACGCAAACTTGTGTGCATGCTTGCATGCAAACACACACACACACACACACACAGTTTATACAGATCTTTTGCCGTTCTGATTCTTTGACCTTTCCTCTAAACTTGTCTGCACTGGGCGTCCCAGTTCACTGCCAACCTGGACATTGTACACCATGCTTTCCCAGGGTGCTTTGCACAGCACTCTTACACCTGGGCTATATTAACCTCAGAGTGAAAGGACAGCCTTAGCATGGAAATACTGTTATGCAATTTCCTTTCTCACAACAACGTTCGCCCTGATTGTGTGTGTGTGTGTGTGTGTGTCTTATGTGCTATTGCAATAAGTTAATGCATGAAATGCGGGTGAAAAAAGGGTTCATTCTGGCAGGGGAATCTGCCAAAGTTAATATACCGGTGTGAGTGCCAACTCTGAATAATTCAGCATTAAAAGACTATTTCAAAAGTTTGATGTTTTCCTCTCTCTCTCTTTCTCTCTTACCCGCACACACACATGCAGGTCCGAAGACTCGAAAAGAACCAAAGAAGAAGAACAAGCAGAGGCTTCGCTTCCGGGCTCAGAACCAGCACAGCGACCACCTGGCTTCACTGCGGGCCAGTAGCCCATGAGGACTGAGACCAGCCTGCCACCCCCCAAAACTCAAAGCTGCTATCTGCTGCTCCTCACACACACACACACACACACACACACACACACACACACTTTCACACATTCACACACAAACACCCCATCACCCCACCAAACACAACCTCACTGTCATTCACACACTCAGTTCCCTTTTCTCTCTCTCTCTCTCTCTCTCTCTCTCTCTCTCCCCCACCCTCTCTCTCTCTCTCTCTCTCTCTCACACACACATACACAGATGCTCACATGTATACTTACTGTACACATAGGTACTCTGCACATGCTCACATGTCTCCATATCTCTCTCTTTCTCTCTTTTTCCTCTCTCTGTACCTTCTGCTGCTTGTCCATGTGCCAGTGACACATCCCCTTGACCTTTCACCTCCCCCTCTGTGACATCACAGAACTCCGCAGCAGTTCTTCCCTTTCTGCTCACATCTCATTGGTGTCTGAGGTGGACGAGAGGAGGACAAAAAAAGACTGAGGTGTATTTTAAAGAAAACGACAAAAGAAAAGATGTTCTAATAATATTCTAAAAAAAGAAAGCAGGAGGACTGGATGGACATGAATCGCAGTTGAATGTTGGCCGGGTGGGACACGGACGAAGGAAGCAAAGGCAAATGATTCAGACAGCGAGAGAGAGAGAGAGAGGAGGAGGAGGGAAAGAATGAGGATGGAGATCTTCGACAGTGAACAACAAAAAAAATGGGAGAACTGTTGAAAGGATCGACTGAATGACCTGAAACAATAAAAACAAAGACTTGTGTATATTTATGTCAAATGGAACCTTTGTTTTTCCTGATGGAGATGGCGAGTGTTAGAAAAATGCCTTTTCTCGGTTGATTATGTACATTTTTGAGAGTAATGGTAACTATTGTACCATGCATAGTTGCAAAGTATTTTATTCTCAGCACAAAATGTTTACGTCAAGACCGCTTTATGCTTTAAAACTGTATATTATGGATAAAGAAATTTAGTTCGACTAGCATGGCCACACACACCTGTACATAGTGGGTGAGTTTGTCTAATAATAAAAACCTATTACTGTATTTTCAGTATTGACTCCTTCAAGGTTCTATGTGTTAGAAAAACTTACTACCCAGCTACCGATAAGAAAAAAAAAAGATGCAAAACATGCAAAAACATAGCCAACACCTAGCTATTACATTTATTATATGGTATATATTTGATTTATTTATTGATTCTTTTTTGTACTTTTTTGTGTTTGGTGACAATTCATTTTTGTCTCTGTTACTGTTACACTCTGTGCTGAAATATTCTTTGAAGACCTTATAACAATACAATTATCTTCAAAAAAGTGCAAACTTTTGGTTGTGTCTTGGTATCTACTGTTTTGGGAGAAAATCTGTTGTATCTTTAAGTCAACTTTCATTGAGATTAATGTCAGCTTAGTCAGCTGTATAGTGCTTTAGAGTCAATATCAATGCCACAGCAGACCCAGTATATTCAGTAGTCTTGAAATGAATATGTGTAAATGTTCTATTAAAAACAAATTCAATTTACAAGTTACATTGATTCTACTTTCCAGTGTATATTTCCAAGTTCATCAAAGTAGCACCACAGGTCTCTCTGTGCTCATATTGATAGATCCAATAAAAATCAACAGTAGGAGTTTGTGTACAAAAATACAATTCCATCATTCTTTGGTCTTTTAGGAAGTGGGAAATATATTACATAATTATTTTTGCAATATTACAACACCACATTACTGTAGACAGATCCACTGCTGTGATGTCACTCACTTAAGGAGTGCTTTCAGTCATTCAGACGTAAGCAAGTCTGCCTAAGCACAAGATGAAAGATGGTGTGGATGTCATCTTTGGTCTGCACAGAGGAACTGTGCATCACTTTCCATGACTAAACCCTCACTGCCAAGATGGTCAGCCCATGCTGTGGACGGCCTCTACAGTACACACGTGCATGCACGCACACACACAGACATTAACACCAGGCCATTCATTGAGACCTTTTGTGTGTAACACAGCACATCGCTATTCATTTTCATGGTCAACATAAAATGAAAAATACACACACACTCATACACATAGACGTGTACACTCATATTCCCCGTTGGTAAAACGTCTGCTGGCTTGCCAGTGAGGGTTTAACGCGAGTCACGGCCAATTAGCCCCGAGATGCTTACTGTATAATCACTGCTCTTTTAAAAATCGGGCCGCCTGATCTGCCAGATAGCTTATGGATGCACGGTAGCAAATGAATCAACTGGTGTCCTATATATCATTCTCTGAGACTCCGACCACAAGCTTCCTGGTCCTGCTAATCCAGTGAAAGTCAGACCGAATCTTTCCAGAAGGGGCTGAAGTTATGGGTGTGAGAATGTGGAGACAGAGCTCTCGTCATGTGGGTCAACTTTCAGACCTAGTGTCAGGTGGATAGTAAAGATAGGTATGGAGAACTGGAGCATCCTCTGGTGAGCCTGTCACGGCCACTTGAAGATGGGGAAAGGATGATTTACTGTTATGGAAGATGTCGTTATGGTGTACCCACTCACTTTAAAAAATGTTCTGGTCTGCTTTGGGGGGGGGGGGGGGGGGGAGTGGACATGATATATTTCTCCAGCATCTTTGCACATCTTGGAAGCACGTCCAGGCGATGGCAATAAAGTCTGTACGCAGCAAACGCAAATGTAAACTTACTTACTGAAGGCGTGTAAAATCCATCTGCTGTTGGTTAGGAGTTAATGAACTATTTGCAGATGTCATCTCCCTGGGCCAGACTGTCACCGACCATACCAGACTGGGGATTAACTATTAAAGAGGAACTACCTTGAAGTGGATTCATTAAAAAGGAGACCACCAACACCACTAGAACACGACAACTGCAGCAGAGAGGGAAATGGCACATAGCAGTGGAGGACTACTCTCTCACTTGTGCCCATCTGCGATCTCTTGAATCTGAAATGAAGCTCCATCGTTCTTTCTCTCTCTTTTTGCCTTTATTTGCCCATTTCAATTCTGAGATTTATTCTGATCTTCCCAGGCTGGTTCTCTCTCTTCCCCTTCCGTCTCTTCCCTCTGTGTGGGATAGGCTCTGATTGGCGGTCAGAACGTCAGATGAGAAATCAGAAGGTAGTGTTCCTGTTCCCTGCTGCGATTCCCCCAGACCTGTTTCCATCACCAAAACCACTTCTGTAAATGCAGAGTTATAAAGGACTCCATCGTGGAAGTTTTTTTTTCTTCCTCTTCTTGACTGTGTACATTTGTGTGTGTTTGTGTGTGAATGTGAATGTGTGTGTGTGTGTGTGTGTGTGTGTGTGTGTGTGTACTTGTGTCATATGTGTAGGCCACGATCTCCCGGCTGAGGTTGAAGCTTCCTTTTTAATCTGATGAGTGCGTTTTCATTAGCTTGATTCAGTCCTATTATTAAGACGCGCATCAAAGACAGAACCGATGAAACCACAGAGAGGAAGTGTGCGGCGGAGAAGCGGCCCGAACAGACGGAGAGACGCACTGCTTTCATTGGCCCTCTATACCCTCTGATCAGCCATTGAAGCACTCAGCACTGTACTCCCACTGCCTGAATGACACATTCGTTCCGAAAAGGCAGATGGCGGAGTTATGGAAGTTATGACATCGTTGAGGTTAATAACTTATCCCCGGCGACAATAAACGTTGAAATAATTTGCTGTTTTCAATAACTGCATAATTGGGACATTCGGTTGCCCTCCGAAAGCTGGGGGGAAAATGTGTAGTCATTAGCACTGAATACTGCCGAATTTGACTTCTGGCACCGATCTCTCTTTTTAAATGGAGTTGATATGCACAATGCACACCGTACTCTCGGGGTTAGGGGCCAAAAGAGACTATTGTACTCCGCACATTTACCATATGTCAGCCATCAAGATCCAGCATACGCAAGGTTACCGGGAGGCGACATAAGCGCATGTCTGTCCTGAAAGTCGGGCAACATTTCTGTAGTAATTGCTAATCGTATCCGGAGACCATTTCCTCTCCTCTTTTTTTTTTGTGCAGATTGGCTTCATTAGGCGAAAGTTGCTAAGTAACACGTTTATAACTCATATAAATAAAAACGTTGGTAAATGCTAATCGTGTGTGACCGTTTTTTTTTTTCTTTCTTCCTCTCTCTCTCTCAGCTTCTTGGGAAGACAAAGTCGATGGGAAATTGAAATGGACAGAGCATGGTAATGACACCACCACCCATGTGTGAGTTCAGTTCAGCTTGAGCATGGCTAAACCAAGGCAGGGATTTGAGGCATTTGTGAAAATGAACACATGGACCCCCCCTACTGTGTACGAGTTCCCTCTGTGATCCCATCTCACCTGGCATACACAGGGAGTCTGTACAGAACTGTGTAACATTGAACCAATAGTGCGCAGCTGTTGCGCATGTTGATTTCAGTGAAAGATGTGCCAAGATGCGGAGAGAAAAAATTATATTTACGAGCCAATATCTTTTCTTTTGTCTCTCCGATTACGTTATGTCAGGTGTAACGTTAAACCACTGGGAAAGTATTTTCGGGTAAGCTGGTGTGAGGTTTCAAGAAAGCTCTCAAGATCTCCTTTCAAATGTTCCCCATATTTTTTTCTTTCCTTCTTTCTTTCACAGTCATCTTTATTTTTCTCTTTCTCTTTCATTGCCATTCTTCCTTTCTTTCTCTTTAACATCAAATTATTTTTAATGCATTTTCATCTTCCCCATTTCCCCTTCCCCCCTTTCTCACACTATCCACCCATCCGTGGCAGTGACTGCCTTCCACAGGCACCGGTTGACCATTGCCACTGCCACCAGACCGGCCAGGGTTCTGTTTCATGTCAACGGGCCTCCGCTTCCCCCATAGCTCCCCAGAGGGCTTGAGGTCTCGTAATCACGACAGAGGTCAGATCCAGACTAAACCGCAAGATCACCACCCACCCGCCCACCCACCCCAGGCCCAGGCTGGGGCAGAACAGACGGAGAGGAGAGCGGGCCCAGAGAGTCCGGACTCGAGTCCAGGGGAGATCTCCCCACACATGGTCCTTATAAGTCTGTGCTGAACTGTATCGTTAAAACACATTAGCCATTCCTTACGGAGTCCTGACGTCCCTTTATGGCAGGACAGTGTACTGTTGACACGACGATTGGCTGACAATTTGGAGGCAGCTGGTGGGGATGTAATGAAAAAAAAAAATCCACTATGATTAGGTTGTTCCAATCCCTCTCCTCTGGCAACAGTCCTCCATTTATTGAATTTTTATATGAGTCTAGTAGCCACATTACCAAAGGTTTCAAGGGAGAATTAATCAAAAACAGGCCTTATTAAAACACGTACGGAGCGCTCATATTGAAAGCAATATGACCAGCAAGGGCCCAAAAGGGGCGATTTCTGTTCTGTGGCTGACACCGTGGCCCCTGGAGGCCGTGGAGACATTATTCTGCTACAGAGGATTGGGGGCCGAGCTTAAGGGCCTTCCAGGGGAGCGCTTGACTGCTACCATGAGCAGCGGCAAGGGGCTCAGGCACAAAGGAGGTGAAGGTGTGTAGGAGTGTAGGTGCAGTGGGGGGTAAGGGGAGAGCCTCACAGCCCTGGAATGTTTCACCCCCCCCACCCCCCCTCCACACACTCTCCATACCACCCCACCACCTCCCCTACAACAAAACAGACCTCTGTGGGGTGAGTCCTACCTCAACCCGCTACTTCCACTCCTCTCCTCTCCTCTTGGAGGTGGTCTGCTGGAAGAAGGAAAAAAAGAAACTTCACTTTCTCCACTATGGGAGAAGGGCAGGGGGGAGGGCACATTACATGCACAAACACAATAAACACCTTGTTTGCTTGTTTCCTCTCTCCAGCCAGGAGGGTGTCTGCGGGTAGATGTGGACCATCCACCCCTGTCTGGAGCCGCCAATGCAGCGGGGTGGCACGCTGCACTCTTTCTCTCTCTCTCTCTTTCCCTCTCTCTCTCACTCTCTGGGACCACAATTCTCTCGCTTCGCCAGCACCATTGTGGCTCCAGCCCTGTCGCGGCTGCCGCCAGTTTCTGTCTGGCGTGCCATGCTGTGTGCTTGCGTGCACTTCCCCCTGTCCCGTCTCACCTTGGTGAAAGGTCTGAGAGCATTGACAGCACCCCTCCTGCATTTGCCACTCTGACTGACGAGGAGGTCTCTTGGGGTCCACTGCGCTAGTAGATTTCCTCTCTGTGCCGGTCAAGCTCTCTGTGCTCCAATGCTCTTTTGACTAGCGGCACAATAAACATGCTCTGCTTGGATGGTGTTATGCTATGTCCATGGCTGCTTGCTAGCAGCAGAATGATCTGTGCTGCACTAACTGTTAATATGAGGAGACATGGAGGCTCTGTGAGCATTAGCCAAGACATTTCACTACGTAGCTGATGCATGTTATTGTTTCTCTAGTAAAAACTGCTCAAGAAATATTTAACAGACACATTTGACTAGAAAAATCTGTTGAGAATTTAGTGAAATTGGACTGCTACCAAATTCAGTTATGTCCTTTACAGCTACACGTCTACTACTGGGTGGTAGAAAGAACTAGCAACATAAAATCTCTCTTATTATTAGATGGAAAACTGTGGGCTTTAGTAAGTGTGTGACTGTTTTTTAGTTCCTTGTTACATCTGACCAGGCCTTTATTTCGCCATCAGGACTTTTTTGATCTTTAGTGGGGTGTACATTCTGCATGTTGACTGTCTTTAAGCATTATCTTTTACAGTTCCCGCCGTTCCTGTCTCACGGTTATCTGTAATCCCTCTCCTCTCATTAGTGTCTGTGAGGGCAATGACAGGCACTGTTGTCTGAGCAGTAGTGGGAGCACAGAATGGACACAGCTCCCCATACCTGCTTTTACTGGCCCCTTAAATTAGTGACCTCTGCTTTGCGCCAGTCTCTAATTCAAAATGTTTTACTGTGCATTTACCTTGTGTTTACGTAATAAGTTTGTCTGTCCTTGGTGCGTGTCTGTGTGTGTGACTGGGTGTGCTCATAGGTGTTATGAGCATGTTAGTGTTAATTTGAGTGTCTGTGTGTGTGTAGGTGCGCGCACACACACACACACACACACACACACACACACACACACACACACACACACACACACACACACACACACAAACACACATATAGCCATGTCTGTAATGCAATGGCTGCACAAAAATATGAGCATGGACATCTGTATTTTCTGCACTGATGGCTTCTGGATGGGCCTCAAATGGACTCGGAGGGGTTGAGCAACAGAGACTCGACTGCGTGCTACAGTCGTGATTGCGGAGGCAAACTAATATTTCTCCCCCACCTGGCTCCCGTCGGGTTTTTTTTAGTGCAACATTTATCAACCAGTTACACTCAGGGAGTGAGAGAGGAAAAGAAATTAGCCTTTATATTAAACGTGTCTGGGGGTAATAGCCATTAAGACGTCGGTTGTGGGACGGAGACCATCTAGGTGGGGTGAACTCGCCGTCGGAGAGACCAAATCCCAGCTGGAGCACGGCTGTTTGTGCCTCCCTCCTCGCATGCGTGCACTTAACAGGCGTAGTAAAACATCCAGCGACGTTGGGGTGTCTGCTAATCAAACTAACAGGCAACCTAAGGCATCCTGTGGGCTTCTCTGCTTTACCACCCTGTGCCGAGGCCCGCCGTGCTTTACTTCCAAGAGAAGGAAAAAAGAAAATACAGTAGCGTGAGGATTTACACAGTGGCCATATACTTGAGGCAAACCGGCAGCCGGAGCAAAGGGAAGCCTAATTACCAGTTAAGGGCATTGTGTGAGATAAAATGAACCACATGCTGGAAGTGGAGACGGTCAGACAGAGAGAGAGAGAGAGAGAGAGAGAGAGAGAGAGAGAGAGAGAGAGAGAGAGAGAGAGAGAGAGAGAGAGATGAAGAGGGGATCAGAGAGAGAGAGGGAGGCAAAGAGAATGAAGGAGGGAGAAGGAAGGAAGGAAGGAAGGAAGAAAAAGAAAGGAAGAGAGAGAGGTGGGTGCAGAGAGACAGATTAACAGAGTGAGAGAAGGGAAATAAAGAGAGAGAAAAGGAGGGAGGGAGGCCACCAGAGAGAGACAGAGTGAGTGAGTGAGAAAGAGAGAGAGAAAGAGAACTCTTGTCTTCCTCTGCTATCTCTCTGTGTGGTTTGGCAGTGCCAGTGCGAGGACGGGGGCGTACAGCAGGCATGCGTCTGGGCGCGAGGCATGGCAGCGTGCCGAAACACCACCTCCACCACCACCACCACCACCGTCGCCGCCACCGCCACCACCCAACCACTTAAACAGGGCGGCCTGCTCCAGGGCCTTAGGATGGGCCGGCTGCTCGGCGAGGGCCTGCTGTCTGTGAGCGCAGCTACAAGGCACCAGTCTCTGCAGGGGAGTTAAGCTCCAATCAAAACAGGATTATATAGACCACAGGTTCACAAAAAAAGGAATAGTGCCCACACACACGCACAAACACACACGCTCACACACAAACATAAACACACACCCACTCACAGGCACACACGTTCAGACCCAGTCTGCAGTAGGCTACACACTCAGACAATTAAACTTTTGCAGATGGTCCGACTAAAATGAAAAAAATAAAAAAGTACACAACTTGGTTCACATCAGTTGTATCAGTCATTAACTTGAGGGGAATTTTCAGAGACATATGATCTGTATTATGGAATTGAATATTTTGGGATGCAAGTGCCCACGCCAAGACAACTAAAACTCACCAAACACCTTTGGTTGCTAAAATTATAGAATCAAAACACATTAAAACGCCTTCCAACTCAAACCCCTGATGACTTCACACGTCCACAACACTAGGTATTCCAAAAGGCTACCATTAGGTTGTTTGTTCAAACCCCTACTAGCTTGTAAAACCTTTTTTTTTTTTGGGGGGGGGGGGTCCATACCCCAATCCCTCGAAGCTAAATATGTTTCTAAACAAATCTTTTGGAGGCTTTTAAGACTGGGTAAGGTAAGGGTGAGTCACTATACTAGCCATTTAATGGCAATGAAACTTTGGTCAGAGTTGCTGGTTGGGGAGATGTGTGTCACTGTCTGTCTGTTTGTCTTTGGGTGTATTTGGTCACTAGAGGTTAGCCACAGCAGGAGCAATTACAAAGAGGTTTCCAACATAAGGCAGTACAAACATGCATGTCCACAAATTCAGTCCGAGTCTTACCTGCCATCAAATGCTTCTCCTGTCTTGTTTTGAAGCCAATGACTTTCATGGATCTTGTGATCAGCCTTAAGGTAGAGTCTCTGTCTCTTCAAGCCCTTTGGGACTTACAAGGTGCAGGAGAGTTGACACGGCCTCAATAAAAGTGAGAGGTAGGAACTAATAGTGACAACAGGGAGTATTAGGAAAATTCAGGGTCCTTTTGTGTATGGCTGAAGTGCACAGAGGGGAATATACAGGCATATATGTGCAGACCATGACTCATACAGAATACAATCTAAATGTGCCCCTTTCTCCTCCTTCTTGTTCCTTTTTCTATTACAGGCTGCTGAATAAAACAACATTGTGACACGACATGGGAACGCTGCCAAAGCATCTGTAACACAGGAAGAGAATTCAATGGGAGCCAGTTGTAATTAGTCTAATAAATGTTTTACCGTGGATGTATTGGAAACAAAGCAGGGCTTATTGTGGCAGGCATGGCTTTTATTGTGAGACCCTGCAAGCGGTTGATGTCTTCTGCTTGAGTCAAAGGCCTTTCTCTTGGTGTGGCAATGAAATGATCTTAACAGGACCCATCGCACTTGCGAAAAAACCTGCTACCGAGGAAGTGAAACATGGAACTGCTTACATTTTTATAATCTGAGGATGTCATAAAAATTTGTATGCATGGATTTTACATTAATTTAAGAGATTTTTTTTACAACGACATAAACCGCTGATAAAATCGTTGAAATGAGTCAGTTTGGGACAACTCTTGGGGAAAGTTGCGCCAAAACAAAGACCGAAGTGACTCTCTCTTTTAATGACCATCCGAGGTGACTTGTCCTCCTGGTGCATAGCCTTGCATGTTGACTTTAATGGAGGCTTGTGTTCTCTTTAATGTTGGTACAGTAAGGGCTAGGCTCATTACTGAACGCTGGTGTTACGGCCTTAGCCTCTGGTTAGGACCTACTCGTAGACCTCAGTGCCCTCCTCTAATGGGGCCAGGCTTTGCCTTTTAACATTTCATCGGCTGGAGACGCTAGATGTGGTTTCCCTGAGGGTGTTGGGGGGCAGAGAGCAGGTCACGCGTTCACTGGGAGTTTGGGTGTCGGCAGGGCAGGCCGACTGATTGCTGCCACATGAACCAGGCCATTGGCTGTGACAACGAGGGGAAAGGAAAGATGTGGCCTGACGAGAGGTGGTTTTCCACGGTTTCAGACAACGGATGATGAGAGGGAGGGAGTTGCCCAGTCTTGGGGTTTCGGTCCTGGGACACTGCCTCGTCTCCTGGCCAGACCTACCTAAGCCGGGTCGCGTGGTGCTGTTGCCAAAACAATGCTTGCCATCTGCTGACGGAAGCCGTTTGGGGAAAACATAACAAGTTTGTCAGCGTAAATTGGCCGCCATGTGGACGCATCCAGTCTCCTGCACTGCCGAGTTAGTCTGTAATTTGCCATGACTGTGTCCTGTGCTGGTTAATTAATGCTGACGACCAAACCAGAGGAGACTGCAGAGGCCTGTGCAGTGGTGTTTCTCTCTCGCTCCCTCTCTCTCGTCTCTGCGTTCGGATGAAGCTGGCTATATTTAGCGCCTTTCGTGTGGCACCCTTGAGGTGGCTGGATGCAGGAGGGGGGTAAACTGCAAAGTGTGGCCTGCTTGGTTACAGGCTGTCATTGCTGTAAAAATTGTTTGTGAAGTGAAAACCCCCACACAGCACAAAGCAGATCACCCCAAAGGGGCTTCACTCATCAAAGGTCTGGAGAATTCTGATCTTAAAATATAGGCTATAGGATGCAAAACCGCATAGTCTCACTGATTAGCCAAATCAGAACCTGAATATCCCATTTCCCAAGTGAAAACAGGAAAGCTGTTTTCCCATTTTCCCCCCATTTATTGGCTGGGTAATGTATGTTTAGGTATTGTAAATTAATCCCAAACCTAGCCTAAGGCTTTCCTGTATGCTAACAACTGTTCAACCTAGGGCCCACAAAGGAACTGCTTTAAATTTAAATAAAGTGCTATGGGGGAGTTCATTCTCTGTGATGTGTTGATTAGGTCACCTGTGCTCAGTTCAGGAATTCAAATTAGCCTGCCTGGCGAATTAATCAAAATAATTTACAGTATAAACGCACACGCACGCATAGGCTACAGACTGCCTCTTAGACATCCGTCACTTATGGATTCAGAGGGAAAACCTACAATGGAAACACTCTGCCTGAAACCCAAGATCATTTAGTTAGCAGAGGGGAGTTTTCAACAGGGCGTTTTGTCTTCATCTTCCTTCAAGCCTGTCTGTTTCCTCCGCATTTCTATTTCGAACCCGCTCAACCGACATCCCTGCTGGTTGGTCGGTGGGTGGGTGGTCAGAGCAAGCGAGCGAGGCGCTCTCTGGAAACCGTATGTAGGCTAGCCTATGTATTTTGTCCATCTTGCTTTACACCCAGCTTTCATAACGTAACGTGGCAAGTATTACATGGCGAGGGACTAATGATATATTTTCTCAGCTGGAATGTGGGAATGGTGCTGCGGAGTCAGTTGAAGTGTCGGGTCTCCGTAAATTAGTGCGTGCCGCTAAGTGAAAAGTGAGCTGGTGGCCAGTGCCGTGTTGGCCCAACACCCGCGGGGAACACACTACCCACATGATTGGGGGGGGGGGGGGGGGGGGGGTCTGGAGGTTGCTAAGGAACCTATAGGGGAAATGGCGCTCTCTGCCAGGAAGACATTCTCAAAAACCCAGACCTCACCCCCTGACAGCTCGGAAATATCCATTTTAATATGAGGGAAAAGTGGATTTGGCCAGACATTTTCATTTTCGGTGTGGAAATTCAGCGGTAGACCTAGCCGCTCTCTCTAAAGTGGAGTGACAGCCGTCAAACTCACCATGGCAGAGTGGATTTTTTATTTATTTATTTATTTATTTATTTTTGGGGGGGGGCATGATGAAACGACTGCCTCGTGACACACAAAAAAAGAAAAACCTTAGCCTTTTTTTTTAGCTTTTCTATTTTTCACCATTTTTTTTAGCCACTTTACCAATCAACATCTGTCTGATATGTACCATACTTAAACTGACTGGGTCATTTCTGACAAAATATCTTTTGATACATTCATCCATGCAGGGCTACTGTTTCTCCATCTGTGGGTGAGTGTGTGTTTGATCCCTCTTCCCAAGAGCTGTGGGGGGTGAAGGGTGTGTGTGTGTGTGTGTGTGTGTGTGTGGGGGGGGGGGGGGGGGGGGGGTTCACTCAAGCAGGCCAGCTCTCACATTCCACTGCTTTCCCAAATTAAACACATGCCTCAACATTCATGAATGAATGAAATACATATGAAATATGAATTTGTGAATGAAATGTTACACTGTTTGAAGTCCACTGTCTTTTATACCCTGAAAGCTGAGCCTGAAATAGAAGATGTTTTATTGTTTGGAAACACTGCACGAGATGTTTTGAAAAAACGTCCTTATCTAGTCTGCGTGTAACTTATAAGTGCTGTCTGGTTAACTTTTTTTTTTAAAGGTAGGGTTACCACCATATCACAGTCTTCCTGGATCAGGATAAGAATGCAGGTCAGGATTTTTTTTTTTTTTACTTTCTTTACTGACCAAATCTAGTTGCGGGGGGTTGCCTGCCTGCCCTGCGATTGCTGTTATTATTTTTGAGTAATGCTGCATAAAATCTAACCCACATGAGTCACCTTAAAAATATTTTGCTTCAGTTATCCAAATAAGACATTTATAGACCTGTCAGGCTAGGCAATCTATCAGTGAGTCCAATGAAATAGGAAATGATCACATACCTATCAGGAAATGAGCATTAGTGTTTATTACTGTCTGTCAGTTCCACTCTACTTCTCCCCTGTGGGTGTACGTCAAGTTCGGGGCAATATTCATTAACCTTAAAATGTCACCCCAGTCAAAGTATCATAAATTAATATAACCTCTTTTACGATTTAATTTCAACACTTCGTCCTCCTCAGCAGTACAATGTGCAGAGAGCTGAACTATGTCATTTGATTATTCATTCATAGTTAAAAAAAAAAAACACACTGACATGAATGGATGAACTCTGCGTGTATTGGGTAACTTATACTTAAATGAACAAGGGGACCACATTACCTTTTTATGATTTTGATTATAATGGTGCCATATCAAAAACAGATGTACGTAGTAATATTCGGCAGCTGCGCTAGCCAATCTCCAGGGCTTTCTTGACTTGGAGGGGGAAAAAGGCCAAGAGAAAAGAAAAAGGAAAAAAAAAAACTTCCACATGCTAACATTTACACAGTGATTTCTTTTAATTGCACCCTACTTTTTAATTTGCCTTGGACTAATGCTTTAAGCGGGTAGGAGGTATTTTATTGAAGTCTTGCCTTATGTTGGGCAGAGTTTCACTGATTGCCACTGCCCCCATTCGCTGGTGCGTACCTGACAACCTGCGTTATTTGTTTCACTTCCAATGTCAAACATGCCACATAACATTTCACATTACATTTCAGAGGTTGGAAGCGCCCGGGGGAACAAGCAGAGAGCACAAGCTTCCTCCAGGTTCTGTGCTTCAAAGGATTAGAGCAAATTAAGGTTCCCTACATCTGAAGGCTGCGCAAGGAGTCGCGGTGAATCATGTTTAAAAGTTCGGCCCAGGGCAGACCTGAAACACACATGCTTTAATGAATAAATGTTGTGGTTGAAGAGGAAGTGAGCGTGCTATTGATCCTAATCTGGGAAGCCAGGAGGGGATGGAGGGGCGGGGGATATAGTTGGAGACGTCCAGTGATAATACCGTTTGTGTCAAAACTGTCTAAGGGGCCCGCACTTGATAAACTGACGTTTTCGCTCAAAGGTTTGGACATTTGTCCTTGATGTCGGACTTCCTCTGGAAACGGAATACAGGCCTGGCTCTCTCTCTCTCTCGAGCAGCACGTGGGCCGTTTCCAATATTCACCCTTAATCAGTGTATAGAATCTGTTGATTCCGGACCTTCCTCCCGTACATCAAACTTAGCCTCTCGCTGTTTCGCTAAAGGTCAAGATGGCTGCTTCCCAGAGGGCTTGTAGAAAAATAACCTTTCTTTTCTTTTAAAGGCCCTTTCAAGGAAAAGGAATGTAGAAAGGCCCTTTCAAGGAAAAGGAATGTAGAAATAAAAGATGGAGGCAGAAGAAGCAGACGCAAAAAGGACACTTGTACTCTCTTTTTGATCATCTACCGGTCCAAACACTATTCTTGCTTTTTTCTTGACAGATGAGGCTTCAGCTTTTTCCCTCCTACTTGCTCTTGACTGAAAGTCGCCCTTGCTCTGATGAGAAAAGCAACAGCATAAATATTCTTGCCTTCATATTTATGGTGATGGGCTTCCAGTTGGTGTCCTGCATCCAGGGACCATATATCTCTCCTCGCGTCTCTCTCTCTCTCTCTCTTTCTTTCTCTCTCTCTCTCTCTCTCTTTCTTCCCGTGGCAGGATAGCTGGAGGAAGGCTCCGTCGAGCGTCCCCAGGCCCCAGGCCTGCCGTAAAGCAACACTGCGGCGTGATGTCCTGACAGCTCTGTCCACCACTGCCGTCCTCCCGTGAAAGCGAGAGGGAGTAAATAAACGCGAGGCAATAGGGAACGCATCAAGGTCGGTGGCAGAGGGAGAGGAGGAGGAAGACGAAGAAGAAAAAAAAAAATACAACAGTGAAAATAAACGTTCATCCGAAGAGTTATGGCTGGGGTTTGACCCGGGAGTCACACAGCTACTGTAGCTCATCCTCACTGCAGTGAGGGCCAAGTTTTATGGCCTCGATTTCCCATGTGAAACACACACACACACACACACACACACACACACACATGCACAAACATACATACACACACAAACACACATACATACACACACGCACACACACACACATGCACAAACACGCTTACATACACACACACACACACGCACAAACACACATACATGCACACACACACACATGCACAAACACACATACATGCACACACACACACACACACACACATACTGTAGAGAGGATGGATCTTCAGCAGATGGGGCAACGGATCATCATTGTGAGTACTGTACATAACACGGTGTACACATGCATGTTCACATGTGTTTTATTGGATTCTAGTGAGCATGGGCAACTTTTGATGTTTCCAAGCATGGCGCTAACCCATACCAGTGTTCTATTTGTGGTGGTAGGTTTGCAGAATTAACTTGAATGCAACAGTTTTTAGCAAATTAGCGCAGCGTGGTTATGATGCTAACCAGATTTAAGCACAATTTAGTACAACCTGGAAAATCATTGTGTGGTGGTCAATGTTGATATTGTGGTGGACCGCCACAAATAAGTCAGTGTATGGGAAACACTGCATACCATGTTTGTGTTTTGTACCCCATATGTGCTTACCTTTTTGTGAGTATATATTGGCATATTTGCTACTGTTTGTTTTGGCGTGTATGAATTTTTAATGGAGTTGAGAAGTAAATGCCCCTGTGTGTGGTTAGGTTTGTGTGTGCAGACTGTACTCTATTACTTTTATGAAAATATGAAAGATATGACTGTGGGTATGGTGTTGGATTATAGATTTGGTCGTCTCTATTTGCTTGGCCTTTTTGGACCTCATCATCATAATTCAACACAAAGTCATAGGCTATAAAGCTCCCCCCATTTATTATGCTTTATTTTATTATTTTATGCCTGTCGCTGGCTGCTCGTGGGTGGGGGGGGGGCATTGTTTGGCTGTACCCCACACTGATTCACCACTTAAAAAGGCCTTGACTAAAATATAGCCTATG
This sequence comes from Alosa sapidissima, assembly GCF_018492685.1. Taxonomy (NCBI): domain Eukaryota; kingdom Metazoa; phylum Chordata; class Actinopteri; order Clupeiformes; family Clupeidae; genus Alosa; species Alosa sapidissima. The sequence continues at coordinate 22,861,085 of NC_055966.1, read as the reverse complement.
ACTATGTGCACAGGCCAATGTGTTTAATGTCACCACGCATGGTTATTCAAAGCCCCTATAGTTATATATATTCATGAATTAGGACTGTTCTGTAATAACTTGAGAGATGAAAGGCGCAGCTTCATTAAAGGGTTAAATGGTGAAGTGAGTGTTTACAATCCCAATTGCCATCTTTGCTTTAGTGGCCTTCTAATCAGAGCCATGCCCGGGCCTCTCTTTCGCCTTTGGATAATAATCTACCAACGCAGCAAACATCAAGGGCCAGCACAGGTAAGGGCTGTGGGCTCTGCAAATGTGGATGTGTGTCTGGTTAAAGAAAAGGAAAAAAAGAAAAGAGGTATGTGAACAATGTATGTTGAGCATAATTATATAGTTGCTTCAAAGTAACTTGAATACTATTTTTATATTCTATATTTCTTTTTATATTTATATATATATATATATCTTATATTTATATATATATCTTTTTATATTTTTATATTTATATTTTATATTATAACTTTGAATAAACTATTTTCAGAAAATCACAAATGTATTATTCAACATTTAAGAAGATGTTAGCATAATTATGGTTGGATGATTGTTGTGAATTATCCAAATGTATGACTAAATCTGTGTTATATATTGCTTGAGTTCATAGAAATCAAAGTTAGTAATTCATGTTTTGTTTTGCAAATAAAAATGAAAAGGAATAGATGCATATCTGTTTTCACATGTTCTTGGCTGGGACACCCTGAAACGGTCAAATGTGCTTTGGCACAATGTTTTGTGTTCAAAGTTAATTACCTTTAATTTTACGCTTCATGGCAAGCCATTTAGTATTACATTTAACTTGATGATGTTTTGAAATTTCTAGGGCATATCAACATACCGCAGCCCTGAAAGGTCCAAGCTATTGAGTCATATCAACACTTACAGTTAGTGAACCATCACCACAACCCGACATTGGAGTGCTGATACAATTAGTATTTCACTGGAGTCTTTCCAGCAACAGGTTTGATTGTCAGATGCAGGCTCGCTATCCCCACCTTGTGGATGATATAGGGAAAACATGCCAAGCTTGACATTTTTCAGGCACAGAAGGTATTCCAATGATGCCACATTTTATTCACATCTCAATATGGATTGTTTAATCATTAATAACCGTGTTTCTGTAACAATGCAGATTAAGATTGAGACAGCAACAATTGAGGGACAGCATAGGGGTGATGCACTAAGCTATCCAACCTTAATCTTCTTTTGGGATTTTATTTTTTTTCAAAAATGTAACAATGGCCTATGTAACGTCACCTGTAGGTTCTTTTTTTTATCTTTACCCTAACCCTACATTTCAGGCCAGTGTGTGTCAGGTATGCACATATTTCTCTCTTTATCAGTAAGCCATTGAATTACTTTGAAATGATTTTACAGATAATTCATCTGTAAAACCTTAGCATATGCAAAAAGGGTTTCACAATTCCCAGTTTTCAACCCCCCTTCAGCCTGGATAGATAGCTGATATGGCACTATTTCAAACCACATAGGCCTACTCTCTCCATCTGCAGACGACAACAAATCTGTCAGTGTCTGCCTGTGTCCCTTTCCCTCTCTCTGACATGTGACGTTGCAAGAGGACGTTGCCTCGGCAGCTCAAACTCTAGTGGCGGTTAATTAGAGAAATCCTGTGGGAACGGGACTGGCACTGCTAGCCCTAATGAAACTCCTGTAGGCCTACCGTGGGAGCTCCAACAACGCCCTCCCCACGCATACCTACCTACCACATCAGGCCTGCCGAACAAGCTGTCTGCATCAAACATTTCCATTCGGTCATTTCTCCTTCTGATTGGTTAGACATGAGCCACACTCCTGTCATCACCCGGTCCACCAATTTGCGGGACTGTCAGTCGCTCTAAATGTCACATATAACCATAATGGAGATGGCGTCAGCCCTTGTGATTAATACACTAAAACCATTGACAAAGTAATTGCATCTATATAAGGCTGCGTTTGGAGTCCACGGAGTAAGAGAGTACTGATTGCACGTCATCCTTTGCATTCTGATATTGCAATAAAATCTCCTGTTCTGAGCTCAGTGAGTGGACAGGCTGGACACTGAATATAGCCTACCCAACCAACTAATAAGGGTGGACATTTGCATGGACGTTATATAGTAAATTATACAGTAGATAAATAGGGCATACAGCTTGCACTACTTCATCTTTGCACTCTTCATTTTTACTGACTCTGACTGTCAATAAAAATACAATAATTAAGTTTTGACATGCAGCTTAAAAAAGGAATTAAATCACACAGATATTGTGATAAAATGGATTGTGGCAAATAAATTCGAAAGGTACTCCAGCTTGTTTTCCTTCTGTCATGTGCAGTGTAACACCCTTCACCCATTTGCTGTGATTAGGAATATTCTGTCTTATTCATTTGTTTTACGCCGTAAACAAATTAATTGCTGTTTAGCAGTTTTGTTGTGCCAGGAGGGATCTTGCTTCCTATTTCCATATCGCCTCAGTTTTGAGTGCAGCTTGTGCTGTGTGTGTGTGTGTGTGTGTGTGTGTGTGCGCGCACGGTTGTCCATGTGTGTTTCGGAAGAGATTAAGAAGCTGCATGTTTGAGGTCCTCCTCCAGAGCAGCTGGTACCCATCTGCTTGTCCTGCTTCTGGGGCTCTCTGTTTGGGCTGGCTCTGTCTCTCTCTGTAGGCAGCAGTCTCCATGGGCTCTGGCTCTTTCTTTAGGCAGCAGTCTCCATGGGCTCTGGTTACTTTGCATCTGGTGCACCGTGGCTTTGGATGGCACCACTCAATTCACCTCATTACACTCATGCTGGCATTCATGTATTTCTGTGTTGGACCTGGTCAAACGTTGAGATCATAATTTGTACTTTTCTTATGCTTGCTCATGGAGGCTGCTCTTTTGGTGATGCTATTTTAAAAAAAAAAATGCTGCACAATGGTGATTTTGTTTTTGTCGTTTGGGTTCTGTGGTTAGGCATTCAGGCTACTGGCAGCACATGTGGTACCATGTAGGAGATACCTTGTACAATTGCCATTGCAGATTGAAACATGCATGCCCAATTTGGACATTTCATCACGGAGCAGTTATTAATCAGAAAGCAACACTTTGAACACCATGTAATAACATGCAAGATGTAGCCTGGAAATCCAAACCTAAATCCGAAAGATTAAATTAAAATTGTGCTCTCGCGAGAACTCTGAATTTCCAGGGTATGAGATTACTATCATCTGTTTAAATGCCTCAAATGCTAACACATGAAGCATTAATGAAGTGAAGTAATTTTGAAGCATTGCATTAAATATCATGAAACAATACAACTTGGCAAGAAGGACTCATATGAACAGTATCAAATATGTGATGCAGATATTCAGGAAATGTTTGACTAGATTAAAGCTGAATAATATCTACTTGTAGTGGCACCCTAAACTTGAATAAATATTAATGAACTCAATAATGCATATTTCTGAATGACCTTACTGACACAGTGTGTAATGTTGCTGTACATGAGAGTTTTCTGTGCTACTTAGCTCCATCATGTGGACAATTCATATAACATGTTGTGTTGTCACTGGATGAAGGCAGTGTCAACCAGCACTATTAGTCCACCAGTCTTTTGTCAAAGATCTTTAAGACCCTCATATTTCACAATGTAATTTATGGATGAGATTAACAATTAAAGACAGAGGTTTCATGGAATGCAACCTTTTATGTTGCACACCTCATTTAAAAATATATTTCTTAACGACCAGGTTGGATACGTTCCTCCAGCCAGAATGCATTATGGTCTGGCATCCAACCCACATAAGCACTATAACCTGCCATAGTATTAAACAGCGATATATACATTTTATGCATATTTCTATTTTTATCAAAAATCATAGACACAAGATTAAAGCAGACAGCAATGATTACCAAATACATTAGATACGGAGAGGGCCTTTACCATGGAATTAGTATAGAAATATGATGAAGTGTTATGTTATTGTTTGGTTTTGTTAAAGCACTTTAAATGGACACAAGTGCACAGTGCCACTTATTTATGTGACCACTTAAACATACAGTAGGCATGATTCTAATCCCATACATATTTCAAATCTAATTCATCCAATTGATCTTGGTCCATAGTCCTCTAGCAGGCCTGTTTGTGAGAAGAAATACACAGCCCTGGCTCTGTCAATGGGAAACAGATATAGTGAATAGGACTGCGCCAAGAACAATCCCAATCACTCAAAAAGGTGCTTCATTTGAACCAATTGAATTTAGTTATATTTAAGAAGTTTCTTAAAATAATTATACATGATGTGTTATGCACAGAAACAATCTACTATTGTTTCATTCAGATACAGTACTTATTTAGCTGACAAACTAGATCTTGAGTGATGATGATATGAATACTATCTCTGACCCTGCTGTGTTAGTAAAAGGCATTGTGCTACTTAACACTAAGGACCCTATCTTGGCGATCTGAAATGTCTGGTCAGAGATGCAAAGTTTAAAGACATTTAAGGCATCTCCAGTCCACATTCACTAATTTAATGGCATGATTTTGTGATCAAACGCTGGGCACTGGGCACAAAAGGGTTGTTCTTATATTTCTTAATCAGTCATGGATGTGTTTTGGGCATAACATCCTTTAAACCAATGATAAATAAATCTGTCATTCCCTTTAAGAGCCAGTAACGCAACATCAAACAGCCCCTTGGTATTTTGACAGTCAACACATCTGAAGGAATCTGCTTTCACAATTCCACTAGAAGGCTACTTGCTTCACTAAAACCTATGTGTGACTAGCAGAGTATAGCCTACATTCATTCTACACTCGACTATAATTATTTGAACTCATAGGCAAAGTGAAACTAACTTCACCATGGTCTCATAGTCAACGGCTAAACAGTTCTACACAGTTTTACTCTTTACTCTCACTACTGTAGCCTGAAAAAAACAACACTTACCCCAATAATGTTTGAATGACTGAATAAAAATCCTAAGGATATTTATCCTGCAGAGGAGTAGTTTGGGACTGGTTACTAAGGGCTGCTTTCATCTTGTGACAGTGCGTCTTCAGCTTTATATGCGTCTTTCGCTATAGAACAGGTTTTTCTCGGTAATGATTTTTAGAGGGTGTAAGATATTGATTTCTGGATCACGTGCCAGACCTCAGGCGCAAGGTTTAATAAAAGTGGAGCGCGTGGCAAAAAGTTCATCACTGACTGGGTGTACAATATGAATAACACTTGTATTGCGCTCTGTGCCATGTTGCACCGGGTGTGCGATAGGGCCCTAAAGCTGTAGGGCCCTAATTTTAATGATGGACAAAAATTTGCTAATTTATGGTTATGGTTATGGGACTTTGCAGACGCCTTTGTCCAAAGCAATATACTAAACAACAATGTCAATTCTATAAATAGCCTAATAAAATAAGCAATGAAAATGGTGGGAAAAGCAATAATAAACAATTGTCCATTCAATCAATAATATAAAAAACAATGACATGGTAAGACTATATTAAGGAGAATATCAATAATAAACAATAATTTCAAATGAATCAACAGCCTAATGGAAATAAAACAATATTATACAAACCATAACGCATAAGAAGCGCTTCAAGAACTAAGTGCATGTTGAACAGGAATGTCTTTAAACCCCTCTTAAACGACCCAAAACTACCACAGGAACGGAGAGCACTGGGCAACTCATTCCACCAGCATGGAACCACTGAGGAAAAGAGTCTTGAATTAGATCTAGTGTTTATGACTGGTCGACATAACAGACGCTCATCAGAATACCGCAGTGGGCCTTTGGGGATGTATGCCTTGATTAGATAGATAGATAGATAGATAGATACTTTATTGATCCCCGGGGGAAATTCAAGGTCTCAGCAGCATACAGACAACACAAACACATTCTTTAACAGCAGAAAGAGTAATTAAAGTATATAATATAAAAACACAACTAAGCAATAAGGACAGTAGAAGATAAAGAATATGCTAAATATACTAAAATACAAATTATACTAACTAACACTTAACCCTTAGAACCCTAAGCTGTTTTTAGGGCATTTTCACTACCTTTATTCATAAGGATTTATTCTGGTCATTGTAAGTGCCACACGCACATATTATATATTGTTTTTTTCAGCAGCGTCTAGGCTATCCAGCATCATTTCATGTATTAGTACTAGCATTGATTTTATTTTAAGAATTAAAATATAAAAAGCATATTATAAAAATTCTTATATTTCGACATGTATCTCACCACAGCAAGCTCATAGCTCTACATGCATTTCATGTGTGTGTAGGGCAGACTGTCCTGAATCGAGCAATATAATTGCCATGTTGGAGAAATACTCTGGGGCTGAGCAATTTACAGAAATATGTGGTGTGTTACGGAAATAAATGTCATTTTTTATTTAGTGATGAAAAATGACCTTTTTGTGCTCCATATCTGTGACACGAACTGATCTGACCTGACCCGAGGTTGCGTGTTAGCCTGCGTGCCTATGGTGTATCCACTCATAATGATTCTCAACTTTTTACTGCATTGCCATGAACAGAGTAAAGGCCAAAAAGGTGTTTCTTTGTTGAACAAATTGGGATGCAATATGAGGCTCGAATTGGATGCCATGCAGGAATTTGCTAGGATCTCAAAACCGGATTATGAACATGCTTTGCCATAGAGAAACACACGATAGCGTTGGATTATAAACATGCTTTGCCACAACAGACAAAAACGTGGGGTAAGTCCAGCTATATGAAATTATTATTTTGCTGTCACTCCGTCTGTTTTATAACCCAGATCAAATGATAGCTCTGAGTCTCCTCTTTCATCTGACATGCGTGGCATAGGAATGGGGTAAACATCAGGCTGCACAACTGTATTTACTGTGCAGCGATAGTCACCGCAAATTCTTAAGCTGCCATCTTTTTTAACTACTGGGACGATGGGTGTGGCCCAGAGGCGATTGCTCTAAGACTACAGGGAAGGCTCAGCCTCCTCTAAAATATCACGGAAAATCGCATCAAATAACACTATTACATTAGCTTCTAGCCTACTATTCCAACTAGAACATGCTGAAAACATGTTCATCTTCATGGCTAGTTTGTTCAGCAAGGTTAAAATAAGGTTTTGTCGGTCATTTATCGTGATTTCACACCCGTAATACATTGCTGTGATGACACGATCCATCAAAAACCATGCAAAAAACCCATAGACGCTCGGCTTCACTGGACTTTCAATGGCACTTACAGAGTGGGTTGATCTCAGTGCAGAAAAGATACATGTTTATTGGACAAGCGCCACAAAATCCTCATTTCCAGGGAAGCCCGGCGTCTCTGGGAGTGAATGGGACAGTGGGATGGCCTGGATGCCGAGCTTCTGTATGATGATTGGAGGAACCGTCATAGAGGCTGGACTCTTTTTGATTGACAGCATATGTCGCGATCTGACAGGAAGTGGTTCAAGTTCAAGGGATGCGTTAACGTTAGTGTTGACAGGTGAAGTCGAGAGGCAAGGCAAGTTGCTGCTCAAATTCTCATAATTTGGGAGCAATACAGTCGGTTTCTATTTGTCTTTGTAAATAGCATACTGTAAATAAAACTGTAATGTGGAGTTAGCCTACAGAGTTTGTGGCTTTTGTTTCAGTTGTGTATTTAGGCTAAGCTAGGTAGCGCGCTATATATAACGGTGTAGGCTACATGATGCCATGCCAACTCTATAGCCTACTGTTTGGCCTATTCTGGGTTTTGGGATAATTTTTGCCCTCAAAGAACAATATAGCACCTCAATAATATTAATTTAATAATTGACCAGTTTTATCAGAGCCTCCCCTGTTCCAAAGAGCAGCAATCGCTGGTGTGGCCCACCTCGAGTGTCGCACTGGTTCAAAAATACCTTGAGCTACTGGCTTGTCAAGCTCCTCGTCTAGCTTTGGCCGCAGGGAAAAAGGCACCACGGAACGTGCTTTAAAAAACTTAGGTGATGCTGTCGTATTAATATCAATGGCAATTGCGGGGGTACGTGAGGCTCCGAGGTCCTGAAAAAGTTCTGCATATTCCGTTAGGATGGGCTCCAGAATCTGCTGATGTGACCTGAGGAGGACTGTAGTGATGTTTCAAGGCTACAGTGTATTACGAGGTTTGCATAGGTGACGGCTGTAGGAAGGGCGGGAGCGACCACCGAACGTAGTGTGAAATATGTTGCAGCCCCACAGACGCTAAGCAGAATAGCACGTTGTTTCTCCTCCTCCGCTACGTCGTTAGCCAGGAAAAAAAACATTCTAATCGCTCAATATACTCTTCAATGGAATTGCCAGAGCCTTCATCAAACTCTTCTATACGACCCAGCATGGTCATGGTGATTGTCGTCACTCACAGATTGATGCCGGACTGTAGACTATTGAAGGTTGATGATTACCACGAAAAAAACTTTGTAGATTCGGATCCGCTTCGTCGCCAGTGTAAGATCTGACACAGAGTCCAGAGAGATAGTGGTAGTAAACAAACTCTACTTAGAACTTGACCAAAATAATCACAGCATGCACAACTCAAGGGCTACCTCCAGTTCCTCGGTTAAACATAACATCACATCCCATTACTTTCAGTCTCGCCCAATGAGAGCCACCCCCCCCCCCCCCCATTAAGGATTCACCGGAGAGCATGCACCTAAACATAAATCTCAATACATTACATAAACTACCAGTGTTTTTTCAAAGTTCTCAATGTCTCGTTTTAAATGTCAAGGCCCTCGTAAGTCTACCAGTGAAGTATGGAGCTACTTTGAGCCTCGTAAATGGTGTAAAACAGTGATTTATTTGCATGGCTGGGCCGATGCCCGAGGCACCCCCATCGAAAAACTGTTTCAACACACGTAGGTCAGTATTACACCGGAATTCTCCTTTAATCTTTCTAGATTACCAGGGTCTGGATTTTCCAGGCTAAGAATGTCCAACTCATTCACAAAGTTGTCCTGGAGGGCGATAAAAAACCACCAAGTATAATTTGTATGGCTCAGTTATCATGATGGAATGATATTCAAACGAACTGTGGACCTGAGCAGGCAGCAACTGTGTAAACCTCCAATCATCAGAGACGAGAAAGCCTGTCCAGCCTCCTTTACCAGACGAACGACTGGTATGCGAAAAAGCATAATTGGTCGACAACGCTGCAGGTGTGGCAGTATTCTCTGGCCTAATCCACGTCTCTGTAAGCGCAAGCAATTGAAGAGATAACTGTGTAAAGGTGTTTGAGTCGTGACTCACTCAGATCTTTCACCCGTGTCTTTAAATTAACCCATGAGTCGCGAGTCTCTAGTATCATTAACTCGGATCAGTTGAGTATACTAACCTGGCAAAAACCTGGTTTCAAATCATGGAGGATCCACATCCAACATGAGAAGGCACTTAAAAATGAAGCACCCCACTGCACTGCTTGAAGTAGGACTGAATTTCCTTGCGATTTAGCAATACTGACTCAAGTGACTCGTTTAACCCGGATCAGTTTAGTGAGTGACTCAGAATAACCCGGATCCTTAAAAGGAATCGAGTTTGACAGGCCTATAAACTGTGAGGCCAGAGCAGGAATGAAGTCCGCTTTATTTACTGCGGATGGGCAATTCCACAACCCCACAGCAAAAAAAAAGTAGGACGAGCCTGCTGAGCTGATTGTTGCCTTTCAACATCAGTGCGCTTATTAACCTGACCGGATAGGGATATGTTGAAGGCACATTATTAGACGGATTATCAGATAACAAGACAAGGTGAGACAAGAGTGAAACTTATCTGAAAGGTGCCTTGCTTGTGTCCTTGCTCGGTGGACTCGTCGCAGGTAGACTCGATTCGTCTTGACAAGAGTAAGATTTCACACGAGGACGCTGCACACGAGCGCTGACGCTCCAGCACATGCTCCAGCACAATAACCAGGCTTTAAATGCTAGTCCTAATATTGATCACGCGGAAAACCACCCTCTCTAAAAACTCACGACACCAAGCCAGTCTAAGCGCATTTAAACAGACGGCCGTAATGAAAACAATATCAACTACCACTACCTAGTACTGCTAATAACTTAATTTCGCCCCAATGAGGCTATGTAGAAATGTGTTGCAATTTCAAAACCGGATTACTCAGGAACCACTTATTGCACAGAGGCATGCTATATATCCTCGTATTCGGTACGGTTTGCTGTTTATTGTGATATTGGGTTTGCCACGTGTTGTGTGAAGGGTTAGTGAAATATTAAACCGAGAGTAATGGGTGTGCACTGTGTGCAAAATGCAAATATGATTAGCTTAAATTGCACGTCGGTTCAATGTTAATTTTATCGCGAACCACTTATCACAGCAACTTGGCGCTAATATCATTGGAAAGCTTAGATTCCGCACGTTCACATGATGTGTGATATCATATGTAGGCTATAGATTTAGTTTAGTTGAACTTCATCTGCCAGGTATTTGACCTACCAGGTTGACACTTCAGCGTGAAAAATACTTAATAATACTCAAAGCATACCTGAAGCCGGGGAAATGCGGGGGGAATGCGCCTGGGATGGCTTCTGAAGTAGCATCGCAAATTAGAGAAAATTTAGAAAATTCCAGACGGGGTGCTCTTGAACCCTCTCACCGTCTCTGAAAGCATAACAGTGGCTCAACAGTTGGATCTATAGATAGGCTAAACTCATTTTTCAGGCATCTGACCGACCGGGTTGACACTTCAGCGTGAGAAATCGGGGGTGTGGCGTGTGAGTGTGTGAAACTAATCAAATGCGTGTGTCTCACGGCCAATGCGTGAGAGTTGGCACCTATGTAACTAGTTTATCAACTTGTATGACAATGACATCTACATAAACAAATCCCTTAACAACACGTAACTCCCATACGATTTCTAAAAACTTACAGCAAGTATGCTACGGACGCAGCTCCAGAAAAACCACGAGTTGAGTTCAGTAAAGCTAACGAGCCTACTTAGTCCAGCTACACTTAAAAATACCACCCCCACATTATTTTTATACTGTAGGCCTAACTGATGTTTGAGAACTTTGCATCATGATAGACTTTGCACTTTGCCCATCTTTTTAAAATTAGGCCCCATTATGTTAGGATTCTGTCTGTCTAGGCCTATCTGTTTTTTCCAACTTCCCTCTCTTCGTTGAGTACAGAGGATAGCTAAAAACAACCTCACAGGACAGATTATTCATTTTTACTATGTGGTGCATGCAAAAAGCTCTTTGCCAAGATTCCATCTGTGTATTAGATGTAAGATGTGGTTTTGGAATGCGTGTGCTTGTGCCTGTGTGTGAGCAAGTCCAGAGATGTCCAGAGATAGTCTTTTCATTGGTATGTTTTGAATCAATATCTAACTATAACTCACATTGCAGAAAAATAATTTCTGTCTGGAAATTCTGTCATAAATAACTGACCAATAATTTGTTATTTGAGCAGGAGAGAGCCAAGAGTACAACTGATGAACCTAATTCACATTGTACAAATGAAATCATATAAAGATGATTAAACATTCACTCGATCTTCCAAACCAGTCCTTGAGTGCAGTATTCCAAGCCACCATATATAGCAAGGCCTCCATGGCCTAGTCATGAAATTGTACATTAACCCCTTCATTTCCACTGTCTGATGTTCCTCTATGTCATGCTATTTGAAAAATCAATTTGGCTGATATAAAATGTTTGTATCATTCTACTTTTTTCATTTAATCTACAAATCATATGCAACCATGCAGTTGAGGAACAGCCAAGAAAGACATACACTTACAGTATCTTATAGCTCACCTAATGCACATACCTAAGGTACATTATCAAAATTAAAGATGGTACGTTATGTAAAATGCACATAAAAACAGAATGTGATAATCTGCAAATCTTGTAAACCCATATTTAGCTGCAAAAAGAACCTAGACAACATATTAAGTGTTGAAAATGGCAAATTTGACTATTTCATGAAAAATATACTGTAAGCACATTTAACACGTCTACATCAACGTCAACATGTCTCAAAAAAGTTGGGATGGGACGGGCCATAAAAGGCTGGAAAGGTTGTGTAATGTTAAAGACAACAAAAAAGAGGAATATTTCACAACTAGTTAGGTTAACTGCCACTATGCTTAGGTATAAAAAGAGCATCACAGAGAGGCAAAGTCTCCCAGAAGTAGGCTACATAATATCATTAAAATATTCAGAGAATCCAAAGAAATCTTTGAAAAGGGACAGTTGAAAAATAATATTGGATGGTTGTGATCTTTTGGACCTCAGATGGCACTGTATTAAAATCAAACCTGTTTACGTAAAGAAAATCATTGTATGGGCTCAGGAAAACTTCCGATAACCATTGTCTATGAGCACAGTTTGATACTCAATTCACAAATGCTAGTGTAAACTTTACCATGCACAATAAGAAAATGCATTTAGACTGAGGTAAAGATCCTGTGGTTAGACCAATCAAAATGTGTAATTTTTTTTTTGAACTCATGGACTCCTTTGGGCTAAAGAGGAGAACTATCTAACTATCCAACTTATCCAACTTGGTATAGTGCTCATTTCAAAACCCAGCATCTAAGATGGTATGGAGGCGCATCAGTGTCTATGGCATGGGCATCTTTCACATATGGCAAGACACAATTCTGAATGATGCACACAGGTTTTGAGCAATATTTGAGCAGTATATAAAGATACTGGCATCAACATCTTTTTTAGGGAAGACCTTTGGGGTTGTACTGTTGATATCATCTTCAAATGAATTTTGATGCAATGGTGTCATGTGAAGGACCAATGACCACACCTTCTTGAATTTCCCCTGGTGATCAATAAAGTATCTATCTATCTATCTATCTATCTATCTATCTATCTATCTATCTATCTATCTATCTATCTATCTATCTATCTATCTATCTATCTACCTATCTATCTATCTATCTATCTATCTACCTGTCCTTCACACTAGCCATCCAGCGTCAGAAACTGAACATCTCACAAAAATGTTACACCGCAAAAATGGCATCAATAACTTCAAAAGACTCCAATTATCATGTAAGCAAAGTCTTATCAGTGCCATCTGGGCTGTTGATGGTGTTTGAAAGGTTTTTGAATGTTTTTGTGGAGGTAGCTTGGTTATTTTAAACAATTCTAGAATGCTTTCTAATGTTAAACAATTCTTTCACAATGCAATCATGGGCCTTGATGCTGCAGCTAATACTTTGTCCTCTAGAGGGCAGTCTACATCTGATAATGAGGATGCTGCCACTGACTGATCACTCTCAGGTTCGAAAGTGAGAGCTTCACTGTCCTTGCCCTGCGTGACAAGGACACAGACAGAGAACAAAGCTCAGGCCATGTCCACAGTTACACCGACTAAGGCACACCAGTGGATGGGGTCCAATGCATTTCTCTGTTAGCCTGGCGAGCCAGACCCACATTAAAATGTAGGGTCTGGGCACTCACCGTTCGCAGTGCTCAGTCCGAGGGGCGGGATAATCAGTTGTCTTTCAAATTCCCTCTGCACGCAATAGGATATTTGTTTTCAAGTAGCAGGGAATTCAAGCCAAACCGTTGCAACTCTGCCATCAATCATTATGTTAAGCCCACCAAACGACTCTGTACACGATTTCAATGGCCTGATTCGATTTCTGGAGCTCACAAGCCAACGGAGAGTTGCTAGACTAGCCCTGGCAGCAAATTTAATTTGCTGCCGCTAGGGGCGCGTCTAGATTTCTAGGCTATTTCTCTGTGGGAGTTATAAAAGACTGCAGTGGCCTTCTGTGGTTATGGATGCCCCATGGCAGAGACACATACAGGGTACCCTCTGATGCTTCACGATGACTCAGCCTTCATTGTGTGTGTGTGTGTGTGTGTGTGTGTGTGTGTGCCTCTCTCTCTCACACACACACACTCTCTTTATGTGTGTCTTCCTTTCTGTGTGAGTTAAACTACCTTGAAGTCTGACCACTGCACTGTTCTACTTGAGCTCAAAGAAGTGACCCAAGGTTAAAACCATCAGAGGGAGTTCTTCTCTCGGACAACGTGAAGCTGAGTGTGTGTGTGTGTGTGTGGAGAAGCAGAGGCAAGGCTGCAGGGGGAGCGTGAGGGAGGTCTTCTCTCCACACCTTCCGTCCCACTCTCATCAGAGGGCAGCTTTGTTCAGTGGTGGTGCCCCTCCATCCACACGGCTGGTGCCAGTGGGTCTTTATGAGGGCTTTTTCAGTCCCACACAAAGACCCTCGGAGGAGAGTCCAGAGAACGAGGGGCCATGGGTGAGGGGAGGCAAGGCTTTGTTCTGACTGAGTGGGAGAATGTCAGGGAAACAAAATGACACAGAGAGAGAGAGAGTGAGCAGAGCCAACAAACTTAAGTCTCCAAAAGGCCCAATAAGGTGCCCGCTTCCGAAAGAGAGAGAGAGAGAGAGAGAAATCACACGTTCACATTCACACATGGGTCTTTTCATGCATATCTGACAAAGACCAAGACCAAAAGAAGACATTGCAACAATACTTTTTTTTTTACAATACTTCTAACCAAAGGAGACTACACACGTACCTATCAGTGACCAGCTAAAATGGTCAGGAAATAGTTAACCATCTAACTGGTTGCCTAACAAACTGCCCTAATGTTGAGTCACTTATTAGGGTGTATCCACACTAAGCAATCAGATATGAGAGGAGAAAGTATACCTGTAGCTGCATATTTAAGTGATGGCAATTAGACCAGTGGTGCCAAGTGCAGTTTTTTTTATTAATGTATAACACATGATTAATAAAATTAGTTGATGGATAATGTTTGAAATAATTGTTTGAAATAATAGTTATTAGTATGCAGAGCTTGCATGATGCAATGTTTTGAAACATTCTTTTTATAGCAGGTGAACTATGTACCTTTCTCAAGTGTTGGAGTCCCTTTCTCCTCCAGCTCTCAAAGCCTATTTTGTCATAGGGCGGAGATCAGTTTTAGTTTCACATTCATCACACAAGCACACAACAAGACATCTGAATAGACCTACCTGATAAGGTAACTGTAGTTATATTTATCTGTGTGCATTGCTATTGTTTTATGGACAGACAGTGTTTGTGTTTGTGTTTGTGTGTGTGTGTTGTTAATAGAATATGGGGTTGGCTAAATACACAAGGATGGCTGCAAGACTGGTTAAGTGGTTTAAGGACGAGTGCGTTTGACAAAGGCCTTTTTTGAATACTATGTGAACTCATACTAGCTGCTTGGTATGCACCTGTGTGTCCTGGTTACTGGCGACAGCTTATACAGTCTGCCAAGCATGCAGAAGGTTGCTCACAAAACAAACCAACACCCTGCAAACACAACTCAAGACCAAATTCAACTTAAGTTCTATCAAAAGCATTAATCTTTATCTTATCTATCTTCTTTACACACTGAGCCATGTGGAAACACAGCCAGGACAAGCTATGATGCTCGTCATAAATTGGCATGAGTCCATACCATGTAAACACCCCGAAACGTAAACAGCATCATGTAGTAGAAACAGTGGACTCTGATCGAGCGGATCATCAAGTATGAATGAATAACAAAAGATGAAGGAAATATATCAAACAAAAATGAATTATGGTGTTATTCTAATGTGCAGCCTATTAGACAAGTAATAAAAGGCAAAACAAATATCATCAAATATCAAATATCACCTCAACAAGGCATTTTTGCCGTGTGGCTTTTAGGATGCCATTTTCCACATTAGAAAGGAAAAGCTTCTCCCAACAATTTACCGGTAGAAAAAATATTTTCTATGTGCTTTATATATAGTTTAGGTAGCCTAAAACACACCCTTTACTGTTAAATTAAATTTAGGCTGTAAATTCCAGTGAAGTGTAGTGAACTGGATTACTTTTGCTAATGCTCGCCACACTAACTGCACTTTATCAAACTGTTCACTATACAGTTCAGATGGCACAAAGGGTTAATAATGCCTGTTAACCTTACATTTGCTCTCATATGTTTCATCCATCCATGTGCCACTACAAAATAATATTCAGGACAAAATGACAAGGATAGCATGATACATCTTCAGTGGTTGTCTGTCTGCAAACGTATGGTTTGTTTTAGCAAAAGGGGAGAGAATATACAGTAAATGGACCCTTTGTGCACCTACACCTTCCCAATGCATTTGTGTAAAGTCAGTTAACCTCTTTGTATTTGTAAAACATCAAAACATTTGTGGTACCACTATTTATAAAAGTATGTGATATGTTTTTGGCTTTGGATGGGGTTACTTGCTGACTTTACCTTTAATTAGCCAAATGAGATTCACTATTATTGACCTTTCAAACAAATACAGACAGTGAGTGAACCTTGACTAGACTTGAGACAGTTTGTAAGATGCATTTACTCTGGTCCTGAACACATCTCCCTATTTTTGTCTCTGGAAGGTATGAGGAATTTCCCACCACTCAGATAACAGCAATATTTTGTTCTGCAAAAGACCAAAATACTTTATTCATAGTGAAACAGTGTTTCTTGACGTAGATTAGGGCTTGTTCTATTGCAAAGTTAGCATGACATATTTTTTAGTTCAGCTTGCTTCTGTGCCAGAGGAAGTGGGTTGGCCAATATGACCCCATCACATTTGCACATGCACCAGGCCCCACAATATAAGACGGTTTCCCACAATATAAGACAGTATTTTGATTAGTACAATTCATCATATTCCAAGTATTCCAAGTGATTATGGGATTAACTGAGGAGTTGACAGTCAGAGGTAGGCCTACATGGATTCCATGTAAACTGGATATAGCTAATTCTGATTAATTATTTTGCAAGCAAATTCACCAGTCTGCCATACGAGAATACCATAGACAACGTAAAACTAAAAACGAACAGTTGGCCCTAAGGTATGCCTCTGAGACCTTATCTGGCCCCTGTTAAAAACAAACAAACAAACAAACAAACAAACAAAAAACTGGTAAAACCCAAAGGTCTTTTTTTAAATATAAAGAACAAATTCGACTGCACACCTTAGGTGCAGCAGTGAAATTCCAGACAGGGTAAGACATTTTTAAACATTCTCATAAAGATGATTTGTGAGTAGGCCTACAACGAAAATTGAAGAGTTGCAACAAAATCTCCACTTAGGCAATTTCACACGCACGTTCCATTACTGCAGTAGGGACTTAATTCCCTCTCCACTACCGGTGATCGCCTCAAGCCATCCAGCAGCTCACTGGATCCGCGCCAGATCCGTCCCGGAGTCACCTGCTATCCGGGTGCGCTCTGCATCAGCTCTCCGTGTGAACTGCCCTCCTCAAGCGTGCAGTATGTTAGGGGGTCACACCTCATCTCTGAAGCGCCGCGCCATTGATCCAATGGACACACAACCCACACAGCCTACCTTATATGTAGAGAAGGATGTTATGGATCTCTGTGTTTAATTGCTAAGGGCTTTCACCCATGCTTGGATTCATCCTAGAAGAAGTGATGGTGGTCTATAAGGGGGAGAGACGAACACTATACGGGGACTTTGCAGCAGCCGACCGCAATTTCTGCATTACGACTCGCCGTTGTCTCTCAAAGCCTGCCTCTCGAATAGGAGTGGCCACTTAAACATTAAACGCGCCGGACACACATGTAAGCGCCTTTTCTCGCAGGGCTTTTACAAGTTTGTTGTTTTGGCTATCTGTAACAACCCGCAGAGTGAGATAGTGGAGCGGAACGCGTGTCCATATTCATGCATTTTTGACAGAACCACGGAAACCGGCAAGGCAATCACTGAAAGGTGGTAAGCTGAATTATATTACATATGCTAACCTACCTGTCAAGTTTCGCACCGTTAAATATCTAGCAGATTGTTTACCTCCACATTTTACATTTTCTACATCCCATACTGAATGGAAACCGATCTGACAGACAATAATAGTGATAAATTCGCAGAGCTATCTCAGGATTCCTTTGCTGTATAGCCATTTAGCCTACAGTATTCCATAAGAGCTCTGCTTTCCAACTGTCTTCAATAGCAGGTGTAGATGCTAATGCAGTTTGTGCTGCTAACCTTCAAGGTAGGATTACCCTCACACACATGATGGAACCTGAGTCATCAGATTGGGCTTTACATGACAAGCTTAAGCGAGGCTACTTTGTAGGCATATGCAGCATTTATACATAGACTGGTTCTGCAATCTTAGTATTTAATATTGGGCCACTATTGACCCTAACACTTAAAATAATGCCCTAAGATGCCATTTGCCATGTCAGACATTCTGTTGGACTGTCAAATAATTTTACAGGCATAAAGGTGTAGCCTTTTGCTTTTCTTTTTGCTTTTCTGAAAGTGCCTCCAGACACTCAAAAGCCAATTGGCCACTCCGGATAATTGACTAGGCTATATTAATGGAAATGTCCTCCCATATGTAATGGAATGGCAATCATTCACTCTGGTGGATCTAAAGGGGCTCCAGGCTTCACCTTTAGTGAAAGGAAACAGATGAGATTATCATTTGCCTAAAGTTCTCCAGAAAACAAATGCTGATGATACACACTTTCTAAGCAATGTTGCTGGGCAGTGTTCCAGAGTATTGTTGTTCTGGCACTTTCCCATTGATATTGGGCATATTGAGAATTTTTTTTTCTCTGGAGAACTTTAATAATCAGTTGGCAATTTATCATGATCATCCAATGAGAATACATGGAACTGGTTATATGGTTACCCAGCAACATTGTTAAAAAAAAATTGCCCCATGTTGTCCCATCACCTTCAAGAACATAGTAGTCTAAAATTGCTCAAAAAGGTGCCTTGTGCATCAACAGCTCAAGGGAGATAGAAGTGTTGATGAAGCTGTTCTCAGTGACTGGGCACTGGTATGACCCACAACCACACATTTTGCTATTAATAGCTAGAGCTAAATTTGATTCTGCCCTATCCCTTTCATTCTGGCATATTGATTTGACTATTTGACATACAGGAAAGGTGATGATCCATGGGGTAGCTTTTTGAGCAATGTTGCTGTGCAACCACATAACTGGTTCCTTGTGTTCTCATTGGATGATCAGGATAATAATTACTACTACCTACTAATACTACTACCTACTAATTATTAAAATTCTCCAGATACTCATACAACAATATTCAGGAACACAGTTGCAACATTGCTTAAAAAGTCGCCTTGTGCATCATCAGCTTAATGTACTGTGACTGGTGTGAGAGAGCTGGAGCCTATGATAAATAAACATTGTGTGATCATTAACTGCTACATTCACAATTCCTGAGGTGAATGGGTGTACATGATATGTACTCTTAAAAGAAAGAGACCACATCTATCCATTGCTCTTTGTTTTCAAAGGCATGGCGTGTAGAGCTGCACTGATCCGATACTGATCAGAGATCAGAGAATGGATCGGATGCTGACTCAATTAGCTGAATGGTGTATCAACGGAGCTGATTTATGGGGACGAGGAAATGTGTTATTCTAGATTTACTATGTGCGTTACATACTACTAGACCATGCTATACATACTACACCATGCTATACTACACCATGCTATACATACTACACCATGCTATACATACTACGTCATGCTATACATACTACACCATGCTATACATACTACGTCATGCTATACATACTATGCCATGCTATACATACTACACCATGCTATACTACACCATGCTATACATACTACACCATGCTATACTACACCATGCTATACATACTATGTCATGCTATACTACACCATGCTATACATATAATGTCATGCTATACATACTATGCCATACTATACATACTATGCCATGCTATACATACTACACCATGCTATACTACACCATGCTATACATACTACACCATGCTATAATACACCATGCTATACATACTACGTCATGCTATACTACACCATGCTATACATACTACACCATGCTATACTACACCATGCTATACATACTACGTCATGCTATACATACTATGCCATGCTATACAGACTACACCATGCTAT
>NC_055966.1:22798638-22836138 GCF_018492685.1 Alosa sapidissima | reverse complement strand
GCTATCCGTTTGTCATCAACAACACAATCTGAACTTAAGCTTAGCACACTAACTTAGTTTTCATGCAAGGAAATGGAACTAGAGCTGTTGATCATAGAACAGTTTTGCATTTCCTCCTTTGGTGATGATGTTGATCATGCATATTGTGGGGTCAGTGTGCTTTTAGTCCGAATTAATCTGAACAAATGCTTACATTCAGTTAATAACATTTGTGCAGATTTACAATAACCTCTATATTGTAGCCTAACTGACTGTGTGTTCTATGCATGGGCATTTAAATAGCAATTCTTTCTTTTTCCACTGGGTGTCAGTAGGCATTCTTTGGGAGAACTGTCACAGGCTGAGATGCTAAGACCTGTTTTAGCAATTGGAAAAAAGTACATCATTATTGTTATGTGCTTGCAATTGCTCTTGGGTGGACTATGAATGTCCCTGTAGCGTGACTGATCCCATGTTCTTGGAATGGTGATTGTGGTTTACAGTCAGTAAAAAGTCTGTTTGAGAAGAATCAGTTGAATTCTCACAGTACTCCTTCGGTAATCAGGTAGGGTGTTTAATATCCATTTCGTATGTGACTACATCAATGCACAGCTTTATAATGGTGGAAACAGATGGATTTTGATTCTCAATGGATCTGATTTTAGGCCATGAATTATTGGATTGGTTTTGGAAAATCTTCAGGTGTCACATGCTATCAGTTGGCATGTTTGTGCTCTGCACTTGCCAGATTCATAGGGTGTGGATGGTAGCCCATTGTTTGGCAGGACATTAGTGCATTAACTAACCAGAAAAGGGCAAAAGCATCTGAGTTTTCAATCCATTCAACCAGCCCCGTGTTTACTTCTGTCCTAGGAATGCATGTGGTTTACTGTGATCAAACGCTCTTGTGTTTATTGTGGATTGTGTGCACTATTTCCAAACAGACGGTCTGTTGGGGACGACAGAAGTCACTTCATGCAATGCGTCTGATTGAAAGCTGTTTGTCAGCAGTGACTGAGAAGAAAACAAACAAACAAACACAGAAGATGCCATGTCAAGCGTGTTAAAAAACAAACTGATCTAAAAGCCAACAGACTTCTGAGATTGAAACTGTTTTATCGTCGGAACATTGATCTTGGCACTGAGACTGGTGTTGATCTTGAGTTGTTGGGGAGACTCTCATTACATTCAATTTGCAAAAGATAAAAATCATTTCAGTCAGAAAAGTTTCATGCTGCAGTGATATTAATATACGAGCAGCAGTTTAGCTAACATATGAAGGCAATATTGCTTACTCTTTATGAGCTTACTGTCAGCTCCTCTCCTCATCCTCTCTATTCCCAGAGGAGAACAGCATCATCCACTAATGAAAGCTCCAGCATATTACATCCGACATTTTTATTTTCTTCCGAGCTGTAATTTCTCTGTGAGTAAGAGATGCACCAGAACACTGTGTGTGTGTGTGTTGTGTGTGTGTTTTGTGTGTGTGTGTGTGTGTTTTAGTATGTATGTAGATGAGCACTGGGTTGTGGGATTTTTCTTATGTAGTTGAGATTCTGCTTAAACATGCAACATTGGCCGCTATGTTCCAGAGAGGATTTCCGAGAGAACATAGGAGCACAGTGTCTTTCATGTAAAGTGCTCATGGCCCAAGCTCACCCCAGTAAAAGAGATACCCGTTTGAAGTTCTCTGTGGTTTTTTATGCCTCGGTTCTCCCCTGGGATTCCCAGCTAGCTTAAGATGGTGTGTGAGTTATCTCCGAGCTCTTCTACACACGCACATGCATTCGTCACGTACTTCTGCACATTCTGCATTATTCTAAAATAATTTTGAATTAATTACTATGTCAATGAAGTAATTATTAGGTCATTGAATGTTGTTATGAAGTAATTGTACTGATGGTGCAATTTTGGCTACATAGTTGTTAATAATGTCATGGTACCTTTCTGGCTGCGTAGTCTTTAGGGTTGTTTGTGTTAATAATGTTATGGTGCCTTTTTGGCTGCTTATTTGTTAAGTTGTTTGTATTAATAATGTTATGGTGCCTTTTTGGCTGCGTAATCTTTAAGGTTGTTCCAACCACCACCCCTGCCGCCCCCAAAGGCCCTCTTTGGGGGGGTCACTGAGGGATCTCATGAGATGACTCTCTGGGCCTAACCCTCCTAACCAGCTGCGTAACACATTTGTATGGTGTCGCTTCATCACCCAGCAGAGCCGGACATATTTGATTTCATGGGGGGGGCGTTGGTGTCGCCGGTGTGTTGGCGCAAGGGTCACTACAGCGGCAGGTGCCATTAGCACGCATGCTGTATCACGATTGCACGTTCGCACAATCCACAGGGCCCCCCCCCCCCCCCCACACACACACACACACACACACGCATAAACGCAGCAGAGCGCTCCCCTGGCAGGGTGTGTGTAACTGAAGCTGCATGTTAATGCCCATACATTTGCACACACACCTGTCAAGTGGTGAAGAAAAAGAGCTGGACAGACACACTTCTGTCGTTGATGTGGCAATATGTCCACACGCAATGCACAGCCATACGATACACATAGACACACTGATTTGCTTTCATGCACCCAGGCACATGGGTGGACACTCTCACATGCACATACCTGCGCATTATCCACATCCATTTCATTGTTGGATATACATGCACACATATTTGGGCACTCACACATACACTCACACTCATACTCAACTCTGAAATATGCAGTCATATACTTATCAAGTGAAGGTGATGTTTTATTTCAGTGTGTGTGTAAGTACATTGTGATTCTATACTGTAAAGACGTGCTTGCTTCATGGTGACAGTAGGTTATTTTTAGAGTGCCGTGACGCAACAAAGCCAGTAAATGAGCTATTGAAATATGTAAATGTTTATGCGGTCGCACTGTCAGCTGCTGAGAACTGTCACTGCTTTTTGTCTCGCTGTCTGACTAAGGTGTGTGTGTGTGTGTGTGTGTGTGTGTGTGTGTGTGTGTGTGTGTGTGTTATGTGCTCTTCTGTGTGTTCTGTGCATGAAGTTGTTGTGTTGCGTTTCATAGTTTAATGAGTTTTATAAACCTTTTGTCAATTTAGAGTCTAAAATGTTCTAATTTGTGTCATTTTATATTATTTGACCATACTCATTGTTTATTGATGATTTATAGATGTCTGTTTGCTGCCTGTCTTCCTGCGTTGGGAGCCATCCCATTGGGTGAGAGGTGTTAAACTCTTTCACATGTGCACAGGCAACAGAGTGCAAAAGTGTTCTCAGCTTCCGTGTGTATGGCGCCCATACACAGCCCATAGGCCACAGCAGGAGAGAGAGAGAGAGAGAGAGAGAGAGAGAGAGAGAGAGAGAGAGAGAGAGAGAGAGAGAAAGAGAGAGAGAGGTGGTGCATGCTCTAATTCTGGCTGCCTTTTTGGCTTGATGTGAGGCAGATATCTTAGGCTCATGACATGATGGCGACTCATCTCCCTGCCAATAGAAGGCAAAAAAACGATTTGCACTTCCTCTCTGAGTGCGTGTGTGTGTTTGTGCGGGGGGCGGGGGGCTCCTGGTTTTGCGTCTGTGAGCTGCAGTTATCATGTTTCCTTCCGGGAAAGCGTCGGTCAGGGCTGCTGTTCCGGTCATGAGAAAGTCCACCCCATCATGCCAGAGATGCACAAAAGACTTCCCATCAGTGTCATCATTGTCCTGCTCACAGCCCAGTCCAGTAGATACCAGGGCTTTTTGGATAGGCCGAAGAGCCTCTTGGCATAAGCTGTGCTGTCACAGTGATCCTATATGAAGAAAAACAGGACGTGTTATATTGCTGCAATTGATAGAAGAGAGAAAGAGAATACTGACTCAATCCGACAGCTATTTGTAAAATATTTTTGTTGACTTTGCAGTGAAAACATACCAATTCACTTCCCTGATTAACTGTCAAGTTGCATGATTTTGGTAGATGATTTTGTACAATCATTTGGTGATCTAGATCGGTGGGAAGTTATGTTCTAGCTGGTAGTTTTCCCCTTTAATTTCTCCTGTCTCCCGAGCTGCTGAATATTCAGTGTGCTTCAGTATGTTGAAGATGTTCCCCAGAGATGGTCAAGGGCATCTCTCTGCTCAGATTCTGCAACAGAATCCCCACAGGGTAGGGTAAGGGATTTAGCTCACTGCCATACAACAAATGTGTGGCTGGTACTTACCAAGAACAAGTTTGTATAAGTTGGGTGAAATTTGCAGCAAAGAAAATGACATGTCATGAGCGTTTGGCGGTAGCAAAGCAGTTTTTTACACATTTGTCTCCAATTTTAGTCCCATTTCTAAGACATTGTTTCATACTGAATGAATTTCTTTAGTTATTAAATTACATTTGATTACAATAGATTTGTTTCCTACCATCATCGCACGCCTCAGCGCAGGGACTCTGCATAAGTATCAGGTGCTGTCCTTCAGTCTCAAATTACACATACTGCAGAGGCGGCTTTCATCTTTAGTAGGTCTGCGCCGAGCACTTGTCCATTTCTACTCAGTGGGCAGCCGGGGTTTGTCCAGGGCATCCCAGCATGCCGCAGCCACGGGGAGTGTGGAACAGTGTGGACAGAGCCACTGTAGGGCTCAGCGCCTGCTTTGTTTAAATTAGCATGGGGAGTGGAGTGGACGGATAATAAGATGGAGCGTACAAGAGAGGACAACAGGGTTTGGTGATGTGTTTCAGTCAGAAGGCTTTGAAGAGTTGGGCACTATACTTTTTGAGAGAGCGTTTGTGTGTAAGAGGGAGAGAGAGAGAGAGAGAGAGAGAGAGAGAGAGAGAGAGAGAGAGAGAGAGAGAGAGAGAGAGAGAGAGAGAGAGAGAGAGAGAGAGAGAGAGAGAGAGAGAGAGAGAGAGAGGGATAGGGAGATAGAGGGAAGGAGTTTGTTTGAGACATGTTTTATTCAGGGAAAGAGGAGGGATTTTTTGGCTATTGTCGTGGGTGTCACAGTTTCATGTGGTGCATGGACGCTTTTGTGGTGAAACTGCATTTGCACAGGAAGTGCGTGACGCATACTATGCGGGAGGGCTTTTTATGTGTGTGTGTGTGTGTGTGTACCATATTCCCGCTGCCCCAAATTAAAGCCAGCACTTTCTCTAACAGACATTTTAAGAGGTGTGTACCATATGTGTGCACGTATATATTTGAGCATGCATGTGAATGTGTATTTTGGTGTGTGTATGTGTATGTGTGTGTGTGTGTGTGTGTATGCTATGTGCACATTTGCACTTTTGCCACACTTCCTCTGTTTTTATTTTATATTTATATTAGCACTATTTGATTTAATATATCAATTTAAACTAGTCAATATGTGTGTGTGTGTGTGTGTGTGTGTTTGTACTGTTATGTACTATAATATCCCTAGATAAAGACACACGCAGCCCCTGCTCATTCCATCTCTCTCTCTCTCCCTCTTTCTTCCTCTCTCTCCCTTTATCTCTCTCCCTCTCTCACCCTCTCTCCATCTCCCTCTCTCACCCACTCTCTCTCTCCCTCTCCCTCTCTCTCTCCCTCACTATGTATCTTTAAGAGGCGGGCTCTGGAGAGCCTATTGGTATTTTGCGAGCAGGGGAAAGGGGAGGGGAGGGGAGGGGAGGGGCGGAGTGGCGCTGGGGTTTGGAATGAAGTTGAGCGGCGCGGAGAGCAGCAGCACAGCGGCACTGGCATAGCACACACACACACACGCGCGCGCAGCTCAACTCAGCTCAGCACCGAGGAGCCGGCACACAGGACAGAACAGCAGGGACAGGGAGCCGCTGACCAGAGGAGAACAGAGAGAGAGGGAGAGAGAGAGAGACGGAGGAGAGAGGAGAGGAAAGAAGAGAGTGACCATCGCCTACCTCTCTGTGCCTCTTGGTGCTGCTGCTGCAGTGAGCGGCAGCAACCGACCAGCCCGGCATGGCCATGTATGAACCCGCCTGCCTCCCGCCCAATGCAGACGAGCAGGACTTTGTGCAAGCCTACGAGAACGTCAGGGAGAAGTACAAAGGTAAGTGGAGGCTGGAGAACATGCACATCAGGAGGGGGGGGGGGGGTGGGGTTTGTTGGGAAGACTGAGGGAATACCGGCTACTGCCACTGACAAGCGAAAGGAAGTGTGTGTGTGTGTGTGTGTGTGTGTGTGTGTGTGTGTGTGTGTGTGTGTGTGTGTGTGTGTGTACAAAGATACAGAAAGAGAGAGACAGAGAGAGAAAGAGAGAGAGAAATTGAGTATGTATGATGGAGCCATGCGAGAGAGTACTGACTGGTTTGTGTGTGTGTGTGTGTGTGTGTGTGTGTGTGTGTGTGTGTGTGTGTGTGTGTGTGTGTGTGTGTGTGTGTGTGTGTGTGTGTGTGTGTGTGTGCGTGTGTGTCAGACGGAGAGAGAGAGAGAGAGTATGAGATATAGTTGAGCCATGTGCTGCACATCAGTGGATGAAGTAGTGCTGACTGGTGTGTGAATGTGAATGTGTGTGTGTGTGCGCGTGTGTGTGCGCACTCTCAGCTCATCTTTGGCTGAGGGCATGCTGAAAGCAGTATTGATTGGCACATGTGTTGGCTGTCACTACGCTGCTCTGTCTGTCTGTGAGGGCAGTGAAAAGTTCAGAGTGGATTTACTGGACAGCTCTGCTCTGAGATGTGAACATATGGCCTACATGCCCCTCTGACCTTCATAACATTGCTGCAATAATGCCTCCTTTATTGGACGGAAAGGTGTGTTGACATCTTATCTTACTTGCCTAACAGGGTGTTTGATTGATTGTCTACCATTTTTCCTGGAGTAACACTGCACAGATATAAGAAATGTGGATTCAATTCAAGACTGTCATGGAGGAGAGATTTGTAATCTTTGGGTTTCGTCAGAGGATATTTGTAGTGGGCAGCTCTTATCTGTTTGGTCAGCATTTGGCCCAGTGGACATGGCTTGACCCTAAGTCATCTGACTCCACCTGTGATGCGCAGCTTAGCAGGTCACCTCATTTAGCATTCACATCATAGCTTCACATCACAGGGATGCCTTTGTGTTGTGCTGGTCCTTGTGGGACTTTCATCATGGGCATGTGTCATCATTCTTCCAAGTAGAGAGAATAGTACTGACCCAAGATGGCTCTGGTCCGGTAGGCCCGGATGCGGAGGATGAGTCTCCGTCAGCTCCCCTCTGAAATCTAGGCCAGTGTCTGGCCACTGGTCACCAGGTTTTTACTGCCCAGATCCTGTCGGCCCAATCCCACTTAGGTTTTCTTCTGCATCCACTCTCTGCTTTTATCCACATCTCTCGCTCCCTCCATACCTCCCTCTCTTTCTCTTTCTTTTTGGCATATCCGACACTTTCCGACACTTTGCTTGTATCTCTGTGATCAACGACATCTTGACTTGCTGTGAGCACTGCATCCCCCCCCCCCCCCCCCATCCTCTCAGCTGTGTGTACCTGGGCTGCTCCTTGTATCTGCCGCCCTCAAAGTTTCCCAGCAGCTGATCATAGGGAGGACAGAGGGTGTGTGTGTGCGTGTGTGTGTGTGTGTGTGTGTGTGTGTGTGTGTGTGTGTGTGTGTGTGTGTGTGTGTGTGTGTGGAGGGCTCCTCTAAAAATATCGCCCCAGATTCCCCACCACCACCTCTCTCCTCCACCACCATGTCTCTCTCTCTCCCTCACTCTCTCTCTCTCTCTTTTTTTCCCTAATCTCGCAGGGGCTCAGAGGCGGATGTTGAGCCTGTGCTGAATCACAGATGCGGTGACTCTGGATGTGGGGAGGAGCGGGGAGACAGAGAGAGGGGGAAGAGAGGGGAGAGAGAGAGAGAGAGAGAGAGAGAGAGAGAGGAGGGTGAGGAGAGAGAAAGAGGGGGGAGAGAGAGAGAGGTGAGAGAGAGAGAGGTGGGGAGAGAGAGGGGGGGGGGTGAGGGTGAATGAGTTTATGTTTGAGACGTTCCTTTCTTTCCTCTCTTTCAGTCCGCACCAGCCCTGTCAACCCCGTTCTCCTTATTAAGGCACGACTTGCACCGATGCTATGAGGAAGCCATTCTTTGTTGTTGTTGCCTCAGTTGCCCCCCCCCCCCCCTACCTCCCTATTCTGACCTATCTCTCCATCTCTGTAGCCATTATAGATAATTACAGTGGAGCTCCTTATGCAGTAAGCACTGCCAGTACTATGTCGTATTAAGAGCAATTACAGTACAGAAGCAGAACAACTGCTCACAGCCCATGGAACTGCTTCAGAGAGTGAGCCTGTTTGATTTGGCCCCTGGTAGTACATCACTGGATTTGCCTCTCCATATGAGAACAGGTGCACCAGACATACCATCAGTGTGTCCCTTTGTGAAGTGTGTGTGTGTGCGTGTGGGCGCATGTGTGTGTGTGTGTGTTTTTGTTGCTTGTATTTGTGTGTTTGTTGATTTGTTGTTTTGACAACATGTCACAGACTCATCTGATTGCATGAGTATGCGCTGGAGTTTTCGGCATACTGGTGCCCGATAATGGAAAGTATTTGGACTGTAAACATTCTCTGGTAGGCCGCAAGCGGCTCACACAGAGTGCCCGTGTCCTCGTGATAAATATCTCCAGTAATGTGGCACAGCACCTCAGAGATTCATTCACGCCTGTTTTCATTTTTCACATTGCTCAGATCATGTCGACTGTGGCTCGCTCCGTTTGTTTGGTTGGTGTCCCAGTGTTCCTACGTGTCACACTTAGACATGCCTTTTTTTAAAAAAAAATATACCAGTTGGGTTGCCATAGAAACACATAGAGTAACTGCAACAAGGCACAGTTAGCGATAGCCTGAAAAATAAACTACTTATGCAGTCCCACAGAGGTTGGCCATTGGAAAAGTACTTTGATTACACAGTGTGACGTTGATGTTGAGGTTAAAAACAAAAGTTTAGATGTGAAGACATAGAAGTACTTGCTTTGTTTATTGTGCTGCTGTGAGACAAAGGTCAGATGAGTTGCTGCTGTGCCTTCATTCAGCTGTGGTTTATGTTATGTGTTATGTGGTGTTAAACCTTCTGAGCAGTGTTGCTGGGCAATCACATAGCTGGTTTCATTTGTTAATTGGATGGTCATGATAGTTTGCTTACTGATGATTAAAGCCCTTTTCAAAATAGTTGTTTGTCTTACATCATTGGGAATGTGCCTGACCATTAATAGGCTACTATGGAACATGTAAGATGCAAGATTGGTCAAAAACGCCTTGTGTTTCCTTGTGTATCATTAGCTTTAGATAGCACATGGGTTACAACATAGAAAAGTGGCGGCATACTGTTTTTGTGGTAATGCAGCCTGATTGACAATCCAATGTTTCTCAGGACTTCAGACAAGTAATGTGAAAAGAAGTTCACTGGAGCACCCGGCTGATCAAATATTATAGAAAGGTGTTCAGATATTATAGATATAAGAGAACTGTGAAAAGGACTGTATGTGTTCAGTACATGTGCTTTGCGTAGGGGTAAATCAGCGCGCAATCACTTTGCCTCGTTGTTCTTGGCAAACCCCCCAGCTCTCCCAGTGTCCACTAATGCAATTTGCAACAGCAGGTGAGGCAGGCGTCACTGGGGCAACTGTGGGCAGACTCAGAGGGGGATTGCCCCCAGTCTGGCATCCACCCTCCCTCGACTCCTCTCTCTCTCTCTCTCTCTCTCTCTGTGTCTCTTTCTTTTTTCCTTTCTTTTTTTCCCCTCCTTACTTCCACGCCAGGGGCTGTCCATCCCTCGTTTATAACCCAGAAGGCTTAAAATACCCTGACAGATATAGCCCAGCCTTGTTGGGGGTAGCCAATTAGAGAGTTATTTTGGGCCACGGAGTGGGGGATGATTGTCTGTCTGTGGGGGTAATTTAAATACCAATGTATTTTAAGGGCATTGAAAAAATAATTAATTGTTCAGCAATATTGATTATTTTTGGTGGCCACTTCATTCCCCGATTTACCGACCTGTCTTTGTGTCTGTGACTTCATAGCATGTTGTATAAATGCGTCCAAAGTGGTTGTGATCTGGGGTAATGACGGCTTTACACATTCTCTCTCCATGTTTGTCTCCTGGCCGTGAAAGGGGACTATCATCTACCGCTGGCGCGGAAGAAGGGGAGCAGGGCAGAGCCGTGCCAGTTGGCTCTCGGCCGCTTACGGAGGAGTCGGCACGGCGGACAGACACCCGGTGTTGCAGCGCGTTCTGTCCGTTCGCCCACATGGGTGACGGCGAGGGTGACGCACACTCTCTTTTGGGTTCTGGTGTGTTTGACAGTCCAGAACAAGAGAGTAACATACGCCTGGAAATAATGCAGGCCCGTCTCTCTGCTCCATGACTTAATGATGTGCTGCCAGGCCACACCTGGCTTTTCTTTTACACTAGCTGTTCTCTCTACCTCACACTTCTCTTTTTAGTGCTTTTAGGGCACTTACAATATATAGTCAGTTATATTGCTTTTTTCTGTGTAGAGGATGCTCCTCGGTAAGAATGAGACCTCGGTGTTGTTTGTGAGTGAATAAGTGAATAGCTGAGTGAATGTGTGAGTAAGTGAGTGAGTGAGTGAGTGGAGGATGTGTATGTTCAGAGCATATGTGCCACTGGCTAAGGTTACTCCAGTGGACAGCAGTGACTGATGACTGCTTCCTGTGCTTTAAGGAAAGTGATATCATGACAGCTATAGTGCTGATCGTTAGAGCCAGGATCCGTTACAGCCCAAATCTGTTCAAAATTCCGAATTTACCACTCGTCTGCTTTTTCCAGTGCAGGAATATAAGAAAGTCAGGAAATAATTACCCTAAACATGTTTTTTTAGATGAACAATTTAAGTGATACTTTCTTAGAAGTAAGTGGTGAAAATGCTATGGAATATTTTAGGACCCTGTAATGATTAAGTAAACTTTTAATACGGTCCAAACATAGCACACTACAGGAATCCCTCTGAAAAGCATCTCATCAACAGACTGGTATTGTGCTGTGCATTGAAAGAAGGACCTGGATAGATGTCCTTGTGAGTTTTGCCCAGGATTGACAGGAAAGGCCATATGGAAGTGACATTCTCAGCAGCCTTAGTTAATCTTTATGTTAAGTAAACATTGTGTTCTAGAGGTCATGTTTACTTGAACATGTAATATTATCAATGAGTTAAATTAGCCTTTTTATTGTTTTAAATCCACAACAACATTCCACATAGCGATGATAGTATATTATTCTTGTATCCTGTCTCAGTCTGCTGGCTCTAACATGGTCCTCTTCAGCCTTAGTAATAAACAGTGTATTTGGGAGGTGCCACTTTAGTGGATTTCAGTCATATTTCCATGACCTACTATTTATTGTGTTTTTAAAGCACACCAAAGAACTTTCCCTCTGTCGCACGCACGCTATTTGTTTATCCAGCACCGGCTTTGCAAATAACAATGTCCACAGACAAGGTAGAATATTTTGCATGACTTATAAAAGTACAATGTATTGCGACATCAGATGCAAGTCAAATTTGTAGTTACTTGTCTCATTCCATCGAACTATAGATCCGCTACCCGATCTGGCAAACTTACATAGTGCGGTTATAGCAGATAGAGGGCTGCGAAGCGAATGCAGAATTGCCGTTCACCCTGTTACGAGTTGATGAACCACTGAAATGATTTTGGAAACATTATTTTATGGTATAAAAAACTCTTTGGTGTTGCTTTAAACAGCTAGGTTTCCATGGTTTCTCTCTCAGTTATGAAAATGTACTTTTCCCAGCCTATCTGAGTGAACGCAGCAGGTGCTCTGGTCTCAGGTACTGTGTGTGTGAGTGTGTGTGTGTGTGTGTGTGTGTGTGTGTGCGTGTGTGTGTGTGTGTGCGTGTGCGTGTGCGTGTGAGTGTGTGGGTGTATGTTTGTTTGTTGAGGGAGGGGCGGAGGGGAGGCGATGGGGGGCTATAGTGGTGATCAGAGTCTCCTTCGTTGTCCCAGCTGAACTGCCCCTTCCACATGTGGCCGGTCATAAATCGCCCCCCCCCCCCCCCCCCCCCCTCCCTCCCCCCCTCCCTCCCCACGCACCCCCACCCTGTAGCCTCGCTCAGACCCCTCCACGAAGGGGACAGCCCCAGAGCTCGTGCTGGCCGCGGCCAATGCGGTGAGATGGCAGCTGAAGTCATGGAAAGGCCCCAGGGCGGGGGGTTCTCAAGGACGCTCCAGATCCTGGCTGCCCCAGTAAGGGGCTGAACCCTGGACGCCTGTCAGCATGACACAAAAACATAATTTGAAGGCGAGTGAAACTCCCTCAGTCGATGGCAGTGCAATGCAGTACAGAGCCAGACACCACCAGACAGCGAAAGTTGCTTGTAAACATTCGCTAAGCGAAGTTTAGCAGGAGTGTGTGTGTGTGTGTGTGTGTGTGTGTGTGTGTCTGTGTGTGTGTCGTGGATGCTTTTATACAACGCAGGTCTGGGCTTTCGTGGAAGAGTGACGGCTGTGCTGGAATCCCTGTTGCCTTATTTGGTATTTGGAGTGTCCACAATGAAACTAATCCCACTGATAGCCAGTCCAGGATTACAGATGTCTGTGATTTTTCTTCTGTAATTATTAACAGCGACCTTGCCTGTCTCTCTCTGTGTGTGTGTGTGTGTGTGTGTGTGTGTGTGTTTGTGTGTGTGTGTGTGTGTGTGTGTTTTGCTGGATGCCGGTTGAAATTAAGGTTAGCTCTGCCTTTGTCTTTTTGAAGTTTTGAGAGCTGCTGATGTAATCGTTTGGCTTGTGGCACGAAAGTGCTGATCCATTTGATTGTCCCCCATTCTCTGCTGTCTTGCTGTTAAGAGTGCAATGATGATGTTTGACGTTCTGCTGGTGGCCCTGGGTCTCTCTCTCTCTTTCACTCTCTCTCTCTTTCTCTCTCTTTCTCTCTCTCTCTCTTTCTCTTCCTCTGTCTTTCTCTCTCTCTCTCTCTCATTCTTTCCCCTTGTCTCTAACTCTATTTGGCTGTTGATGGAGTGTAGTCTTTGTAAGACGTACCTTGAGTCTCCTTGCCTTAGGAGCCAGCGTTAAAAGAAAAAGAAAACGGTTGGGGAAAAAATGTGCTTTCGCCGTTAAACCTGCCAGACCTGCAGTGCTGAACCTGCACTTCCCAGAGGAACCTCCCACCCGCCAGGCTAGGCCTAATATTAGCCCTTCGGAGAACCACAGACAGCACTGGGGAAAGAGCTTTTTTCCACTGCCTTTGGCTATGGCCTGCTGGGGGACCCTATGATTCATCCCACCCTGAGCTTCTGTTAAGGTAGCTGGGAAAGTGGACTGTTTGGGGAGGACGTGTCAGTTTACACCACCCAACTGTACCAGTAGTGATGTGAGTGGGAGAAAAGAATGGTGCAGTCGTTAAATGCTAATGTGTGATTGAACTTACGGATGGGGGTGTTTCCGTACTCATGGCTACGGTAAGGGAATGGGCTTGCACGCACATCTGTGATTTTACTTTTGATAGACCCTTTGATCGGGCTAAGATGGAAAGTTGAGTTCATCACAAGCCACCTCTCAGTGTAGAGTCCTGGCTCCTCACCATCCTGTGTCCACATAGCAACAGAGTATCACTAAACCTGTTTTTTTTCATGGTGACTTGTGAATAAAAAAACGACTCGGAGCTCCCGAAGACACAACACAGAACGGAGCGTGTGATCTGTCACTGCCAGCTTTGGTGATGGCACACAGGTGACAGATGGCGGACGGGGCAAGGATTTATGGGTAAATGGCGTCATTTTTTTTGGCCCCTGAGCCGTAGGAAATTTGACACATTGGGATTACGAGGCCATGTCAAGTCACATCCACGTTTTATCAGTCATTTCTGAACACGGCGAACACATAGCACAGGATCTTAACACTAAGGTGTTTAGTTCAGTTTCATTCCTCAGTTTGTTAAACACACAAAATGTCTCTGTGTGACAGAATAGAGGTGAACTGCAGGTGTTTATGCCATGGATGCTGTGATAGATTAGATCACTGTTGCATTTTTCCACTGCGCTGCAGTACATATTTGGTATTGCACAGCCCACTGAGGGGGAGTCCAGGTTTTTACTGCCTTATTCAGTGACACCCACAGGTTTGCATCATACAGAAAAGCTTCTGTTTTTGGAGATGCAGAGTGTCCAGGCATTCCTAGCTTGACAGAGGGGACAGGCAGGGATGTTTTTAAAAAGACTGGTTTGTTTCTACAGCTACTGGTCCATGCAGTGATTACATGGAAGTCACACACACACACTCTCTCTTTCTTTCTCTCTTTCTCTCTCGCTCTCTCTCTACCAGCACACACACACACACACACACACACAGTCCAGGGGCAAGGCCATGGAAGGAAC
The DNA here is from genome assembly GCF_018492685.1 of Alosa sapidissima. Classification (NCBI taxonomy): domain Eukaryota; kingdom Metazoa; phylum Chordata; class Actinopteri; order Clupeiformes; family Clupeidae; genus Alosa; species Alosa sapidissima. Next base: position 22,821,884 of record NC_055966.1, on the reverse strand, counting down.
GAAGTGTTATGTCCACGCTGGACTCACCACCTCTGCTGGCTAAGTACAATCCCTCCCCCTCATTTCTCATCTCATCTGTCTAACTCGACTGCAAAGCTTCACAATCTCTCTCTCACACACACACACACACACACACACACACACACACACACACACACACACACACACACACACACAGACACACACACAAACATACATACATACATACATACATACATACATACATACATACATACATACACACACACACACACACACACACACACAAACAACCTATATGCTGGATTACAGTAGCGAGAGCCAGAGCTTCCATGTGTGTTTAGTGTACTAAACTAGTGTTGTTTCCTGGGCTCACAGCTGGCTGTGGGTTAAAGCTTGTGTTATGGTGTATGTGTGTGTGTGTGTGTGTGTGTGTGTGTGAGAGATAGAGAGAGAGATTGATCTGGTATATATATATGTGTGTGTGTGTGTGTGTGTGTGTGTGTGTGTGTGTGTGTGTTCATTGGATTTGTGTGACCATGGGGTGACAGTATCTGTTAAATTGGTAAATGTGTAATGCTAGTGCTTCTTGGGAAGATGACAGCCACACACAGGCATCTGCGGTGGTGCTTAGCACTGCGTACGCACTGATCACAGACAAGGGGAATACAAAGTGCTCTCCCTATTAAGGGGATGCCTGAGGGCCCATTGTGAGACACTCTCACTGAAACTTGCCTTTACTGGATGTTGGTTGTGTGTGTGTGTGTGTGTGTGTGTGTGTGTGTGTGTGTGTGTGTGTGTGTGTGTGTGCGTGCAACTGTGTGTGTGTGCATGCGTACATGTTTGTGTGTGTGTGTGTGTGTGTGTGTGTGTGTGTGTGTGTGTGTGTGTGTGTGTGTGTGTGTGTGTGTGTGTGTGCGTGCGGAGTTCTCAGAGAAAGTTGCTCCCTTTTTTAAAAATGCCATTGTGTCAGAGGCGTGAAATGAAATCCCCACCTAATTTGGTTTAGCGGATAGGAGAATGTCCATCTGGTGAAGAAAGAGGACTCTGTCATAGACGAACAAGCCTCATTTGATTGGGACTTTTTTTTTTACATTTATTTTTATGCACATTGAACCCTGTCCAGCAACAAGCGAAGTGTACAGCCAGTAGCTCATGGAAAGTATGTTTCCGCTCGTCAAGTGCTCACAACGTTCTGCCGGCCCTCATCCCTCATTTCTGTTCTGTAAAACACTGTTACTGTGAAAACGAGCCGTGTGATATTTTTGGGCTTGAAGTGTGACTGGTCCTGGAAACCAGTTGGAAAATGGTGCGGCTGAGAACGAAATTACATAAATACTTTGTTTTGAAAAATGAATAATGATGGATTGATGTTAGTATGATGTGGGTTCCAGGAAGAGATTGTACAAACAGATAGACAGAGAGAAAGAGAGAGAGAGAGAGAGAGAGAGAGAGAGAGAGAGAGAGAGAGAGAGAGAGAGAGAGAGAGAGAGAGAGAGAGAGAGAGAGAGAGAGAGAGAGAGAGAGAGAGATATTCTAGATAAGACAGAAAATGACATTCAACCAATAAATGAATAAAAGAACAAACAAACGAACGAATGAATGAATGAATGAATGAAAGAAAAAAAAGAACATATGAATGAATGAATGACTAAATGAGAGGAGACGTGCTGCTAGTGATCAGGCCAGATCTGACGTGTACAGTATATCTCCAGCTGTATCGCTGTGTGGGGCGGAAGCTGCACTGAATACAACAGGAAAGCCCTGCAGCGCATAGTGAACACAGCTGGAAGGATTATTGGTGCTTCACTCCCCTCCCTGAAGGACATTTACACCACCCACCTCACCCGCAAGGCGACCAAAATTGTGAGTGATGCAAGTCACCCCGCTCACAATCTGTTTGATCTACTGCCCTCTGGGAAGAGGTACAGAAGCCTGCGCTCCCGCACTACCAGACTCACCAACAGCTTCATACACCAAGCTGTAAGGATGCTGAACTCTCTCCCTCCTCTCCCCCCTCCACCCTCAGCTACATAACATCCTGGACATTGGACCCACAATGGCCGCCTGCACTACTCCACTTGCACACTTGCACACTTGTACACTTTACAACTTGTTGTTGTTGTCCTGAAAACACAACACTTCTGCTGCTCTTACATAACTTGCACCACTATGCCACTTTCTTTCTTACTTAGGTCAAACAGAACTACCCAAGCCTTTTATTGGCCTGACTTTGCACTAGTATTTTATTGACTGTCTATGCACAATTTCAACCAAATTTTGCTGCTCTTATTTTTTTCATTATTATATGTGCCCTCTTATTTACTTATTTACTTACTTTTTTGTTTACTTGAATGTTATGTTTGTCTGTGGACTTAAATTGCTAAAATATGTCTTGTCTTCACCGTGGGATAGTGAGAAACGTAATTTCGATCTCTTTGTATGTCTGGAACATGTGAAGAAATTGACAATAAAGCTGACTTTGACTTTGACTTTGATATGTGACTGCAGCAGAGAGGCCAATACAGGCAACTGGAGCCTGGGCATGACTGAGTGACCATGTGGGACAGGAATGTCACGGCAGGTCACCCAACACAGCTGCTGCAGGATGGAGAGCACACACACACACACACACACACACACACACACACACACACACACACACACACACTCACACGTACACACACAAATGCACACACACATGCACGCACACACACACACACACACACACACACACACACACACGTACACACACATATGCACACACACATGCACGCACGCACACACACACACACACACACACACACACACACACTCACACACACACACACTCACACACACACAGGTCTGTTGGCCAAGCATCTCCACCACCCCCCCACCCCCCGCCCCCCCTACACAGCACAGACAGGGACAAGGGACAAACAGGGACATTCCATCTAAACCAGTTATTCAGGAATTTCTCCTATACCCAACATATTCCCCTGAGCATGAAATAACAGCATGCCTCCCAGTTTAGCCACCGACTCAGACCTCAGACTTGGCTAATGAGTGACAGTAAATCAAGACTCATCTGTGCTGTACACTTAACTAGCCAACGGTAGTGGCTCCTTTGCACACTATTATCAGATATCCATCCCGATAAATAAAGTAGCTGTCAGATAGAGTATCCAGTGAGCCATGTCCTGGCTGTCGCTAGTGTTGTACTACCACCTCTCCATTGGTCTGCGGTAATGCCCCCCCACCCCCGCCCCCCCCTACACTCACCCAACCCTCACCCCTAGGGATCAATGCTGACTCGCTGGAAAACTGCCTGTTTGTTGCTTTAACCTACCGTTCTAAACGTACCGCTAATTTTGGGCTTCCTGCTCTCGCTGCCATGTTTTGAGCTGGAGGTTTCGGTAGCATTAAAGAGTCGGAGATCAGGCAGGAGCGATCGTGGCCCCTGGGGTAGGAAAAGAAACAGTCCTGAGCTTTTTTGTAATCAGTGAAAAGGGAGGGCTGATTAAATCTTGTTTAATCTTCGGGGTGTTTTTCTTGGCTGGCATGAGGCCAGACAGGCTCCCCTGTCGTGAGGAAAAATGTCAAAATTAAAATGTGACTACTGTATGTACTCACACTTGGTATCCTTTTGTCTTAGCAGAGGGTGTGTGTGTGTGTGTGTGTGTGTGTGTGTGTGTGTGTGTGTGTGTGTGTGTGTGTGTGTGTGTGTGTGTGTGTGTGTGTGTGCAGTGTTTCCCCTAGAAATTTTTCCAGCAGCGGTGCTATTACTTGGCGGGGGGTTGTTGCGCTTTTTTTTTTTTTTTTTTTTTTTTTTTTTTTAAATCATACCTTCGTGTTTCTTTTGTGGACATTTTCAGCTTTCTTTTACATTATTGGTTAAAAATGATAGAAGAAAAATGAAATGGCACAACCCAGAAAAAGATTATTTACAATTTATTTAAATTTGTCTTAATGGCAAAGGCCACACCCAATTTGCGAGCGCTTAATTTTTCTGGGCTTTTCAAAGAACATCTCTAAGGCTCTTTGGTAATTGAATTGAATTGTGGGGGGGCCATTAATGCTGACACGCATGTACGTAGCCAGATGCTCTCCTTGTAGTCTATTTCTCAGTCCCAAAACAACAAACCCACGTATAAAAAAGTAAATACTCACTTTTCTTCTACATCACTCCCACAGTTACCATACAACTCACTCACAATTAACTCAGACCTAGGCTACTTGATTGAAGTGCGACCGTTCGTCTCACCGTCAAGAGAACGCTGAAGTTATGAGAACACGTCTTTCTGATAAGAGAATGTAGGCTCCTATATGTCTAATGCCGTAAATGTAGAAAAGGTCTGTTTGTGATAGCCTATTATAGCTAAGTGGACAGAATTTAGGCTATACGTATATGCCAACATATGCTCATATTTCCTTTAACTATCAGTTTACAGTTTAAACAGGCCTAGACTGTGTTCGCCTAGCTTTCCCATGCAAACATTACATATATATCATACCTTCGTGTTTCTTTTGTGGACATTTTCAGCTTTCTTTTACATTATTGGTTAAAAATGATAGAAGAAAAATGAAATGGCACAACCCAGAAAAAGATTATTTACAATTTATTTAAATTTGTCTTAATGGCAAAGGCCACACCCAATTTGCGAGCGCTTAATTTTTCTGGGCTTTTCAAAGAACATCTCTAAGGCTCTTTGGTAATTGAATTGAATTGTGGGGGGGCCATTAATGCTGACACGCATGTACGTAGCCAGATGCTCTCCTTGTAGTCTATTTCTCAGTCCCAAAACAACAAACCCACGTATAAAAAAGTAAATACTCACTTTTCTTCTACATCACTCCCACAGTTACCATACAACTCACTCACAATTAACTCAGACCTAGGCTACTTGATTGAAGTGCGACCGTTCGTCTCACCGTCAAGAGAACGCTGAAGTTATGAGAACACGTCTTTCTGATAAGAGAATGTAGGCTCCTATATGTCTAATGCCGTAAATGTAGAAAAGGTCTGTTTGTGATAGCCTATTATAGCTAAGTGGACAGAATTTAGGCTATACGTATATGCCAACATATGCTCATATTTCCTTTAACTATCAGTTTACAGTTTAAACAGGCCTAGACTGTGTTCGCCTAGCTTTCCCATGCAAACATTACATATAGCCCTACGCTAACGTTACAAGTCTAGGCTACAATTAACGTTAAGACCATACACCTTGTAGCACATTGGTTTACTCTATTGCATTACTTACGTTTTAATAATTTGTCGTTGAATGTTGATGGAGGCTCATCTTTGGGAAATCAGCTCTCTGGATAAAATTGTCAGCCGGAGCAAGAGTTGTCAGAGTTGACGACACGGGGGTAAATCCAATCAGCAGAAAGAACCGCATCGCAACAAACTTTTTTCCCCCCATGTTAAATTCATTTCGGTAATCATGAATTGGTTTCTTTTATTTGATGTAGGCTAGGAGAGGAGGATGCATGTTTCACATTAGTGTCAATGTGTCAAAGCAGGCTTTGGATCAGAGGAATTGCTCAAGCTTAACATATGGCATAGGCTACAAGCGAATTCACGGCATACAAACAGCTTTGTGATGAAATATAACTAATATCATTTTTTATTGTCACCAGGCCTATAAGTAGGCTATTTATTGTGTAACCTACAAGTGAACGATGACACCTTAGGCTACACTGTGGCGGAGCAAGACCCCATCAGTCGGATAGCTAAACAATGTAACCGTGTTCAGAACGTAGGCTAGCCATATGGGCTGCAGACTTGTCTTTGGGCTTGTAATCACCTGACACATCATTCCGCATATATGTCCTGAATAATGAGAGGCTAAGTGCGGATTTGATGCACTTAACTTACTCAAGACTTTCAGAAAACAATTTCGAGATGACGTTGGCCGTTGTGCTTTTACAGTGTGTTAAGTGAATCTCGTGATATTATGTTGCAGCGGCGCTGAAAATCCAGCGGCGGCGCTGCGCCGCTGTTAAATACATTGTAGGGGAAACACTGGTGTGTGTGTGTGTAACACATCGTCCATAATGCAGGAGGTAGATGTAGATTTCTTTTATTTGCAGTCAAACCAGACAACCAGCGAACTTGCAGCAGTGTTAAAGCCAAGAGTACACAAAAGATAACAAAACTACAGTCTCAAACTGTTTAGAGAACAGAGCAGAGGACAAGCTCAAAACCAAGCAAGGCTTAGTGTGTGTGTGTGTGTGTGTGTGTGTGTGTGTGTGTGTGTGTGTGTGTGTGTGTGTGTGTGTGTGTGTGTCTGTGTGTCTGTGTGTTAAACCTGAAGTGCCTGTTTAACCTACAGTACACTAGTTTATTTTGGCCTCCCTCCAGGTGTAGTATATGGTGTTGTAGTATCCACAAGCATGTGTGGCTTCAAGGCCACTGGCAATTTGCAAGCTTTTCCGCCGTGGTGTTGTTATCCGGGTTTGCTCTGGTACCTAGAGAGAGGCTGTGTGCAGACATACGAGATACGTAGCCGTCAGCTAAAGCCTTTTGCTGTGTAACAATGGTTAAAGTAACCAAACCACCTTGACTTGAATGAATAGGAGGAATTTCAGCAATGTCACCTTCTCTCTCTGGGGCTTTCTCAATATGAGATCATATGTGTGATACTGCTTACCTTTTCACACTTCCATTGGTCCTTCCATGAAGGGCACTTTATTTTCAAATGTTATTTCCTTAGCAGGTCTTTTACAGATGACAGATTCCAGGGCAATGGTTGTGTAAATTCTGAAAATACAGTGCCTCTGTAAATTGAACCAACCTAGGGCCTTTCTTTTTGCTCATTCTGTCACTACCAGTTTAACAACAGAACAGCCAACACATACAGAATTGGTTCTCAATCTAAGTTTACAGTAAAATATACATCATAGTATAGTATAGTATAGTATAGTATAGTATAGTATAGTATAGTGTTTGTATAGTATAGTATAATATAGTATAGTGTAGTATAGTATAGTAGTTTAGTTTAGTTTAGTTTAGTATAGCGTAGTATAGTATAGTATAGTGATTTGATATTTATGTAAAGTGTTCCACTGCCCAAGGCCCTACAGAGAAGTGAAATACCTCAAATGTTTACCCTCTGATGTTGGGTATGATGATGAGAATGATGTCAGTATCCCAAAACTCTATGCCGGTAATGTTCCATGAGTCAATGGATCACTGTAGTGTTAGTGTGAGGATGCAGCTCAAGCAGGACTCTGGTCCCTGCCAAGTCTGTGAGAGAGTGTAGAGGTATGGCAGGGTGCATGTCATGTCTGTGAGAGAGTGTGGAGGTATGGCAGGGTGCCTGTCATGTCTGTGAGAGAGTGTGGAGGTATGGCAGGGTGCCTGTCATGTCTGTGAGAGAGTGTGGAGGTATGGCAGGGTGCCTGTCATGTCTGTGAGAGAGTGTGGAGGTATGGCAGGGTGCCTTTGTGACAGGCTGCTGCCAGCTCTGGGTCTGATAGAAAAGTGCAGGGTGGCGGACGGCAGCAATAGCAGCAGTAGAAGCAGAGGCTCAGAGTGTTCCTCTCATGTAACTAAGACAATGGGGAAGATCTCTGAGCTGGGTGTTGGACGTCTGATGTAACTAAGACAGTGGGGAAGATCTCTGAGCTGGGTGTTGGACGTCTGATGTAGCTAAGACAGTGGGGAAGATCTCTGGGTTTGGTTGTTGGACGTCTGATGTAGCTAAGACAGTGGGGAAGATCTCTGGGTTTGGTTGTTGGACGTCTGATGTAGCTAAGACAGTGGGGAAGATCTCTGGGTTTGGTTGTTGGACGTCTGATGTAGCTAAGACAGTGGGGAAGATCTCTGGGTTTGGTTGTTGGACGTCTGATATAGCTGAGACAATGGGGAAGATCTCTAAGCTGGGTGTTGGACGTCTGATGTAGCTAAGACAGTGGGGAAGATCTCTAGGCTGGGTGTTCGTCTGATATAGCGAAGACAGTAGGGAAGATCTCTAGGCTGGGTGTTGGACTTCTGATGTAGCTAAGACATTGAGGAAGATCTCTGGGCCGGGTGTTCGTCTGATGTAGCTGAGACAATGAGGAAGATCTCGGGGCTGGGCGTTGGTCTGATGTAGCTAAGACAGTGGGGAAGATCTCTGGGCTGGGTGTTGGCCTGACGTAGCTGCTCTTCTAGCAGTGCTGGCTGGCGCCTGCCGCCTGACTCCCTGGTTTAGTGTGACACTGCAGAGATAGGATAAAAATGTGCTGCAGCAACACAGGGTGACGGAGGAAGACGGGAGGAAGAGGGGAGAGAGGGAGAACAAGGAGAGGGGAGGAGGGGAGGAGGGATGGTGGAGAGTGAGAGAGCAAGGATGACTGAACGAGAGAGGGAGAGGGAGCAGAGACAGTAAAACAGGGAGGGAGGCAAGAAATGTGTATGAATACGGGGAGAGAGAGCGAGAGAGAGAGAGAGACCAAGTCATAGTATTACCCTCCCTGTATTGCTGTTGATCAGCAGCAGAGATTGTGCCGAGGTTTGTTTGGATTATCGAACACATGTAAGGTGATCGCCTGAGCAGGTGGAATGTGCCAGCCTGAGGAGTCGTCTGAGAGCTCTGCCATGTTGGTGGTTTGTCGGCCGTGTGCCCTACATGGCTGCAGTGCTATCTGGACTGGGAGATCCACTACAGAGCCCTGGTCTCTGGGGAAGCCCACTTGGCAAAGAGCGCATTTCCAGCTTTGTGTTAGCATCTTGTTTACACCTCACAATGGCATTCAGATATACCCTCCCTTCTTGTTCTCTCTCTCTCTCTCTCTGTCTGTCCTTTTTTTATTTCAAACATGCTTAATCAGCGCCTGTTGATTATGAAAATGTGGTTAATAATGCATATGGCCAACATCTAGTGTATTATTAATGTGTATCATTAAATGCAAGTTCTCATGTTTGGTCAACTATTTCAAGCTCAATTGTGCATGATAAATCAGTAATTTTCAAAACATTTAATCTCCAGCTATGTGTGTGTGCCAAATATTTTTAGCTGGCCCAAACGCTGAAGCAGGCTGCTTAAAGAACAGTATTTTCTATAGACATGTTTGAATGTTGTTTTGTTTGAGTTTTTTTTTTCTGCTCAAGAAACGTCATTGAGTAGTGTTAGCACAGCCCCTAGTGGATTCTCATCTGCACAGCAGCAACACAAGTCCAGCAGGAACCAAGTCCAGCAGGAACCAAGCGCTTTTCTAGGCTTCAGTGTTTGGATTTGACTTGTTGCCCACTTCTGGATAAAGTGAGATAAGAAGGTGCCATGCCAGTGTCAGTCTCCCCCATTTCTTTCACTGAGTCGTAATTAAAGGTCCTTATCTGTGTTGGTACTGTTGGACGAGGGAAACACCCATCACCCTCCCCTAACCTTGTCTAGAGAGACAACATTATAGTTCTCCTCCACTAATGCGTGGGCTTGAGTTGTATGGAACAGTGACACACACACACACACACACACACATCCCCCATGATTCCCAGCATTCCTGAAACAGGATGAGCGTGATGGTCTGCCAGACGCTCTACCCTCCAGGTCAAAGTGCACTATCTGCACTCCCTGTACTGTTGCGGAGCAGCTGCAAGGTCCTGCCCTGTCAACATGGGAAACGGCACCGCTGAGTGCCGAGCATCTACCCCCACACCCCCCCATTTAGGAGCAGTTAGGCCGCCAGGACTCTTTAACGACAGAGTGACCGTGACACTGGTCGACCCAAGGAGGCATGTGGTATTAATAGCTTAAGTTAAGTTAAGTAACAGGGTTCTGTGGTATTTTCAGATATTCTTTGTTTTTTGTTTTTTTTTAAGTATATTTTTTGGGCTTTTTGCCTTTATTCGGATAGGACAGTGAAGATAGACAGAAAGAAGTGGGAGTGGGAGAGAGAGATGGGGTGGGATTGGGACATGACCGCAGGCTGGACTCGAACCTAGGTCCCCGTGGGGACTTGGACCCGTACTGTACATGGTATAGGCGCTGTAGCCTGTTGCGCCACAGTGCCCCCCCCCCCCGTATTTTTAGATATTCTGAGGAGGATTGTGTTTGTTGTTGAGTTGTTGTATTTGTTGAGTGTGTGTGTGTAATGTAATGAGGGTAGGAGTTACTGAATAATTCAACTGACGATCTTAGAGGGCGTTATGGTAGGGATGAAGTAGCTTTTCTGCAGTATTGTTGATGAATTTATTAGTTAGTTATTAAAATTGACTGTCAGCTCTTGAATGCTTCTCAGTAAATGTCGACAAAATATAAAGGATGTGTGATTAGAAAAGTGCATTTGAGTTCAGACAATAGCTAGGTGATAAGGTGAATTTCTATCAAAACATGCTTTATCTTAGGCCAATCGCAATAGAAAAGGAAACTCAAACATACTTGTATCCTGTGTGGTCAAAGTGTGGTATTTGTTGGAGTTTTAACAGTAGCAGGAAAATATGTGTTTTGATTAAGAAAAATTGTGTGCCAAACCAGCCCAGCCCCAAAGGACAAGCACAAGCACTCACTTACACACACACACACACACACAGACACACGCACAAAACACACACACACACACACACACAGACACACGCACAAAACACACATACACACACACACACACACACACACACACACACACATTCACTCCTGGGTGGGTGAAATTCACTCCTCTGTTGACTCTGTGTGAGGTCCTTGGCCTCCACACAACATCAGCCCTAATTCTCCAGTGCTGTATTTGTACAGCCAAGCACACATGCCGCTGGTGGCCATGGTTAAGGAGTATGAACATAAGCATTATGCAGTCTGCTAATTACAGGCTTGGCTGTGTGAATGAACAACGTACAACAAAATATCCATGAGACCTCTTTTTTCCCCCCACTCAACTCTGCCATCAAGAATGAAATAGCTTCCATGTTAGTGAAGAAACTTCTGCATTAGTGTCTCTCAGATCTGAGACGCAAGTCAAGGTCTTGTCAGTTCGGAGGCTGACTGCTTGTGCTCTGCTGCAGCTGGTTCCTCTCTCTGTCTGGGATATGGATCACCGAAGTGCATCAGCCATCACACCTGCACTTAGTCTTCATCAGCTGTGGCTGTAGAGGGAGGGAGGGATGCCACTCGTGGTGAAACCCCTGCCTCAGCAGCACTGGGAGCCGGGCGGATGTGTCTCCTCTCCACCACCACCACCACCACCACCTCCACCCCTATCCCTGTCCCTACCTCTGCCCGTCCAATTTAAGCTGGCACATTTTTGCAGAGATTTATGGGGCCCGGTGACCTCAGGGAGATGGAATGTTTGTCCGGACTTCCACAGTGGGGTTATTGGACGGTGGTGCTGGCCCGAGCCACTGCCCTCAGGCTGGGGAGAGAGAGAGAGAGGAGCCATAGGGTTGGTGGAGCTAGTGAGGGCCTACTGCTGTGGGTCAACAACAGAGTGGTATTCACTCTATACTGACCTCTGCAGTGGCTTTATGGCTACAAACCGAGAAGGTTTATTTTCTTATTTTATTTTATGAAAACAGAAATATGTTTTAATAGGGCAAGAGTTATCAAAAGATGTTTCCTGTAGTAAATTTCCTGTAGCAAGTCCTTTCCACTGTGTAATGTGTCATGGGCGTTATGGTGTTCTGTTGTGCTCTCCATGGGAAAAGCTCTAAACCTCACTAAAGAGTGCTGCAAATGAGGACCAAAAGAGAGGATGAGAAACAGGAGGACACAGAGCCTGTGTGGGCCAGCTGAGCCCCTTCTCTGCCCAGCCCAGCCCAGCCCAGCCCAGCCAAACCCATTCCAGCGTGATGATCGAGAGAGCTGCTGATGTGGAGGATTCCATCAGCAGGTGTTAATGCAGCACAGCGTTGACATTTGTGTTAGATAGGGGACTCATAAACTCCCACGCCGACAGCCACTTCCCTCTGTGTGGAGCGCCTTGTAAAACCTCACATAGGCAAACAGCTGCAGAATAACAGCTCAACCTGAACTAGCCATGGTGAGCACAGCGCCGCTATAGATCGGTCCCACGTCTAAGCTGCGTCAGAGACATAAATGTCTGAATGGCAGGAAGCTACTCCTCTGTCTTCTCCAGTGACCGCCCAGTGGAAAGAATGCCTTGTGATGTGAATTTAGGCTGGCTTGAAATGTGTGTTAATTCTTGTTAGAGTAGCTGTTCTATGCAGACAATAATGCACAAATATAAAAGAAGGACGTTGGCTCTATTCCAGCAGGGATTGTTTGTTTATCTTGAACAGTGACCCTCTGGTCTGAGTAGAGGAGGAACAAGAGGGAGTGCACGGAGTGACGGAAGGAGAAAAAGAAAGGAAAATAAACATCCTGCACGCCTTTGCCATTTATAACAAACCAGACAGCAGCCTGAGTCATCCTCCTCAGTTAGAGGAGGCCTGGGAGTTCAGCAGGTCCATGTTAGGTCAATCAGGGTTAGACATTTGATACCTTCTTTACCAGTTTAAATGTGGGCCTACTGACACTTTATCCTGTACAGATATTCTTAAAAACATAGTGAAACACACAATCATTAGATTAGATTCGATTACATTAAACTTTATTGTCATTTGGCAGAGTACAGGTACAGAGCCAATAAAATGCAGTTGACATCCAACCAGAAGTGCAAAAGAAGCATTAAATACCAAAGTACAGGTTGAGTACAGTACATATATGTATATTGCACAGGTTTATGGGCAGGTTATGGAATATAATAAATAAATACTGTATTTTCCGGACTATAAGTTGCTCCTGAGTATAAGTCGCATCAGTCAAAAAATGCGTCACGAGCAGGAAAAAAACATATATAAGTGGCACCGGACTATAAGTCGCATTTATTTAGAAATGTATTTCACAAAATCCAAAACCAAATACAGTGACTATGTAAGGCCAAAAAGATGAATGAAGATGAAGGAGTAAAGGCAGCCAAGAGGAGGGCAGGAAGGTAATTGCAAAGCAAAAGATTCACTGAAAATTCACTGAGGGCAGGAAGGTAATTGCCAAGCAAAAGATTCACTGAAAAATGTGGAGAATGCAATGCAATCAAACATTTTGGAGGATGTGGAGATGCAAGCTGGCAGCAGATCAAATGCTCGAGAGAGAAAAAGATCCGGGTTTAAATGGACGTGCAGACCGAAGCTGCAGCAAGCAGGTGATATTTAGAAATGAATTTCACAAAATCCAAGACTAAGAACAGACAGACTATGTAACTGTACACATTGAAGCCAAAAATATTGAGAATTCTACAGGGAATGTTAATGAAGACGAAGGAGTGAATAGTGGCAAGAGGCAAGCCGAAGGCTGCTGACAAGGCCCGACGCTAATTGTAAAGCAATTTACAAAAAAAAATCACTGAACTCAAATGCTGATGTGGTACATGAAAATTTAGCTAAAAATGTGGAGAATGCAATGCAATCAATCATTTTGTACGATATATTGGCACAGGCTGGCATGCAGCAGAACAATTGCTTGGCTGGCTACCTCCGAGAGAGCGAGAGAAAAAAAAGATGCAAATTTAAAAGGGTCTAAATTCCAGCGCGGAATAAATTATTACTTAGTATTGAGCATAATAATAAAAGTCCCGCAAATCTAGTCATCATAATGCGAGAGATTCCCACACATTTTACCCTGTACCCTGTCTGACATTAATATAATAATGGAGCGGCCTGAATGCGGGATTTGTCACCGCTGAAGTCAAATTATAGCCTAGGTGCTTTAGCATCAACCGCTATCGACAGGAAAGGAAAACAAACATTTAGCGATAAGGAACCGTCAGGAATTTTGCAAACACAGAAGCATGACCGCCTAGGCTATAACGCGAGAGAACATGGATGACTTCTCTATTTGACATTCGATTGCGGACGTGAACAGACAGCTACAGACACGGAGCGCACATTAGGCCTACTTTCACTTTCTGTGCGTATTCATTACGTGAAAGATAATTAGTAGCAAAACAGCGATCAAATATTACATGGCAGTGCGTTTTGTTTTCAAATGTTTTCATGCATGTCTAGATAACGGGTGAGGAATGTTTAGGAGACTCGTAAATCCTCAAATTTAGGCTGCGCAAAGCACAGCACCTTTATTTGGCCATGGCTTGTATTCGAGTCAGCTATATAGTCCTTTATTTCTTGCGTTTTATTGTGAGACATAGGCCTACTTTTCGTTTGGAGCGGCATGGGTAGGCTATCAAAAGCAAATTTTCAATTTGAGATTTAATTTACGTTTGGACTGTTGATTATATTGCTAAATATCGGGACTGATGACCACTGAAACATGTGGGGTATTTAATGGCTTACTATTAAGTTTCATAGTGTCGGGATTTCGATTGCCATCCACTTATTGCGAGATAAGGTATCCGCGCTTTCATTCATTCGTGTGCTGTGCTGCAAGGGAAACCTTATTCCGTATAGCCAAAGAGGTCTAAGATAGCCTAAATGTAGTTATTTTTGAAATTATGCATGATTTACATTTTTATAAAATTCATAGGCTGATGCCTGGCAGCAACAATTGTGTTTAAATGTAGGTTACTGCTTCAGCCTCTAGCTCAGAAGGGGACGGCATGGGACTAGCTTGAGAGCAATGAGAGCAACGTGTTGGAGACTCATGGTGTAGGACAATGACTTTTCATTGGCAACAATACCGTGGCCCACTGGTTAGCACTCTGGACTTGTAACCGGAAGGTTGCCGGTTAGAGCCCCGACCAGTGGGCCGCGGCTGAAGTGCCCTTGAGCAAGGCACCTAACCCCTCACTGCTCCCCGAGCGCCGCTGTTGAAGCAGGCAGCTCACTGTGCCGGGATTAGTGTGTGCTTCACCTCACTGTGTGCTGTTTGTGTTTCACTAATTCACTGATTGGGTTAAATGCAGAGACCAAATTTCCCTCACGGGATTAAAAAAGTATATATACTATATACTTATATATACCAACCAACAATATAAAATATTAAGAAGAGCTCTTTTATGAGTTAAATTGAAACAAAATTATACTGGCTTTTATTTGTCCAAATCTCCAAATCTGAGGGCCGGCTATAAATAGAATCCCTGCCATAATTTGACGATTTAGGTATGCACGTGTGTTTCAAGCATAGTGCAAGCACTAATCTCTGACTGAAAGTGCACAGGACTTGTGCATTTGAGAGCGCTCTCTCGTGGCTGTAGACGTAATGTTTCATGTAGGGTTCATGTCAGTTAATATAAATTAACATTTAAAAACATGTTCAATTATATATTTTTTCACATATAAGTCGCACCTGACTATAAGTCGCAGGACCAGCCAAACTATGAAAAAAAGTGTGACTTATAGTCCGGAAAATACGGTAAATATATTGTGCAGTTTTTGGGTGTTAGCAGTGCAAGGACATTGATGAAACAGTGCAGGAGTAAATGTAAACAGTAAATGTAAATGTAAATCATGTTTGATTAGCTGCCTAACTGCTGTTCATCTGTACATCTGTATTGATAATAGCTACAGTATGTATACAGCATAACTAGACCGCATTCACACGCTGATTCATCTGTGGTTATTTAAGCTTAGATGAGAATAAGCCGAAGCTGTTAGGAATCTAATCACTTTGCCGACTTGAGAATCAATTGGCACAGCTGAGTGGATTTCCTTTGAAGTATTGTCTTGCCTTAAGCAGTGATAAAACCCTCATGTAAAACAGTCCAAATGTAATAACTAAATGCTGAGGCACATACAAGTTCAGGTTTTAAATAGATTAAAAGTGCATTTATGTTTATATTGTCTTGCAGTAGCTTTAAAACAATTATTTTGTATTGTCTCTCATGCTACTGAGCAAAAACACCAGCTACTGTACATAAAATAGATAAGTAGCTCACTTGCATTCTTAACAACAAATAGGTCTGCGGAGATGCACATGGCCAAGGTCCAAATTCATTAAAGCTGCAATGTGTAGGTTAAAGGAGTTTGACAACAAACTTTTTGATGTCTCATTTCTTCCTCTCTTCAGTCCAGCATTTTCATTTTTGACTGTACATAATGTCCTTTAGCACAATTGTTAGAGGTGAAAATGTCACGACTGTGTGTGTGTGTGTGTGTGTGTGTGTGTGTGCGTATGTTTGTGTTGTGTCCTTGTGTGTTCACTCTGTTTCCTGAACACAGCCCTTGGTTCCGAGACAGAGGTGAAGTGAGAGGAGTGTGGACGCGAGTCTGAAGCGGGGTGAGCCAAGTCAAACAGACTCAGCTGTAGGGGCATTTGGGTTTGCGCTTGTTTTCCATTGGCTACCCTAAGGTGTGCAGGAATGTCAGGGCATTGTGAGGTGGTTCAAATGAGGAAGCAGACGGCAGCGTAGGCCTTGGTTCCACCCAGAGGTCAACTTTGCTAGCCAGCTTTTGGTTGCGTTCGTTTGAATGTGTTGCCAGACTTTTTACTTCGTCCCCAGATAACTCCATTGTCAGACGTTTCCTCACACTTTGGCTTGTTACGCAAAAAGAGGAATACTATCTGTGACTTTTGTGACAGTGCAAACCCAGACAAGGGTGGCACAGAGCATCCTGTTGAAGTACTCTTCAATGATTACTCTTGAGATCCTATGATGTTGTTTCTCCATTCTAGCTCTCTGCCATCAGATTTCATCAGCTATCAGCCTCCTTATTACAAATCCAAACTCTGTCAAAGACTTCTGCTCTATCAACAAAGTTCCTGTTTTGACAGATATGCTTGCAAGGTGGCCTGAGCTCGCAGCTCTCAAGTGTTTTGTCATGTTTTATTTCTCATTAAAGTCTGGTATGCTGATGACATTGTGATGACACTCTGGGAAAATGTCTCACTGACTAATTGAGATGGTGAACTATCAAAGCAACCCCTGCTGCTTAGTTATGCTAGGTTCATGTGAACTATGCAGAGAATGCACATGTCTTGTGTCTTCTATGTGTGGAGAGAGACGAAGGCGGGAGCTTGTGTGTGTCTTCAACAAAGCCCACTGGGACTTTTCAGCTGAAGAGATGCGCTCCCACTCTCCCCGAACTCAGACATGCCTTCAATGATCTTTGATCTTCTGCCTCAGTAGCTCAGAGACAGAGATTTATACGTGCAGAATTGGACTAGATTTTCACAGATTTGTTTTCAATAAAATAGATCATATTTTGATAGACTGCTTGTATTGGATACATTTTCATATGACTCTCATGTGTTCTAGAGTTTACTCAAGTTGCCCTCTTATTATTTACTCTTAACAGTGATGGAGATCCCATTCCTCCCCCCAGGGCAAGTGCTCTCCTGTCTGCGTACCTTTGCCCTCATCCCTCCTTTTCTCTTGCCTTTCTCTACTTAATCCCTCCTTTTCTTATCCAGCTGCTTCATTTACCTCTTGGCATTCCTAGCATCCCGCCAGCGAATCTGGTTACAGTGCTGCTGTCAAGGCATTTGCGTAGTCCTCCTGACGAATGTTTTGGTGGAGCCGTATGCTGATTGGCCGGGGGAGGAAGAGTCGCGGGGCTGGTGCTCCGCTGCGATTCGCCGAGGCTCCAGCCCCTTTGTGAAAGAGCCGGGTCCTCTTTGGGTGGAGGAGGATGAGGGAGGTACAGGTTGGGGAGGAGTTTTCTACAGAGAGATTCCTGCACAGTAAGGGAGTGTGTGTGTGTGTGTGTGTGTGTGTGTGTGTGTGTGTGTGTGTGTGTGAGACTGTGTGTATGTGTGTGTGTGTGTGTGAGAGAGTGTGAGCGTGTGTGACTTGAGTATATGAGTGGAAGGCAAGTGGGATAATCAGACAGTGGCTAGCCTGCTGATGAGAAGCAACACTGTACTCAGAAGAGAAAAGATTATAGTTGGAAAAGCAGCCAATCAGACGGAAAAGTACAGGAAGGACGGGAGAGACACAGAGGGAGGGAGAGAGATAGAGAGAGAGAGTTAGAGGGAGAGAGAGAGAGTTAGAGAGAGAGAGAGCTGCATCCACCTGCATGTGGCTCACTCATCAGTGCTAAGGGGGAGAGGCACACACAGAGGCTGTCATCAGCAGAGTCCTTAAGAGAGAGCTCATCTCATCTCAACATAGCACAGCACAGCACAGCACAGCACAGCACAGCACAGCACAGCACAGCACAGCACAACACAACCAAGAACCATAGCCATGGAGTGCAGGTCCATACAACAGGAGATCACATCTCTCAAAGGTAAACTCTCTCTCTCTCTTTCTATCTCATTCATTCTTCTCATTCACTATCTCGTGTAATCTGCGTGTTTTTCAGTCACTCTGTATCGAGGGAACAAGGTTGTTTCTAGTTTGGCAACCTCTCTCATCTAGCATACCTGTGCAGCGGGACAGGGGCGTTTTTGTGGGGCTGGAGGGAGTCGTCGTTCACCACACACACCCGGTTTTGTTCTGCTGCATGGGGTGCAGAGGTGGGGGGAAAAGGCTTGTTTTTGTGTTTGGAGCTCCTGGCAGGGGATGACTGGAGGGGAGGGCTGCCCCGGCAGAGGCATTGTTTGCTGAGCTGCGGCGGAAGTGTGTCCAGCACTCTGGCTTTACCGCTGTTTGTGTCTGAATTTGTGTGCGTGTGTGTGTATACGCATACATTAGTGTGTGTGTGTGTGTGTGTGTGTATGGGGGGGGGGGGGAGGGTGTATGTGTGTGTGTGTGTACGCATACATTAGTGTGTGTGGCATATATTAGTGTGTGTGTGTCTGTGTGTGTGTGTGTGTGTGTGTGTGTGTGTGTGTGTGTGTGTGTGTGTGTGTGTGTGTGTGTGTGTGTTTGAGTGTTTGTGTTTCCTAAAGTTTTAGAAGAATGCCGCTGTAAAGGAGAGGGTCCCAGACTGAAGGCAATGTCTTGCCGTTTTTCTCTGTTAGTGTCAATGGCACCAAGACACCTATTTGTGGCTTCTTTGTCACTTTACTAAACTTCCCTCCCATTGCCAATAATGGACCCAGACTTTCATACTCTCCTTGATTTACATACATGAAGCCCCAGCCCCATATCATGACAATGATGACCCTCTGTGTTATCCTAGAAAAGGGGCAACTATAAAGACACGTGACACGTGACACATGACGTGACATTAAACACTGTTACTTACTGTTACACATGACCTTAAACACTGTTACTTTTATGAATTTCTGGGCAGTCTACCCCTCACATCCTCTCATGCCCTGCCTGCCTGGTTGTGGAGCTGGTGTAGTGTTAATAGAGTACGCCTTTAGAGTCTAAAGCTTAAGAAGTCTAAAGTTTAGACTGTTGGCCAAGTCTCCATCAATGAAGCCCAATGAAGTAGCACTTCTGAATCAGATCGCAGGTGTTGAATACTTGTTATATGCCTCATTTCTACCAGTTTTGGCAGGGTTTGTTGTTTGAATTAGTTTGTGCTGTGAAAGCCATTTCCCCTTTGCCCGGGAAATGTTCAGAATGAAACACAAATTCTTTCACTTGAGACATGTGATGGATAACTAATGCTTCCATGGTGATGCTGATGATTGATTGTGATGATGATGAGGAGGAGAAGGAGGAAGGTGAAGAGGAGACTTTGTAGGATTTTACTGATTGAGGTGATGTAATGTTTGTAAAGGTGATGTGCTGAGTTTGATAGATTGCCTGAAATGACCTTATGAAATTCCATCTCACAGAAGCACCCATGAAACTGACATCTCTCCTATTTGTGTGAATGGGGTTGCTATGGCACTGAGTGCCCCAACAAATGTTAACAACTGTCCAGTGTGGACAAATTAATCTTACTCTGTGACAAGACACGTTAGCCACTGTCTAACCACAAGGGATTCAGTCCCTGAACTGAGTGGTCAGTCATTTCAAATGGGGCCCATTAAGACATGGCCAAAGCAAGTCAAGTTGACCAAGCAATGCAGTCTGACGGCTGATGGACATCAAACCCTCAGTGTGATCTTAAGTACCATTTTCACAAGTAATATGCAAAGCTGGGGAAGGATTTAGCGCTCCGGCGCTAACAGGCGGTAAGATATTGAGTGCCGCCAGAGTGCTAGATTCAGACTGTGGCTCTGAATGGACGTCTCACGCCATGAGGCCTGCCGGCAAAATTGGGGCTGCTGATCTGATTTTCGCCAAGTCACAGCACTGGGAAATTGCTGCCGGGCCTTTGGCCAGAGAACCGCGGGGCTCCAAGATCACGCATTACAGTAATGGAGAGATGTCGGCCCTCTTGAGTCTCCGCCAGTCTCCAGCAGCGATCAATTCCTGGTCTGTCTGTGGGAATGTCTTGATGTAAACTCCCTTTAAACTTCAGTGGGTCTTTTGATGCAGACTGATTTAGTCTCTGTTGCATGACTTTGTAATATGACGGGCCTTTGACCGATGCGCTTGGCATCAGAGCAAGACAAATCTAGTGAGAAGGTGTTCCTTGATTTACAGGCCACAGTAGGGCAAGGTCAAGGAGCTTGGATGCCACTGTGGAAAGTATGAGAAGGTCTGTATTGTTCAGGAGTTGTGGTCCTCCAACAAGAGGATGGAGGTTTTTGGAGTAGACGAGAGAGAAGAAAGCAGTGACTGTAAGCAGCCTTATATGTGAGGTCCATTGAGGGGACAGATCAAATGAGTGCAAATGGGCATGGTGGAGATGTGGCCTCCTTTTGCAGGTCGATAGACTGAGCAGATCTCTTACACTGGGAAATAAAAGGAGGCCTTTCAGTAGAGAGGGGAGAGAGAGAGAGAGAGAGAGAGAGAGAGAGAGAGAGAGAGAGAGAGAGAGAGAGAGAGAGAGAGAGGGAAAGAGAGAGAGGGAAAGAGAGAGAGAGAGAGAGAATGAATGCGAGAGAGAGAGATAGATATGCATTTAATTGAATAGCCTGCTGTATTACAGACGCTGCAATCCAGCCAGGTCAGGAGAGAGATTCAGCTCTTTCTTGTATTGCACAACTGCAACACACACACACACACACACACACACACACATACTGTATGCACGCGCACACACACACACACACACACACACACACACACACACACTCATACAGTACATAGGCTCTCTCTCTCACACACACACAGAGACGCACATGCACACGCACACATGCATACACACACACACACACACAGATACACACATTCTCTTTGTATCCCTTAGCACACCTTCTAATTATGGCCTTAAGGGAGCCGTAGGATTGCTGAGGAAATGACGGTGTGACCCGCAGGATTAACCTTTTGACAAAAGCTGTACAGTATCTTCTAGAGATGCACCGATATGGAATTTTAGGGCCGATAACGATAACCGATATTTATTGGTTTGTTGTGGCCCATACCGATACGATAACCGATAATATTACTCTTGAAAAAAAATTGTGAAAAGTTATTTGGGGAAAGCATTTAATAAGCATAATTTTATTGCAGTAATTTTACCTACCACCAAATGATGGACAGAACTCATAATAGTCCTCAATAGTGCGGCAGTCAACAACATAACAGTAGCCTAGCCCTACAGTAGGTGTGGCTCCTTTAAGTGAACCTGACGTCAGTGAATTGCGAGTGAGTGGCTAGAGAGTATGAATCGTTTTCATTTAGGACTAAACGCTCATAAACGGCTCAGCTGGGAATAAGCTACAGTATAGTGACCAAATCAGAGTTTGTGAGGAAAACTTATGTTTAGTTTCAAGTGAATAAAGCTGCAACTCCTCAGACTGTATCTTATGTCCGTCTACTCTTTTGCGCACAACCTGCTGCAGCAGAAATGAAAGGGGTAAGCCCCGAAGGTTTTAATAACTTATTATGATAACCTGTCTGGAACTGAAGCAGGAATGGTTAGCATATTTCTAGGTAGTAATACAAAACCCAAGCTAACGTAATGCAAATATAACACTAAAACACAACTTAGAACTAGGCCTACTTATGTACTCGTCCCACTAACGAGTTTGCTTATTTGTTTCCCCGATCAGCGCGGTAAAGTGCAAACACACCAGCACAAGACGGCTCTAGATAGGGCTGAGCTCCGCTCTAGTAAGGTTAAATGGCGGATCATTCACGAGACGATTTTGAGATGCACAGATTCCCAAATGAACGCATATCCACAGATTTTTTTAGAGTGGTGAAATACATTCACACCGCTGACATTATATTGAGAAAAAAGTATAACCAACCAAGCTCAAGTAGCTCAGTGTAGCCAGACGGACCTTACGTAGGCCTAAATTAGGACTTTAAAAAATATCGGCGCAAATTATCGGCCAGAATTCTGTTATCGGACCGATAATAATATTATCATTTTTTCACTTATCGGCCAATAATATATCGGCCGCCGATATATCGTGCATCCCTAGTATCTTCATGTGTGAAAAGCAAACATGCCAGACTTAAAGTAAATATGAAGCTTACTCTTTGACAAAATTGTGCATGTCTCCTTTAGGAGACAATAAGATTCACAATATTTACTATGACAGTGGAGACAAATGTATGACGAATGGAATTGGGATTATATGGGTCAAATTGAATGAACTTGTAAAGATTTTATTAGAGTTGTTACGTGTTATTATTAGTAAAGTTTGTAAAACTTTGTTGAGGTTCATCTGCCCTGTAGCACATCACTACCCAAGTCATAGCAGCCACTCTTCTCCTGACCATCATGTGTCATCCATCCCTGTAGCTCACTCTCTGTAGACCCCTCTGATCTCTTTCCCTCCCTCACACTCTCTCACTGAGGGAATGGTCAGTTATTAGATGGGGAGGGAATTCCCTGGCTTTTTTACGCCTGTGGTTTGGGAAAGTCGCCGTTCACATTCCCAGTCTTCCTGTCAGAGTTTCCCACTTGAGTTTCCGTCACCAGCCATTCGGGGCCCTGCCCTGATTTCCTGTCTACTGGAGTGTACTACGCACACGGCTCAGAGCAGCGTGACGGAAAAATAGAGAGTGTGTGTGTGTGTGTGTGTGTGTGTGTGTGTGTGTGTGTGTGTGTGTGTGTGTGTGTGTGTGTGTGTGTGAGAGAGAGAGAGAGAGAGAGAGAGAGAGAGAGAGAGAGAGAGAGAGTGTTTTCCCCCTTGTTTTACTCTAATGGTGATCATGGGGTCGTTGGCAGCTGGTCAAACACATAGACACATAACACATGGCCACGGGCACTGACAAGCACACACACCCACACACACACACACACACACACACACACACACACACACACACACACACACACACACACACATACACACTCACTTATACACACTTACCTAATACACACACATGCATACATCCTGCACACATCATGCCCTTCCTAAATATGTACACCCATACATTGCCCTTAAGAGATTGTCATAGAGTATCTATATTTGGAAGAGTTGAAATGGAACGATTTCGAAGAGCAAGATTGCATCCCACTCCTGATACAAACCATCGCTTTTCTATCCATCAAACACATCCATCTA
>NC_055966.1:22786138-22793638 GCF_018492685.1 Alosa sapidissima | reverse complement strand
CTGCCAGCTCATTTGAACCCTGTAGGCTGGAGTAGACTAAGCTACAGTAGAGCATTGTAGCGTGGGAAGCCATGCGCTGCGGATACCACACAGTGTGCTTTATCTGGACACCATGACCACCTTTGTTACTTTTGTTTGCCATGCCTCTCTGTGTGTGTGTTTACAAATAGTTTAAGGAGACTTTCATGTGGAATGTTGGTGTTGAACACTTATAATAAGAAGCACTCACACACACACACACACACACACACACACACACACACACACACACATAAACACACACACAGGTTAAGTACATGCACTCACATGCAGGTAAGCACACACACACTCACCTGCGCTCACACTCACACCTTTACCCCCTCCTCCCATGCACACAAATGCACATTAGGAACACACACAAAGTACTGTGGGAAGGGCACCATAAACCTGAGAAGGAGGGAGGGAATGCTCATTCTGAAGATCTACAAAGCGTGACGTGTTGGATTGAGACAGGCAGAGAGAGAGAGAGAGAGAGAGAGACAGACAGAGAGTGAGAGAACAAGAGAGAGAGGGCGAGAGACAGAGAGTGAGAGAGAGAGAGGGGGAGAGAGAGAGAGAGGAGAATGAGACAGTGAAAGAGGAAGAGATTGAAAGTACGACTAGCGGCAAAGTTTGCCTGAAGCTAGACTACACTGTGCAGGAGCAGCAACTGCAACTCCAAAGGTCTGTTCCACTGCTTCAACATGATGACCTCTTACTTCTCAGACAAAGGTAAGGTGGCTGATTGTGTAAAAGGTACAAAGTTAATGCCGCAGCCACAGACAGCAGATAAAAGCGAGAGAGAGAGAGAGAGAGAGAGAGAGAGAGAGAGAGAGAGAGAGAGAGAGAGAGAGAGGGAAAAGGAAAAAAGGGAATGAATGCGAGGGAAGACAACAGCTCTGAGGGGAGAGCAGGTGCTCTGTACAGAGAAGCAGGGACCAGGTCCGTGTGTAGAGGCAGCTAGCAGGCTAGCAGTGCTAACTAACGGACTAACACAGAACAGGTGGCCGTCCTGCCGCAGGGTCCAGCCTGCACTCCCTCCGTCTGGGTCTGGGACCTGGCCAGCAGTGCAACAAAGCTCGCTGGAATTTAATAACTCAGCTTTATCACAAGTGCTCTGTCTGTTCACTGCAGGCTGTTGTTTTTCTCTACTTGAGTTGTGCCATGGAAGGGCAGACTCTGTTTGGAGATCTCAGCATCTCTCCTTACCTGGTCTTACATACACACACATGGGATTGAGGAACCCCTCTCACACCGTTCTCTCTCTGTGCTGTAAACCTGTTTGCATTTACTCACAGTATGGTGCACAGTATGAGTATGCACAAAGTATGCACACAGTTTTCACACAAAGTTTCAAAGCAGGTCGTTTGTGTTTGTGTTCAGTCCTGCATCAATTCAGTTCCTAAAGCAGGAATCCAGGAGGTGATTTGAGGTTATATTGTTGTCCGGTCATTTGTTGACCCATGTAAGGTTTACATGTTATGGTCACTGGCTGTATTTCTGTGCAAAGCTTTGCAAACACGCCGACATGATTGCATGTTGCGTAGATCTAAAGAGGAAGGTGTTTTGTTGCGTTTCAGTGTGATTGAGAAGTCATTCTGTACGGAAGTTCATCCTGCATGTTTTTTCCACCTGGGAGATGTAAATGTCAGAAATGATTGTGCTGTAGAGCATTCTAGCACATCCTGCATTCTGGGCTATCCATGACATACCCGGGAGAACTAGCACATCCTGCATTCTGGGCTATCCGTGACATACCTGGGAGAACTAGCACATCCTGCATTCTGGGCTATCCATGACATACTGTACCTGGGAGAACTAGCACATCCTGCATTCTGGGCTATCCATGACATACCTGGGAGAACTAGCACATCCTGCATTCTGGGCTATCCATGACATACCTGGGAGAACTAGCACATCATGCATTCCGGGCTATCCATGACATACCTGGGAGAACTACTAGCACATCCTGCATTCCGGGCTATCCATGACATACCTGGGAGAACTACTAGCACATCATGCATTCCGGGCTATCCATGACATACCTGGGAGAACTACTAGCACATCATGCATTCCGGGCTATCCATGACATACCTGGGAGAACTACTAGCACATCCAGTAATCCAGTTTCTGTCCTCTGGCTCCTTTACACCTCACATCGTTATCTTAGACCATTTTCTTAGTCTTAAGACAGACAGCTGCTTCTCTGCACAATGATGCTGTATCATACAGTGGAATCATTTTGTATGATACATTTTATTAGGGTGTCTTTGAGTCATTGTCTCATTGGCAGTCAGGGCACATTATTTTTACATGTTTTCTGTTCAATTCTGTCCTAGAATAAACTAGACCCTTAGGGAGGCCATTGTGTGAAATAGACCTTTATGAAGATATTCCATTTGTCACTCTCTCCCTAGGGTTGTATATCTCGTTAATTCAAATAGATGTCATTAAGTGTAATTACTGACAACAGTGGCCAACAGTGATTGCCTTCAGTAGGGATGGTCTACAGTGGCTCCCTCCTTTGGGGGTATTTTAGTACAGGGGGTGGGTGCGTGGGCGGGGGGGGGGGGGGCGTTGACATTATTAGCGCTGGTGAATAGAGTCCTTTAATGTGCCACTGAGTGGGTAGAGAAGGCCAGAGGCCAGTGTTCTCTGTCAAAGACAGAGTGTAACTCAAAGACCCCCTACACTCTGCCAAGGAAGCGTGCGACTGTGTGTCTGTCTGTCTGTGTGCGTGTGTGAGTGTGTGTCTGTCTGTAGGGCCGTGGTTTACGAGGCTGTCTGTGCATGTGCCAAGGCTTTGTGGTGCTGTTGCCCGTGGTGAGGCACCAAACAGAGGCTCAGCAGACGGCAGGATTGTCTGTGACAGCGCTGGCTAGACTTGACAGTGAGCCGGAACTCTCACTCTCTCTGAGAGAGAATCTATTTGTTGTGGCTATTTGTGTGTGTGTGTGTGTGTGTGCGTGTCTGTGTGTGTGTGTGTGTGTGTGTGTGAGAGAGAGAGAGAGAGAGAGAGAGAGAGAGAGAGAGAGAGAGAGAGATGTCTGTTGTGTTTGACCAGTGGTGGGTGGCTATGGTGGTTTCCACCAGTGTCCCCGTGCTGGTGCCCAGACGGCTGTCTTGGCCTGTGAGCGCCTGGTGAGTGGAGTCTCATGCCGCCAGGACAAGAGCCGCTCTGTTTGTGTGTCTGTCTTTGGGTTGCTGGAAAGACTCTCATCCGTCTGACAGGGAGAGAATGACATGTGCCTTTCTGTGATGGAAGACATCCATCTTATCTTTCATCAGTATGCATGCCAAAGACAAAACACATGGATTGCAGTGTGTGTGTGTGTGTGTGTGTGTGTGTGTGTGTCTGTGTGTGTGTGTGTGTGTTCCGAAATTGCTTCGGCATAAATCAGAACCACTCAGACCATGGGCATCCTCTCTGTGTCAATTCTGGGCTTTTGTTATTCCGAGGAAATGTTCCCTCCCTGGAATGTTCCAGGTTGACCCCCTGAAGTGTCTGACCATGTGGAGTTCTGTCTGCCCAGACACTGGGCTTTGTCTGGGAGGACAGTTCTACAGTCGCTCAGTCCTAGTACTGTTTCTTTCTGGCAGCTGACCGGCCCATTCCAACTACACACACACGTCTGCTCAGACTGCCCTAATGACTCTTGGGTCTCTGTCCCCGTCTGACATTTCTCTGTTTTGTCCATTCAGTTCAATTTCAGTTTCAAAAGCTTTACTGGAATGTCAGTATTAAATGGCCAAAGTATTTACTACGTGTATAACAACACAAGTTGTTAAAGGTACAGTCTGTGACTATGGTGAGAGGTTGGCATGGTGATTTTTCCACTCAACAGCCAATCAAATTCCCTCCCTTTTCGTTCTCCCGAAGTAACGTTTTGATTAGCACTTTTAATGAGTGCACACACACTGTAGACAGAGTAGTGTTGAGGAGCAATTAATTCAATTTTATCAAAGTTGTATTAAATTGAAATCACAGACCTCACTTTTAAGGGCTGGTAGAAATTCCAACTGCAACTATTTGCAATCAATCACTATTCCCCGACTCCTTCCAAACTCCTCTCCTGTCCAAAGCAGCTCTCTCTGCAGAATGCTCCATTACAGTACATGCCACAGGCAGCGTGGGATCAAGCAGCTTCCTTTCCTCTCCACTGTGTGGGGTTGCTGGCTTTCATCCCCACCAGTGTGGCCTGACCAGTCACACCACCTTCTCAGCATCTCACCGTCCAGTGATGGGTGTGAATGGTGTGAGTCTAATGTTGCCCTGAGGGCCTGTGGGCTTCACGACTGCCATACCTCCCATCTCCCTCCGTGGAAACGAAGGCAGCAACACCTCACGCGCTGCTGACAGGTGCCTGCTTTCTTCCCTGCAGGTCCGTGCCCCCCCCGCCCCCCACCCCCCGTCCCCACCCCCTGTCCCCCTACATGGTCAATGTGCTTTGCCCAGCCTTGAGCCTCATCGCTGGGTTAGGTTTCCTGCTTGGTGAGGTGGCCCAGGTTTAAGTGTTGGACTGTAGTTTCTGACATTGAGAGGGAATGCTACTGTATGCAGGTAATGTGCGGTTGAGGAGTCATAGCCGGGGGATGACGGGGATGTTGACAAGCCACATGTGGAGCCGCTATGGGTGCACATGTTCCGGAGGGCGAATGGTATTTATGGACCAATGCCAAACTTAGAGGAGGGCCTTTTCCCTCTCATCTCCTCTCCTCTCCTCTCCTCTCCTCTCCTCTCTCTCTCTCTCTCTCTTTCACACCCTACCACTTGCTGTCTTTCCTGCTCTCTCTCCATCTCTCTCTGAAAATTTCATGTGATACCCAGAGAATCCCGGGGCCCAGGAATGCGGCACCTAATGCCTTGATTTACTGCGGTCTTCTCTCCTTTAAGTTTGTCATCCATGTATGTGTGTGTGCGTGTGTGTGTGTGTGTGTGTGTGTGTGTGTGTGTGTCTGTGTGTGTCTGTGTGTGTGTGTGTGTGTGTGTGTGTGTGAGTGTCTCCTTTGACTTTCACATAGACTAAATTCTGTGTATGCCATAGTGGCCTGGACTCTGCACTTGGTTCAAATGATATGATCCTATTTTTGGCTAGTTGCAGTAAAAGAGACTGTTCACGGTGCATGTTTAAGAGGCCTTACAAATCACCTGTGTCAGGTGGAACAATGAAAACCATTCATGTGCCGCTGACAATGTCACTGGCTCTGTGACCACTAACCAATGGTCAGTCCATGTAGTGCTTGATCTGTTCGACATGTTGTTTGTCCGAATGCTCAGTAGGTGGTGCTGTTGTAAAGGTTACTGAGCTCAGCCCCAGTGTCAGGTTTCAGCCGCGGGCCATTGATCTGTCACCAGGGACCAGAGCTGCTCTCCAAGCACCAGTAAAATGCCTCTCACGCGAAGCCCAGATGGGGCAGGCTCTGTCGGTTCCATCAATCAAACTCACCCCTCCACCCCCGCATGCCTCCACCTCCTCTTCCTCCTCCTCCTCTTCCTCCTAATCTCTGCAGGGCTCTCTCATGCATTGTTCAAAAGTTTGAAAGTTTAATAGTGTGCAGTGAATCCCAAGATTTGGAGTATGAATTATAAGGAGGCTTTTGTTGGAGAGACTCTTGAGTTCCTAAAGCTGAGAGCTTTTTTCTGGGTACTGTTTTTTTTTTTTTTTGGAGTGGTGCATGTGTGCACCCACATCACGTCGGTAACAAAAACATATCCAACTGTTTTTTTTTTTGTGTGTGTGTCTTTGTTTCCCTTTAGCCTCCAGTCATCTTCAGCATGTGAAAAGCACATGTCGGGTTATATTTATGAGATATCTGGTGATGTATTTTTCATTGTGTTTTTCTGTGTTTCTCTCTCTGTTGCAGGTGAGTCACTGGTATTTCCCAGCCATTTTTATGCCTTTCTTTTGTGGGACAGAGCTTCAGAATCAGTAAGATCTGCATTACATTACATTACATTACATTACATTACATTACATTACAACACACTCTTTTTTCTCATCAGATGAGCACAATGGGACTCATGGTATTCACTTGCAAACATTACGCTGTGTTTATGTTTTAAGATGATGTCACGTTATTGTAAGAGATAGTAGTTGCCTCTTGCACAGAGGAATCTTATACTGTTTCATATCCTGAGGTGCTCACACCCTTAGACATCAAATGACAGCTTTTGATGTTGATGCCAACTTCTTCACAAGTCATTTGATCTGAAGTTCTACTGAATGAAAAAACATCCCGACTGAGAGAAAAAAAGAATATAAAGTTATTAATTTAATAACATGTAGATTTAATAATCATGCTCTTGCCTAACGCTCAGGGCAATGGAAGTTGATTCTTGCCTGTGTTAGTGGTTCTCTGGAATGACAACCCCCAATACATACCACCAATCCACCCAACCACTCCCAAGACACACATAATTCCCTCCTTCTCCTACACACACACACACACACACACACACACACACACACACACACACACACACACACACACACACACACACACCTATAGAAACACACTAACACACACATACATACCTTTAGAGACACACTACACACACATACCTATAGAAACACACTAACACACACATACATACCTTTAGAGACACACTACACACACACACACCTATAGAAACACATTAGACACACACACACACACACACACACACACACACACACACACACACACAAACACACACACACACACACACACACACACACACACACACACACACACACACACACACACACACACGCATGGTGTGTAAAACTATATGCATATAAATCACTCTGACAGCATCTTCAAGGGAAACTCTTTTTTTCAGCTTGATTTGAAAGAAAGTGAGCTCTCCCCTTGTGCTCCTGTGCAAGCTTCGACTTGCCCCCGCAGACCTCTCGCACACACCTCAGACTTTTCTGGAATTTAATACCGTGAAGACACAGTAGCACCTGGGCGTTACTGAAAAGGGAACCCTGTGAGGGACAAACCCCAAACCTGTAAGGGACAAACCCCAAGCCTGTGAGGGACAAACGCCAAGCCTGTGAGGGACAAACCCCAAGCCTGTGAGGGACAAACGCCAAGCCTGTGAGGGACAAACCCCAAGCCTGTGAGAGACAACACCAGCTCCACCTTCATGCTGACCGCAGACCTGACCAATAGCCACTTCACTTTGAAGGCCAGTTCACCTCTCACCCTGGGCCAGCATGTCACAACTCTCTTTATGGTTCCTCTGTGGTTAATCTGTGTGTCAATATGAGCAGCTGACACACAGGCACTCCTCAGTTTCTCTCACATTGTTGTCAGTGTCATATCAATAGGCTGGTGTACTGTATGGCGTGTTATTTTCTCAGTAAGGCATGTCTTTTTCTCACTGCAGCTGCACTCTTTGAGATCACAGTGCCTCTTTCATCAAGGCTATCAAGCCAAGTGTTAGACAATTCATGCTTGCAAACCCCTCAGTGTTTGCAGTAAGGGCGGAAGGGG
>NC_055966.1:22623638-22781138 GCF_018492685.1 Alosa sapidissima | reverse complement strand
TCTGCTTAGGGAGATCCATTTAATTTTGTATGAATGAATAATTGACAATTGACTAATAATAGCATCAGATGACGTTAAATCAATGCATTATTTGTTATTTATTGACTTTGATTGCATGAACAGTTTTTAGTTGCCTTTTAAAAGCAATGGTTCGGAGTAACTTCACCCTAGGGTCCTTTGCACCATGACCCCGAGCCAAACACCCTCCCAGAACCTGTTTTCCCTTGGTCGAACCCTGGTCGAGTAGCCCTGTCAGAAACGAATGACTTTCTGCAGGCGTAATGGAACCAACTTTTATCTCGTAAATTACCCCACTAATAATGCCCTGAATGGTACGAAACTTCTACAGTAGTACAACTATGTTCTTTACTCATAAAACGAGGCATTGAAAAGTTTGTAAGTACACCAGGAGTTTATTTAAATAACACTTGCCTGATGGATGCTATTATCTGCTACTTAACCGCTGCGTCGACGTTACTTCCGTGATTTGGGAAAAGCCCGTAAAAGTCCTGGCAGGAAGCATGCATAAGGAAAAAAATATATTAAAAACTGGATATACCAAAAAACATTGTAATTGCTTAAAAAAATGCTATTTGTTGGAAATTTACAGTACAATCCATTTGTCACCATTGACTGAACATTTGTGACAGGATCCTGATATTTGAAGGTGAGTTTACTCTGTTGTTCATCATGCCCTTTCACAATTCACTTTTAAAATCTCTTGGAAGTTCTAACCTTTCACCTGTCGCTCCTTCTATGGACCATCCCCTGGGGCGGTTTGGGGGCATCGGTTTGTCCTGGCATACGATATCAACAAGGCATGACATGGCATAGATATGCTGTTTCTCATTTTTGCTGAAAACTGCTTGGGCTGCAGTTCGTTAGACATGTCACCCCGTGTGTATTTCAAGTGTGAATCGTACAAACAGCCACCTGTTGCAGAGTTTGGGGTTTGTACATTTTTTTGGCTCTTTTTATCGGTGAGACACTATTTGTCATGATGATACAACACATGCCCTGACTAATTGAGCAACGTTTTGATAGGATGATCATGACAGGTAGCCTGTTGATGATTTAAGTTCTCCAGAGAGGGAAAAAAGATGTTTGCCAATATCAATGGCAAAGTGCCTGAACAAAACATTCTCAGACGCACTGAACACTGATCAAAATGCCACCCTGTGTATTATAAGCTTTAGAGCTAGACATCAAAGGGAGATCGCCCTAAACACAAATTAGTATGTTTGGGTCCCAATGACTTGACAAAATGGTCAGCTAGTGATCACACTGTGCAGATAGTGTGATGATTAAGCAAGCAAGTAAGCTGAAGGCCTACCATGTGATTTTCAAGAGTGTATTTCATTAGAGGGGTCAACTGGAGATTCAGGCCAGTCGGAGTTCATTACTCCAATCACGTTAAAGGGTTATTGTAGTTGCCTTAGAAAAAGGAGTCTTCACTGACAGTGCTAATGCATTTGCCAACTATCTCACACACACACACACACACACACACACACACACACACACACACACACACACACACACACACAGACAAAAAAACAGAAAACACAAACCTTAGAGCAGATCCATCAGAGCTAAATGCTCTCATTTGGTTACTATGGGGAAGGCATCATGAGCCAGACAACATTGTGTCAGACAAGTGGAGACATTAGCTTCCACAAAGTTGAATGGCTCTCGAGACCTTTTTTGGGACCCCTTCATACCACACTCCTCTCATATAGAGAGCGCACTCCTACAATCACCTCATACCACACACCTTTCATATAGAGAGCGCACTCCTACAATCACTCAAACAGGTAATCGATGAGATGCTCCGATGATAAGAAATCAGTTACTTGATAGTGGATAACAAATAATTGATTTTGTAAATAAATAACAAAAGGAGCTACAAACTACAGCTGTATGAGGTCCTGTTTCTTGTTAAGTGGAATAAATAACAGCAGCTCGGCAGTTGCACCTAGTGTTTTTTTTTTTTCCAGCATTTCTTTGGACCTCCATTTCACGCCATGGCAATGTGCTCACTCTGTCTTAATCACGGTGGCCTAAATCTGTTGTGGCCGCTGGACAAGACGTCCAGTGTTTGTATCTGAGTTAGTGCTCCTGGAACAATGCGGCGGGGCCTGGAGGATGCATGGCCCAGGGGTGCTGGTGGTGGGAACAAGGCGGAGATGGGGGGAGGCAGGGGGCAGGGGGGGAATATGTGGGCCCTCTGAGATTTATGGAGCTGATGCCGCTGTGTTTGCAGGCAGAGGATGAAAAGAAGCTGTTGTTCCATCCTTTAACAACCCCCCCCTCCCACACTCTCTCTCTCTCTCTCTCTCTCACACACACACAGACACACACACACACACACACACTCACACACACACACACACACACACACATACACACACACACACACACACACACACACACACACACACACACACTCACACACACA
The DNA here is from genome assembly GCF_018492685.1 of Alosa sapidissima. Classification (NCBI taxonomy): domain Eukaryota; kingdom Metazoa; phylum Chordata; class Actinopteri; order Clupeiformes; family Clupeidae; genus Alosa; species Alosa sapidissima. The sequence goes on along the minus strand of NC_055966.1, from coordinate 22,778,680 downwards.
CACACACACAGAGGCCATTCCACTTCCGTCAGCCCCATTTTCCACACTGCTTTCGGGGGGTGATAGGTTTCAGATGGACGCGAAAGGGATGTCGGTATTGTCCACCAGGCCTTGGCCGGTGAAAGAGAGAGCGGTCAGGCGCAGACATGGCCTCGAGCACAGGAGCAGCACCGGTAGCCGCAACAGGGCATGTTTCCCCGGACATGGGAGACGTGCTGGGGGACCGCTTCTGGCGTAGCGACAAGAAAGGTAGGAAGGGAAAGAAAAGGTGTGTGTGGGGGGGTGGGGGTGGTGCTGGTGGAAGAAGACCAGAGGTGGAAAGTAACGAAATACATTTACTCACGTTACTGTATTGAGTAGTTTTTCTGTGTATTTCTTATTTTTTAAGTAGTTTATAAAATCGTTTTAAATTTTACTTGATTACATTTTGAGTGAAGTATTGTACTTTGCTACATCAAAAATCCCATCCATTACTTGAGTAAAAAAAAAAGGTTAAGACTAACGAAAACGGAAAGGGAGAGAAAAAAATTGCGCCCTAAACCACTAGCCTAGTGATAATGATCAGCATGTAGCCTACAACAGGACATGAATCAAGCTGGCGCCATGCAGTCTTTCTGAAAGTGATGAAGATGGAGCTGGATCACGAGATGCATCAGATTAGCCTAACCTATGAAAGTGTATTTTCCGCTATTCCAATCGGTTGTCTCAGTTCGTTTTAGCACTAATGATTGCGGAGATATTTAAGCAAACACCATGGGATTTCGTGTTTTGACGTTTGTGCTCACCTTTCTTTGGAAAGAAGTTTATTAGCAGTTGTTTCCCCTCATTTTGATGTCTCTCTTTTTCCTGTTTTGGCCTTTGTTTTTAGTAACCTGACTTGGCTTTCTTGGAGAAAGACATTGCACCAGCAGCAAAACAATTAGCGGTCCACTACTAGTGATGCTCAACTAAATAAACAAAAGATAGACTACCTTATGAATCGTGCAGGCGGACTAAACCATTTAGCTCTTTAGCAAGGGAGAGTGAGAGTGACCTTACACAGTTTTCGCTATGTTTTGTATACAAAATCCAGTCAGTCAAATTTTAAATTTCGTCTGACATTCATTTTGACATTTCATTTGGAAGTTAAAATATTCAGGTAAAATAAATATATGGTGGAAATAAGTATTGAACGCTTAATTTTTTTTCAGTAATTAGCCTAAACTTCCAGTGAATCTATTCGAAATTTTCACCATACATTATATTAACACACATATAAAAATCCAAACATAAGAGTTTTGTGTATTAAAGTGGAATGACACAGGAAAAAAGTATTGAACGTGCCTACTGAAATTTCTTCAATACTTTGTTAAAAAAGCCTTTGTTTGTAAAGACAGCTTCAAGACATTTCCTGTATGACAAAACGTATTAGTCGCAGTATCAGGTGTGATTTTGGCCCATTGTTCTAAACAGATTCCAGGGGTCCCTCTTGTGAATCCTGATCTTTAGTTACTTCCAGAACTATTTAATTGAATTGGCTGCCTTCAAGTCTTTCTGGAGCTTTCTCCGAGTGGTCCTTGGCTCTTGGAATTGACTATCCTTCTGACTCCCTGGTCAGAAATATTGCGAGGAGATCCTGTGCATGGCCGGTTGATGATGCAGTGATGTTTCTTCCACTTGCAGATAATGGCTCCCATGCTGCTTACTGGAAGATTTTGATGTTTTGAAATGCATCTGTAACCAGTTTAATTGATATGTTTTGCAACAATAAGGTTGCAAAGGTCTTGGGAGAGCTTTTTGCTTTTATCCATCATGAAATGTTTCTTGTTTGACACCTTGGTAATGAAAAACCTTTTTATAGCCCATCAATATGTACGCTACTAACCAAGCTTATATTAATTTGCACAGATAGAAAGGATAACTACTCTCTATAGAGATTCCAGCTTGTCCCTTCCCTTTCCTTGCCTTAGTGCTTTTTCTTAGCGTGTTCAATACTTTTCCCCTGTGTTATTCCACTTCATTACATGACTCTACTTATGGAGTTGTTTGGATTTTTTATGTGTGGATTACCTGAGTTATTACTAATGCCTGGTGAAAATGTTGTGCCCCCTGTATTCCACTATAGGGCCCTCTCCTCCATTGGGGCCCTATACTTCCCACTTTCCCCCCCAGTACGACGCCCTTTAATCTGCTGAACCTTCTGCTCGTTTCCAAATATAAAAAAAACTCTCTGCAACTCAATATTGGCCTGCCTGCCTCAGCTGCCTGTGAGGGGCTTTTCAGTTGTGCTGGATTACTGTTCACTGCAAAGCGACCCAAGGATGAGTGCAACTAACTTTGAAAATCAACTACTGCTCAAACTTAAAGGAGAACTGCGGTGATTTTTCACATAGATCTACATTTCTCAACGTCCTTTTCCTGCAAGTACCTCCACTCGGCGGCCATTTTGCAACACTTTTTGGGCACTTATCGTGCATCTATTTCAGCAGAAATGCGTGTGCGTAAGGCTTCACGACACCAATCTTGCTCCAGCAGCGAGATCACAACAGATGATTGGCACGATGTCTTCACAGCACACTAAATGATTGGCTCAATGTATTTTACAACACACCACATGATTGGCTCAATGTATTCACATGTCAACGTTTTGCCGCGGAAGGGTTGTGATATGTGTAGACATATGATGTGTAGACAACTGCCGTATTGGCATTACAAACTAACCCCATGCATTACTATGGAGGATTTTTTGAGTGCTGTATCTCCTCATTAGAAAGTCTTTGTCAGTAAAACTGCTTGTTCTGGTACCCACCCCCCCCCCCCCCCCCCCCCCCCAAAAAAAAAGTAACTAAGTAACTTTTACTTAAAGTACATTTTAAATGAACTACTTTTTACTTTTAATTGAGTACATTTTCAGATCGGTATTTTAACTTGTACTTGAGTAATATTTCATCAAGGTATTGGTACTTTTACTTGAGTACAACATTTTCGCACTTTTTCCACCTCTGAAGAAGACACATTTTTGGGAGTGGCACTGAGGGTTAGGCACATTTTATAGAAGATGGGAAAAGAGTGGGCTGATGCCAGAGCACACTTATTGCACATACCATGTCTGACTACATGCTTCTCAGTCGTGTGGCAATACTTGTGTATTTGCATATATGTGATGGCATGCTTCTTTGTAGTTTCTAATAGGTGTGGGTGTGTGGAAGAGGGTGTGTGTGATGTGCCTCTTAACCATTTGGCCACATTTGTGAGATTTTTTTTTGATCTTTCGCCTCCCCTCAGGGAGACAGTGCCTCTCCTCTACATACAACGCGCTCTGTGCAAAAGGGGTTGCATTATCATGGATGCGTGATTAGGAACAGACTCCCGTACTCCATGAAACCAGAGCCCAGTTCTGAGTTCTGGTTAATTAGCCTGAGCGGAGCTGGAATTCCCTCCCCTCTAACACACTGATCCCTCTGCTCTGGCAGCCGCCTCTGAGCTGGGTATATGTGTATATATATATATATATATATATAAATATATAATACATATATACGGCTCCCGTCAGGGAGGAAGGGGAATGAGTGGGGACTGTTTTGAATTCCCCTCTGACCTCAAATGAGATCCTTCTCCTGGAGCTGTTTACTGCTCACAAAGCGTTTTTGTACACTCCACTCCTCTCTCTCTCTCTCTCTCTCTCTCTCTCTCTCTCTCTCTCTCTCTCTTTCCTTTGACTCTCTCGCTAAGCTTGGCGAACACAATGTACCATTGCAGCTTCCAAACCTGACTTTCATTACCTCAGAGATGCAATGTTGCGCCACTCGAGCACGTCTCGAACATATTAAACTGCAAAGGAAGACCACCGTGCCCACTGAACTGAAGGTTTGTATATGATTGGAAAATAGCATCATGTACTTTCAGGACGTGTAGCAGTCCACTGTCTTGAAAGACTCCTCTGTTAAGTTGAATCATTGTTTGAGTGACAGCTCTCTCCCTCATCCCCCTTCACCATCACCACCTTCAACCTTCAGAAGGAGGGGGAGGAATCTTCTCACCGTCCACCTCGCTAGTGGGCTGCAGGGGGCACCAGAACTTTGGGCAGACCTTTGACACCTTGTGGGTCAACAGCCAAGAACCAGAGGGAGAGTGAAAGGAAGGGAGAGTGGGAGGTGGTGAGAGAGAGGTGCTGAAGCACTCTCCCTGAAGTGCTCCTGCTCATTCTCATTCTTGTGGTAGTGTGTGTTTGTTTGAGTTGGGGCTGTAGAGGTGACGTGAGTGGCAAATGTGTGTGTGTGTGTGTGTGTGTGTGTGTGTGTGTGTGTGTGTGTGTGTGTGTGTGTGTGTGTGTGTGTGTGTGTGTGTGTGTGTGTGTGTGTGTGTGTGTGTGTGTGTGGTGGGGGCATCGGTGACTCTGTACTTCTTTCCACTCTGGAAAAGGAGAAGCCACCTCGCTCTCTCTCTCTCTCTTTCTGACTCACGAGGCAGCGAACACAATGTGAGTCTTGTGAGCTACAGTATACCTCGAGCGCCACTCACGTTTTACAACTTTTCCATGTGGATGTTGGGTTCAGAGGCGCTGAGAATGGCCATGCACATTTACTTCCCATCTCCTCCCACCCTCTGTGTTTGACCATTGACGTCAGTGCAGATTTGAGGCAGATTTCTTGTCAAGCCTTATGCAACATGTCATACATTTTGGATTTGGCAGTGCCGATTTTAAAATGCTCTGACTGCTGTTGATGTTTTCTGAACCGATTTTTCAGCAGCAACAACACATTGAATTTATCAAGCTTTTTTCAAGGCGCCCAAAAGAGCTTTTCAGTAAGAGGAGCCTCACTAACCACCACCAATGCGTAAAAGACTGAATGTTGTGTTTTCAGGCAAGGACTGCAACAGGGCCCCTAAAATTGGGAGCGGTGCACAGTTGCCCAAATTCTAAAGTATTTATTGACCACTGCTTGGAAGCGGTCTGTCTTTGGCAGAGTAAGAAGCTGGATGAAGTGTGTGGAAGTTCCTTTCTAACTAAATCTTTTGTCCTTTGTGTTTCCTCTGGAACTCGAAGACTCCTCTTCATCAGAGTCTTCACACCCTCTTGAGCAAACCCTGAAAAAGACATTTGTTTATTTTTCATGTGAATGTAAGGAATGCGTCGGACACGACTTTTGTTCGGTCATGCCTGTGGCGACACAGAGTCCTCTTTGTCTTTTTGGGCCTCTATGGCATACTGTCCATAGAGGAGGCTGGAAGTTCTGCTCCGTCACCCGCCCCACTGAGCATACCTCCTCTCCCTTAGCTTGCTCAGCGGGCAGTGCCAGAGAGACCCCCCCCCCCCCCCCCCTTGCTCGGCCCCTCGTTCAGTCTTGCTGCATCATCCCATATGAATTCCTAAGCCTGAGCCAACTGATAATCTCCTGCTGGTCAGGGGGGGCTCTTGCATTTCAAAGTACCCTAGTCAGGATTTGCAGAGGTGGTAATTGGGTCCTGGGGTAGCCAGAGGAGGACACGAGTTGTGTGGAGGTCGTCCCGCCACTAATGCAAGTAGATACACATATGATTGTGTGATTGTTACAATCATACACATATCATACACACATATGATTGTGTATGCCTGTATTTATGTCCGTATTTATTCTTTTGTATGCATTGGTGCTGACTACTTGTTGAAGGCTGATTTCCTCCCTCGTGGACAATAAAGACTTCAGTCCAATCTAATCCAATCCAGTCCAATCCAACACAGACTGAATACTCTTACAGAGCCTTTTCCATAGCCTAGTGTGTTGTGTTTGTGTAATATGGGCTTATGGCAGGTGAGGCAAGCGTAAATAACCATGCAGTGAAGGTGCATGTGATGCAGTTTTTGTCCCCCTGCTATGAATAGATTGGTCTTTATGGGTGAAGCCACTCCCTGGCATTTCTGGATAGGCTGAGGCCGCTCGTCAGGAGACAGTTTTCCTGGGAAATGTATACCTGGAACAGAAGGGAAATACTGGCTTACATCTAGTAGCCCACTTCATTCATAGCCAAATATCTAATATGCAGGTAGTAATTTGATGCGATGCACACCAGTATGTCTCTTGTAAGACTAAAAACAGTTTTTAAAATATACAAATTTCTCCTTTCAAACACACATCTACATTTTCTGCAATACTTTCAGTCAGGTTATCAGTCATAGTTTGGACAAGACGTGGTTCAACAATAGTTCAAAATTCGGGGCAGTATAACTGAGAGCTGTCAAGCACTGACAAAGCTCAAGTCTGCAGCCAACAGTGTGCTAGCCTCAATACAATAGACCTTGAAGATACTCAGTGGGAGACTCTATAAGCATGTCATATTGTTTATTCTTTTTTATCATTTTAATAACCAGGGAGGCTCATATCCTGGCCATGAGGACTCCGATGGGCAGGCCAAGTTTGTAGAGCATGGCTTGCTTTCTTAGTCGCCGACGGCTGCGAGCTGTAAACAGGTGCGACCAGACAGACCACCGGCCGGCTGTTGCCCTCTGTCCAGAGAGATCAGGGAGGGGGGGAGAGGGAGGTGAGTGGGGAGACGGGTGTCAGCAATTTCCCTGGAGGGGACAGACGAAGAACTGTCCCAATTGAGAGGGGTCAAAGGAGGCCAAGGCAGATCTCTACTGCACAGCACATAAACGCAATTCTAAAGAGATGGATGGGACTGCATTTTGCATTTTAAAGTGTTCTACATAGTTTACGTTGGCCTCGAGCCGCGTTCGAATTGACTCATTCTAGGCGCTGCCCAACCCTGTGTGACCTGTTTACAGTTTTAGTCCTCTTAGTTTAGCTTGTACCAATTGTATGCATGATCCTTTCAGTTTGATATAGCCATGGTCAGTGGTCAAAGAATAAAACAGAACCATTTACATTTAAACCTGAGTTTGCATAATGTGCCCAGAAGTCATGCAAATGTGAAATGTCTTTGAAATGTTGACAATGGCACTATGACAGTACATTTTTACCTCAGGAAATATTAGATGAAAAGAAATGTTACGCAAAGCAGAAATGTAAAAAAAAAAAAAGTTATTCTACCCCACTGTGGTACATACAATACAGCGAAACAAAAGCAGTGTTGTGAAAATCAACTTACAAGTAATGAATGTAACAAGGCAAATAGCTACCTTATGTATTTGCTGGCAACATGTTTTGCTATGCTCAGAGAATTCCAAGAGTGTGCTTGATGCTCCATTCTGTTTCAATTATGCAACAGGCATCTATACCCTCCAGCTACTTTTTGATCCAGCAAGAACTCAAGAACATCCTTACTGTGTCTAGGGAGAGGAACATAACTCATGCAGATTAGCTCAAGCAACGTCACGTCTGCTCTAGCAAGTTTTACTTCTAATGCAGTATCATTTTGTTGAAGCCGCCACAGCGTCAGTGCATTTCAATCAAAGAGACAGACTCATTGGGGCCATATTTCGTGTGCTAGAACATTTTATTGGACACATACGTTTTTTTGTTTCCCTTTCTTAGTTAAACTGTGTGGTTGACTCCAAGTTAGCAATCCATTAAAGTTTGCTCTGCTGCAGAGAATAGATTTAATAAATAAAAAAAAAAAACAGACTTTGGAACAGTTCACATGATAAAAGTATATACTCTAACATTTAACATGAAAAGACACTTAAGTGGTGTCGTCATTGGTGCATAGCCTACTGTATGAGCCTGCTTTGAGATTTGGGTGGCACGTGTCCTAAGTGATACATGCCCCCCTGCCCTCCCTTGAGTCCTTGCAGACTCTTTACAGTGGGCCTGATGCCATCGACTCCTGGGGTGGCTGCTGACAGCTCTATTCTGGGCACTCTTGGCTCTCTGGCACACTTTACTGGAATAGACTGGCCAGAGATGAGATCTGAACACTGTCTAGAAAGGCCTTGATTTAATTATCTGTCTACTTCGCTCTCTCTCTTAATCTCTGTGTATGTGTAGGCTAGGTGTGCACTGAGTACAATTTTAATCTCTTAGAATCATTTGTTTTAGTTTTGCGGTCCCAATCACCCAATCACTTCCCAATCTTTCTCGAGTCCAACACTTCTCATTTTGCCAACTTCCGAAAAATATATAGACTATTTACTATATATTATATATTACTATTTATGTTCTTCCTTCAGAGTTTCCCATTGGCAACCACAAGGCTAAGAGAAAGTGGTAAAGGAAGACATTTGGTGCACTCCCCTGGCTAACGGAACAACCATGACTGCTCTGTTTGCAATCAGTGCGTGAAATCCTGACAGAGGACAATTTTGGAAAATCCGTGGTTAAGGGGCCATAGGGCATGTTGATGCAAATTTAGCTCAATGACCACTACTAAGACTGGGCAGGAAGACACGGGCACTGAAGCATCACATGACTATTTCTGGGTGACTTCTGGGAGGTTGTCAGGACAGTGAGAGGCTGGTGTGAAGAGGTGGTCTGAGTTTCAGGAAGTTGTTTGAATAGAGCCAAATATTGTAAATCTGATCTCTTTGTACTTGTTTGTTGTGAATAAAGTGTTTTGGTTTTGAAATGCAGTGAGTATATAGAATGTCTTAATTTCTTTGTATAACATTTTTTTATTATTGTTATAATTATCTCATCTTTTCTTTTTTCATTTTAATTACATTCATTTGAATTTCTGTTTTGTTATTATTACAGGTCTTACTGCTCCCCCTATTCTTGTGTGCTATCTCTGTTATCTTTCCGATCGTCTACAGGTACTAGCGTTTGAAATCAGGTTTCCGAACTTTCAATTGACAAGCACTTTGGTCAACTGGTGTTGTTTTTAAAGTGCTTTATAAATAAACCTGGCTTAATTTTACTTGACCTTAGACATCTAGCCTATGTAGTATATACCATATATATAGCTCTAACATGACTTGTTTGTTTATTGATTAGGATATAGTTTAACAGGAACTGATAAGAGTAGCCTTTGGCTGGAAAATGTAGATAAAGAAAGCTTTGTAAGTTATCTTCATCCCACCCCCACCAAAGTTGATAATTTCAAAACAATCATTAGTCATGGCACACCTTTAACACCTCCTTCCTTAAGAACAGTACCTGGTGTGTAATACATCAATCACAGCATGGTAAGATGGTCTGATTTCTTTATCGAATGGAGATCTCCCGCTGAATTCCTGTGGTGGGAGTGGGAGGTGAGCTGGTGATGGATGTTCTTGAGAAATGGCTCACTTTGTGCTCTGTATGGGCTTGTCGGGTTCACAGGTCACACTGCCTCTCGCAGTTCTAGTTTACTAAGAGAGAGTGGTGGATGTTATATATACTTCCTGTATTCCCCCCTTTGCTTTCATGCTCATGGGTCTGATATTGACATAATGTTGCTGTTGGTCTGAAACACACATATGCAGGAGCATGTCCACACATACGTGATCACACACATGCACCCTCATGAAGTTATCAGTGTTAAAACAATGCGTACTTGCCCATAGCAAGCCCAGTTAATTACATGCTTATGTAAACGTCTGGCACGGTTATAACTGCAGTGCCACTGAGAAGGTAACAAGCATATTGTTGCTGAATGGGCAATAAAGACTGTAATTACCTTACCATGTAGGCGGCTACTTGCTGCAGCTTTTTTTAATTGGGCAAAATTGTTAAATGAACACTGCCAATTGCATAACTGTACAAGGACTCCACTGTGTACGGTTGTGGTAAAAGTTGTGCGGGTTGTGCATTTTATAGTGGTGTTGAGTATGTATTTGACGGCCTCAGGTGCTGTACTTCAGCATAGTTTGATGAAGTGTACAGCTGTTGAGATGTGACACTGTGTCCGTAGCAGCTGTCTTGTGCACATATTTATGGTACGAGACATTTCTGGAAGAGGATATTTGGCTTTCTTGGAGCTGGCCGCTCTGTATGGCTGTCACCATGGTGATTAAACAGTAAACAGGAAAAAGGGAAGCGTGTGTCTGGTTTTTTTTTTTCTGCAAGTACAACGTGATTTTTGCAAATAGTATGGATGTTGCCTTCACTGTTCCCATGATCACTCTGTTAAAACCACACAATCTTTAGTCACCCATTCCCTCCCTCTCTCTCTCTCTCTTTCCCCCCTCTTCTCTCTTCTCTCTCCTTCCTCTCTCTCACTTACCAATAGACAGAAGATGAGAGAGAGAGACAGATGCTGGAAGACGAGAAATGATAAGGCCATTAGAAATCTGATATCATGTTCCTGGTTGCTAGGAAAGGTTAGGGGTAATGTACAGGTCTTTATATAGCGAACTCCCTCAGAGGCAATTTGAGTTCAGAGTCTATATCAAGACCACAAGCCCATAAAGGAGTCTACTTCGAGAGCAGGGGAGCTTTCAGCCTGTTGCGTCATTTAAATAAAGCACTTCAGCCAAACATTTATGGGTGTCATTTCAGAGTATTCCCACCACAACCCTTCTATTTCCCTGTTCCTTGTCTCTCTCTCTGTGGTGCATACATTGAATATGTTCATACCTGATGACCACATGCAGTTGCTGTCACATTGCTAACCTACTCTTTTAGTGCAGTTAAACATAATAGTAGGTCCTGAAAGTGACCCAAGTGTGTGTGTGTGTGTGTGTGTGTGTGTGTGTGTGTGTGTGTGTGTGTGTGTGTGTGTGTGTGTGTGTGTGTGTGTGTGTGTGTGCGTGTGTACAGTATGTATATGTGTGTGTGTTGAAGAGTAAAAGGTTTGTCTAGTATATTATTAGTCGTTTCTGCTCATGTAGTTATTAACATACCAACGGCAGGACTAGGGCAATGTGTACAGAGGCAGTTTATCACTGTCTGGTTGAAAAAGTTTTTTTGCCTGAGTAATCATTCTTTTGTAACCATTCTGGTATATTATTTACCTAGCTATATTACCTCATTCCCATCATACGACATACACACACACACACATACACACACATACACACACACTCACACACACACACATGCGCGCACACACACACACACATGCACATGTGCACACAGAATGATTTTGGTTTAGTGTCTTGGAATTGTATTTTATACAGCCCTAGCTTTGATTGCGCTGCGACAACTCTCAGCATATCCTCTGTGTGTCTGCAGGGCAAGAGGCACGCCTGTCACTCGATATGTAGTGTGTAAAGAAAGTTTACTCTGGGAGGGGAGGGAATGACTGGTGGTGTGTTTCACATGTACAGTAGGGTGGTATGTGAAAAGGGTGTCTCCTTTTTCTTCATACCTAATCTTCCCGTAGCCCAACCTACTCTCTCTTCCAGTGCCACTGAATGAAAGACACACACACACACACACACACACACACACACACACTGAGGGGTGTGTTACGCATGTTGCCTTAGTGTGGGGTAGGCGTCTCCAGCAGGAGTTAGTGAGTTGCATGTGCTGGAGCTCTTCAGAGTTGTGCTTCTCACTTAGCTTTTTGCTTTTCGCGGCCTCTTTTCATCTCTCTTTTATTTTTAGTACGTCACTTGTTCTTACTTCATTAGCTTCATTCATTCTTGCCGACCACGTTCTCGTCATCCTGCTCAGATTTTATTTCGGGCAACATTTTTTTTTTTTTTTAGTGCTGAGGAAAGGTAGGAGGGGCTGTGTGCTCTCTCTCTCTCTCTCTCTCTCTCTCTCTCTGTCTCACTCTCTTGCTCCCTCTCTTTTTCTCTGCCTTATTCTCTCTCTCTCCTCCCCCCTTCTCTCCCTCCCTCCCTCCCTCACTCGCTCTCTCTCACCACCTCCCCCGGCTGTCACTGCTGTTCTGCTACCCCGGACTGTGTTCACTTCCAAGGAAGGCTGAGAGAAGGAGAGAACTCGACTCGAGTCTCTGGAGTTTATTTGACTTCGCTCTTCCCTCAAGGAAGTTTTTCAGAAGAGAGTGAAGCGACATTTTTCCCGCCCTTGGAAAAAAGGACACTCAAAGAGAAGAGGACAGAGGAAGACGACAGGACAGGACAGAACAGAGCAGACACTCATACATTCTTTTTATTGCATAGGAAGCACGTGGCAGCCGGCTCTGCCACTGGACTCTCTAGCAGACAGAAAGAGTGAGGTCATTATTTAATTAATTCTCCCTTTTGGCAGTTGTGTGCGCGCGGGCGGTGTGTGTGTGTGTTTGTGCGCACGGTTTTTGCCATAGTTAGTCAGTCAGTCAGTCTTGTTTGAGGCACACAGACAGAGGAGCAACAATGGTGGCTGGAATGGTGATGCCCCTCGCTGACCTGAGGGCGATCTACGAGCTGCTTTTTCGGGATGGCGTCATGGTGGCCAAGAAAGACAAGCGCCCACAAACCAAGCACCCCGATGTCCCTGGGGTGAAGAATCTGCAGGTGATCCGCGCCATGGGCTCGCTGAAGTCTCGGGGGTACGTGAGGGAGACTTTTGCGTGGAGGCACTTCTACTGGTATCTCACCAACGAGGGCATTGTTTACCTGCGGGAATACCTGCACCTGCCCGCCGAGATCGTGCCAACTCCTCTCCAGAGGGTACGTCGGCCAGCTGCCACCCTGGCCCTTGCCCAACGTGCTGCCCGGGTCCAGTCAGTGGAGGGTCCAACGTCTTACGTTCCCAAGCCCGGAATGGAAAGCCAGGAAGGTCTGATGGAGCGCCAAGGATACCGGCACAAGAGGATGGGAGGAGTCGCAGAAGAAGGGATGCCAGCTGACAGAACCCCTCGGTTCCGAGGCCGCCCAATAGCTATGGAACAAGAGAAGCCCAATGCATCATGGAATTCCGGGAACCAAGCTCAGCCTCCTATGAGAAATGGACGGGCTTTTCGCCCAGAACCTGAGCGTGTGGTGGAACAGGGCTATGGGAAAAGGGTCACCATGGAGACCGCCTCCGAGAGGCCTTTGACGGATGCTGTTAGTACCAAATCGACTTCAGTGTTTACAGTGCAGGAGAAGGTTGTGTCTGGAAACCACAGAGGTAACACTCAGGCTACCAAAAGCACAATAGCCCTCTCTGATATGACTTCCTCCAATCAAGCACAAATTGCCACCGCAGCCGCAGTTACAGCTGCAGCAGTTGGATTAGGGGTGTCCAAAAGAGAAGTGCCTGCCCCAGTACCCCAGGGAACAGCTAAACTCACCCAAACGGCCAGCAACAAACCAGACCAAGCCGCAGTCACTCAGGTGGAATCTTCTGCTAAGGTGGAGAAGCAGAAGAAAAGCACAGAATCCAAGGCAAAGGAACCCAAGACAACTAAACCAGCCGAAGAGGTGTTGGTGAAGGTTGAACGACAAGACTTCAAAGTGAAGACTGCTGATGCCAAGTCTAAAGAAGATCCCCCTAAAGTATCAACAGAGGCAGTGGTCAATGTAGCAGCCCCAGCAGCTGTGAAGACTGATGTAGTGGCATCGAAAAAGGAAACTAAAGACAGCATTAAAAAGAAAACAGAGGTGAAGATAACGCAAAAACCTGTTCAGCAAAACAGCATTGGCCAACAAATTCCTGTAGAATTGGCCAAGCCCCAGGCAGAAGTGTCTGTCCAGCAGAAGGCAGAGGTCAAAGAGGTTAGCGCTGGTCTTGACATGCAGGGGCCAAAGGGACTATCTTCCCTGGAGGCTGCCATAACACCTGCAATCTCTCAGCAGGCAGAGGCCATGCTAGAAGTGAAAGTGACAGAAGATGCCTTTGCGTCATATGCCGCTAAAAAGGCAGGACCACCCACTGTGTGTGTTGAAAAAATAACAGTGGAAGAGAAGAGTGTTAAAGTTGAATTGAAGAAACACGAGGAGACTGCCAAGTCTGAAGCGTCTCCCGTTCAATTATCACCACCTCCACCAAAACCAGCCGATATTCCCCCCGAGGCTGAGGCTGTGAGTGATGTTACTCCAAAGGTTTCGAAATCAAAAAAGAAAAAGCAAAAACAAACGGCTCCTTCTGTTGAGGAGACACTCCCAACTCCTCCACCTGTAGTGGTGGAGCAAAAGGTAACAAAGGTGGAGATTGTGACCACCATGAAAAACGAGTCTTCTAAAGCTCGAGGTTCGACAATGACAAATGACCCTCCGCAGATACCTTCAGAAGGAATGTGCCCTGAGGAAATCTGTCCGGCAGCAGCTGTGCAGACCGAAGCCCCGGCAGACAAAGGGGAGGTGGAGCTAGCCACGAATGGGGCAGAAAAAATCGAGCGGGAGGTCCTGAGAGCGGAAACATCCTCCTCTGTGAGGGAAGCACCCGCAGCAGCTCTAGCGTCAGCAGCAACAACAGCAACAGGCTCAGCTCACAAGACCAGCCCCCGCAACGAGCAGGGGGAGCCTCCCAGTGTTGCACAACACACAGCCGCTCTCGCTGCCGCTGCTGCTACAGCAGAGCCTGAGAGAGGAGAGAGGGAGGAAAGGCTCTCCAGTACCCAGGCCTCCGAGCAGGGCAAGGATCTGCAGTCAGCGCCACCACCGCCTGTCATCGCCGCCAGCGAGCTCCCATCTGCTGCTGCTGCTGAACCACAGCCAGAGGGAGAGATCCCCGAAGCAGAGAAGCGTAAAGTCGAGGCAGAGACAGACGCAGGCGTCGACACCGACGGCACCATGAGAAAGAAGATAGTTGTTGTGGAGGAGGTGATCGAGGTGCAGCAGATTGGCAGCCCGACAGCGCCAGGGTCACCGCCTGTGCCGTCGGCCCCCGTAGCCGAGAGCGATGACCTGGACTATGATGTCTTGGAGCAGCTGGCCCTGGAGAGAGCCTTGCTGGCCGGTGGGGCCATGGCTGAACAGCGGGCTGGTTCTCCAGACGAATGGGACCATTCCCTGGACGAGCCAGAGGAGAAGACCTTTCCGAACTTCCAGGAAGGTTTGAGAATGTTCCAGTTCCGTTTCCTCTCTCCTCTCTTTTATTCTCTCTCTTTCCTCCCTTCTCCTCTTCCCGTCCTGCACCTGTGATGTCACTGAAGCCGTTGCTAGGGCCATTTCTGGGAGTGTTTGCTCAGGGGGGGAGTGTCAAGGTGAATGGTGCACTGCCCGTTATGGAGTTGCCATTTGGTGTGTTATGGTTAGTGACCACGTGTTTTCACAAGTGCAGAACAGAAACAGAAGCAAATGGCTCATCTTGTTTGTATTTAAAACAAACAAACTTGTTAGGGGATTTTGATGCTGTCTGTCTGTTGTCTGTAAGTTGTCTCTAAGTTTTAAATGCTCTTTAGAGTTCTTTGTCTTCGTCTTTAGAGCTCTTTGACCATAGTGAGCCAAGCCCATAGCAGCACAAACATGTAATTGAAATGTTTTGCTGTGAACTTGTGAGAAAGCAGTCAGTTAGTCATCCACCGACTGCCTGCAAATCCCATCATTTTGCATGGAACTTTTCTGAAACAGTCATCCCTGTTAGTCAGGTTCAAACTATTTAGGCGTGAATATAAAACAGCCCACAAGTGTGTTTCACTAAAAATTTGCAAATTGGCTTCGATTCCCACCACAGCCACTCCCTGAAAGCTCTTAATCGAGTCAAGAGTGAGAAGCAGAGCATAGCAGACGCACCACTGCACATATCTGACAGACTTGTAACTCCTTAAGATTTACAGCATGATTTCACATTTCCAAAACAACGGTGTGGGGGGAATTCCAGCTCTGTGGAAATCAATGCCGTTTACCATCGGGCTCTGGTCACAATGTGTGGTGACGCCTGAGATGATTGAGCCTGTCAGTCAGATGGGTGGTGGCCCCAATCGAGGTTCATCTCCTGTCACTCTCTCAGGAGAGGAGTCAAATGGCAAGAGGAAATGAGAAAATGAACCAGGCAGTGGAGAAAGGGCCCCATTTCATTGTATTTTTCTAGAATCTGTGTTTAAAACAGGAAGCATGCAGGATTTTTCCCTCCGCTCTGTGGTTTCGGGTTTCTGGTGTTCATCTCCGAGGTCCACTTGAAAGCGTTGCTCGTGTGGCTGCAGAGATTATGCAATGGAGCATGCCAAAGATAAGGGCAATCACACCCCCACTCACACACACACACACACTCCCTCACACACTCACCCACGCTAATTCATACCCTGTGCCTGCCTTCGCTTTTGTACCAGATTGAGCAATGGAACACTCCGGAATGTGTTTTGGCAGCAGTCTCCTCTGCTGTGTTTGGCTTCAGAGAGAGCAAAAACATTCACGCATCCCATCCCATTCCATGGTGTTTTCATTTTCAAAAAATCATGTGCTCTCTGACACATGCATTTCATGTGGAGATTCTGGAGGTCTGTATGCAGCATTTGTCAAGTTTCTGAATGTCAGACGGTTGAAATGCAATTTTGCATCTTGTTTGAATAGTGGCAGAGCAGGCCCCATGTGTGTTGTTTTCAGGCTGTCAGACAGAGGTGATGTTTGGCTCGCAGTTCTCTGGGTGTGTCTGGATTTGGCAGCGTTTACAGGGAGTGTCTGTTGATTTCACAGGTTGTAATAGTTTTTTTTCCCTCAGAGGAGACGAGTCATTCTTGGGAGTTCTGTAACAAAGATGAGCCTTTTTATTCTGTGGGTTATTCTGTAGTGGCCATTATTTGTTCCGTAACTTTACAAAAGAGATCAAAGAGATCAACCTTCAGCTTTGGTCCAGTGACTACCTTTTGTGCACTCACTCCAGGCTGTGCTCAAAGCCAACTCCCTGGCGCCCCCTCCTGCACAGTAATATTCAGACGCCCAGACTCTGTGAGGTAAAGTCTGCTCCTCAAAGCTGCTGGGTGTAAGAGGTCTTAGCAGAAACAGACAGGAATGTTCATTTGGGTAGCAAGCTAAGAGATTTTTGTCTATTTTGTGTTTTTTCAAACACAATTGAACTGAGTGTTATATAATTTTGTCCAATAAAACAATCACATATTCTTGCACATAATTTATGACTGGGAACACAGTAATTACCTTTCAAACACTCAAATGAGAAATGGCTATGATTATGTGTAAATGGTAGTGAGTAATATCTAGTTCAAAGCTACACCCATGTGGGCCAAGCTGTAATGCGATACCTTAGGAACAACACAACATCAAAGTGTGTTATACCCCTAGTAATCCAAAGGCATGTATTTGTGTATGTGTGATGTGTGGTGTCACAGGGCGGCTCTTGAAGAAACGCCCCCGCAGCCTCATACCAATGGGGTCATCGTGCCGCGCCATCTTTCCTACGTTGGTCGTGCCATTTAGTTCTCTCTCGTTCTCTCCACTCATTCCCCCATGTTTCGCCTAATTCAATACCAGACCACTGGTGCCTCAGTGTCCCTGCACTCCTCTCTTGGCATATGATTGTGGTGCTGTGCATGACTCACTCCTTGGACCCGGCTCAAGAAAGCCAAAGCTTATTATGAGTGTAAGAAGAGACTTCAGTTCTCTCTGACACACACACACACACACACACACACACACACACACACACTATCTATAGCTTTTGTTGTGCCTTCACACCCGTGAGTTCTGTGAAAGCGACACCAGAAATCTGGGCCCAGGTGTTGGTGTGCGAGCAAGAGCATGCCGACCCCTCGTGTCACAGCTCGTGCCCATCGCCCGTGGGAATCGTGTGGTAAACAGGTGGACGCCTTAAACAAACCCACTCAGATGGTTGTGATAGAAATCCTTTACCCGGAACTGATATGCCATTTTCACCCAGGGTTGATGTCATAAACACATTGTTGCAGTTACAGTGTAGATTGTGGGGGCAATTGGTAGCCATGAACATTAGTAAGGTGGTTAGAGGATGTTCATTTTGTCAATGTTCAAAGTGATAAACAATAGCAGGATTTTCTGGCCTTTGGACATTCCCCTTCTCTCTCTCTCTCTCTCTCTCTCTCTCTCTCACCTCTCTCTCTCTCTCTTTCTCTCTCTTCCTCTTTTCATTTTGCTAGCCTTGTGAGTGTCTTTTCATTTTGCCTGCCAGTGCGTGCCTCTGGCTTTGGCTTGGGAGACAGAAAAGCTGCTGGAACCAGTTTTGATTATAGTTCTCACTGCAGCATAATGAGTGCAGGCTGGTCAGTCAGTCTCTTTGGAGGACTCAGTGTACAGTAGTAGAGGAGAGCCTTGAGAGTCCAAGTGGAGATGTATAGCGGAGCACATGCTCTCTGTCGTGAATTCATGCTTCAGACAGGCTGCCTCCAGCCTCCAGCCCTTTGGAGGACCCCAGGTCCCCAGCAGTTGTGTGGGTATTGAAATGCTTGTATGAATGTCACTCTGCATGGCAAGCATTCAGGGCATAGACTCGCGTGATGGAACCACACAGCCATGTGATGTCTTGTGGTGAGAGAGGCTTTCTCTTATTAGATTTTAATCTGCCTTGGTGAAGCCCAACAAATATTCGAATGAGGGCACCTGTAAAGCACAAAGCTGGGGAAATTGTTCTCATAAAGTTGGCACGGCCTTTTTTTGGCAGCCTGACATATCCTCCTCATGCCTATGGATTCCCCAGGCATTCCCTTTGATGATGTACAGGAATGCACATCAACTCACGGAAACACACCTCCCCACCTTTCCACCCTTTCACCCCCCACCACTGACCTTTGCACATGCTAAGATAACTTGCGTGTGTCACACTTTTTGCCACCTCCACTTCGTTAAGTTAAGCGAGACGACTGTCGCTTCTTCCCCAGTCTGGTTCCTAATTCAGCAATTCCCCGACAGTTTTTAGACCGGTACCAGTTTAACTTCACAGGAGGAAGAACCCCATCTAGATGGCTGTGACTATTTTTGCATCATGAAGTGGCCCTTATAGTGCAGGTGTCTTTTGGATCGGATGGTGAATGCCTTGGCTCTTAGGCAGTTGTGCATATAAAGTCCAAAGCGCTCATGCTGTGCCAAGTGTTTCTAATAAAGCTTCACAAGTTAGTCCATTTAAGCTGATAAGTCACAAGGCAACTTTTTTAACAATGTTAACTCAGCTCTGTAACTGAGTATTGTTGTTCTGGTATGTTCCCATTAATTTGGGGCAAACAGGTTTATGGAGGAGTTACACCGCACTCACGATCAAAAAGGTGTCAGACAAACAAAAACTGAAAATCTCAAAATGAACTGTCTGCACACTTAAATCCTTTGCAAGAATATTCGCCAACAAGCTTTCGGTCAGACGACCATCCTCAGGGCATACAGGTTTAATCATCACGTTAGAAGGCAATGTTCCATGATTGTTTGATCAGAAAGCACGGTACTGCTTATGTGGTTTCCAGCGACACTGCTCTGAAATGTGCCCCACGTATCCCAGACTCCCAGCTTCAGAAACAGACAAAGTGGAGCATAGTGTATATACACAGCAGGGGAAAAAAAATCAGGCGCGAAAGTGGATATTCTGTCAGCACCATAAGTCACAATTGTAATTTGTGGAGCAAAAATAACACAGCAATGCAAAACATGCTATATATAGGGATGCTTTGCGTCTTGTGGGGTCCCCGAAGTGTGAGGGTGTCATAGGTGATGGAGACTGGGAGCTTTAGTCATGCCAGCCATCCCAGCTATTTGTCCTGCAAGAAAAATAAATGTGTTTACTGGCATTTAGAGACCTGTGGTCAGATTTTCCAACTAGACCACCAGCGGACTAAGCTACTCAGTAATCCATTCGCATCCATTCCCCTACCCTGCTCTATGCTCATACCTCAGTACTGTATGCTGTATAATGTCATTCAGTTCCTTGTTTTATTTTCCCCCAGGCCTCTGGCTGTTTTTGTTTTAGCCAGTGTAAAACTAGTTGAGCACCACCTGTTTAGAGTGGGCTGTTTGTGTTGGGCTGAGTGCCTGGCAGGTTGGTTGCTCTCTGTTCACTTGGTCGTGTGTGTAATTTATGTGTTGGTCAGATTTCACTTTATGACTTTTGTCAGGGTACAAGATGTTATTTGGCTGGAGGACATGGAGGCAGTCGGGGGAGTTGTTCGGTTTTCTACTTTCTGCGTTTGACTCATGATTTCATGTAAAAGTATAATGTTGAATTAACATCTTTGGTGGAGTTTATATATGTTTTAGGATACTGGTTACTCTAGTGGAACACTGTGGGATTGGCTAGATCAACACTATTGCTCAAGCTAAAAAAATAAATAAATATTTTGAATCAACCTTTACTTCATTCACTTGTAAGGTTTATGAAAATAACATACTTTATATGGTTTTTAACATATATATAGATTTCTCTGGGACTATAGTCTGTATATAGTGTGTCCACACTCAGAATGACAAACATCTATCTAAATCTCAGTATAAGGCCGGGGTTCTGTGATCTCATCGGGACAGAATAGCACTTTCATCTGGGGGAAAAGCCTGCCTCTCTCTGGTCTAGAGTGGCAGCAACCCAGCCGACGCCAGGGCAGTTTCATCAGCTTCTAACTGTGACACCATGACCAGTCCGGCCCGCAAGATATTTATATCTCCCTGCAGGCTCTAATACCCCTATGCCACCCCCACCCCCCCTCACCCCCTCACCCGCACTCACCCTCCCCTCCCCTTCCCAGACCCACTCCCCCACTCTCAAGGCAGGACCCCCCCCCCCACACACACACACACACACACACACCCCCCCCCCCCCCCCCGCTCTCTGCTGGCTAATTACGAAGCCACCAGGGAGCCAGCTGACATATCCAAGCAGCAGGCACGGGCTGTCAAAATTAAGAAGGGGACGAAACAGGGCAGCTCGTAGCAAACAAACGAGTGTGCCTCTCCTCTCCCCTCATATCCCCTACTCTGTCACTCTCTCCCTGACCGCTCCTCCGTCTCTCCTTCGTGACCTGCGGTGTCTCCAGGTTCAACACGGCACCTAGATGAAGATTATACCCGGTAAGGTCGGGCAGAGTGTCTTGTTTTGTCTGTCGGCGAGCGTGTGTCTCTGTGTGTGGCTGTTCGGCGCGTGGTTTTGGCAGACTCGGCGCGAGAAATGTTGCTGTGCTACGGAGAGGAAGGGAGACGCTTTCCACTCTTTCTCTCTCATACACACTCTCTCTCTCTCTCTCTCTCTCTCTCTCTCTCTCTCTCTCTCACTAACACACACACATGCTCACATGCTCACATTCACACATCCACGACCTTCGGGCACCCGTGCTGAAATTCTATTCCATTTTTAAACCTGTTCTCACTATGGTGGACGCATGATATGTGCTGCGGCTTATTTTAAAAACACTGCTTTTCCAGAGAGCTAGGTCTCTTGTCCAGTTGTCCAGTGTCTGTGTCTGCCCGAAGTCCCCCTCCTCCGCTGGTTTGGGCTGTAGCTATGTGTTTACCAGACGTGATTGACAGCTGTGGCACCATGACAAAGTTGAACGAGAGTCTGAGAATTAGGGGGTTACCACAGAGAGCCTCTGTTCAGTGCCTGTGCTGCTGCGCTATTTGTGTAAAATCCATAGAACTCTCACACCTGTGTTACAGCATGCGACCAAGGAAGGTCCTGGTCAGAGTCTTTCAAGTCAAGTTGTTTGATGTTGACGTGTCCGGGTCTCTGGGCGGTGAGGGAGGGAGGAAGGGTCATGTTTGTTTGGTGGTAAAACCTTGCTCAGGTTGTGCAACCGCAGAGAGTCTTTCCAGAAGCCACGTAAATGTACTGGTATAAATAAATGAAGATACACCTCATAAACCTGGAATAGATGTACTGGCGATGACAGAGATTTGGGTGGTCATGCCAATCTTTGCTATGTCACTTAAACTTCACTCTAGTTTGAATGTGAGAAAGAGGAAAGGGTTATAGCAAATTGAATGCCAATTTTGTTGATACACTTTTACTGTTATCAGTGAACAATTAATTCTTAATTGAAAGAGAGCAATTTTGGGCCCAGTTCAGAAACGAAAACAAAAAGGTGAGGAAGAAAATTATTAGACCCATATCCAAATTTCTTTTGGCTTAAAACTGGTTTTGGCTTCCCTTGAAAAATACCTTGCCAACTCCACCCTTTGAAAACAAGAATTGCTTCTTTTTTTCTACTTCTTCTAAGCAAATTTCAGGCTGTTGTGTAAGTGGTGATAGACAAAAACTCTTAATAAAACTATTAATGATATACAGTGATACAAATAAAAACAAGTGCCTACAAATAAAAGCAAAGCCACAGTTGGTGTTAGGTGTGTTCCTCATCTTGGATACGACCAATGCTGATAGAATATGAGGACATAAACAAGAGGTTTCCAAATACTTCAAGATAGATGTCAAGGAGGAGGTAGCGTTTACAGCAATGACTGACAGAGTGAAGCAAGGATCAAAGCAAGCAAGTGTTATCGGAAACGGCAGAGGCAATCGTGGTGGTCTTTGGTCATTATTTGCAAAGCCATGTTGCCGTTCATCATGTGTGGCCAAGTTACTACAGTAGGTGAAAGAAACAGGGAGTGTTTGAATTCCATCACAAGTGGGAGTGTACAGTAGGTGAGCTTCTTCTCTTGCTTGAAGTAAGAGAGTAGGACACAAGGAGTGTGGTTGTGGGTGTATGTGTGGTTGTGAGAGTGCGTGTGTGGACTTCGTCTTTTTCACATTTTGCCCGTCCAGCTGTAGGGAACTCTAGCTGCCAGTCTTTTTTTAAAAAGGGTCGGAGCCCAACCCCTCTTCACTCGCAGACGTTCCTCGCGCTACAACCTCCTCTCACCACCACCACCACCCACCCCTACTACCCCCAACCCACCCCACCCCACCCCTTTCACCCCACCCCACCCCATTCACCCCATGCCATCCCACCTGTCGCTGCGGTCGGTCTCCTCTCGGGTCTTATCTTGCTCCTAATGCCGGCAAGCCCCCCTGAAAACGTGCTCCCCGCCCTGGTGGTTTTGGGGCACGCTGTCACCCTGCTAGCTGTGTGGCGCTCACGGACGTACCGCAGACAAGGTAGGACACCTTGTTTGGGGAGAGGTGGAGGTTGAGGGAGGGTTGGCATCTTTCTGTTTGTATTCCTGTATGAGGTAGAGTCCAGGTCACCTTCAGTGCAGAGCATAGTTTTAAAGGTTAGGTTTGCAGTGTGCTGGTCTTCTCACTGCTTTCTTCCTGTGAGTGTGTGTGTGTGTGTGTGTGTGTGTGTGTGTGTGTTACTCTCAAGGGACTGAGATTAAGTCTTTGAGTCCTGGATGGTCAGGTGGTTGGAAAGAGGAGTGGCTGCAGGACTCTCATATCCGAGAGATAGCTATCCTCCTCTGCCTGTTATCAGAGAGCTTTTTGCACTGTTTGATCCACGTGCCTGCCATCTGCTGTTGTTTTCCACGCCAGATGTTTGCAGATACATTATTCTAGCTCTCCCTTTTAGTCAATATTAGCACATGCAATGGTGGATCGTACACATACTGTTTATGTGCTCACTTGTCAGCTGATGTCTGGCAAAAGTATGGATTTAATAGAAAGGATATCACTTCTCAGCTGATATCTGCCAATAGCATACTGTAGATTGAATAGAAATAAAGGGGATTTTCCTGTCTAGTTTATGTGCTCTACGCCCCTGCCTTAAAACAGATGGATGTTTAAGGTCAGGACCATAGCTAAGTGGTGACTGAATCCCTATCAGCCAGTTTATCTGCACCCCACCCACCGTCCTGTATGTCCACCACTGTCTGCACTGGACTGGTTCTGACTCCATGCCTGAGCCATGTTTGTCAAGTGTCTGACCTTTCTGCAGCTGCAATGGGCTTAACTCATTATTTCCGTGCAACACAGACCTCTGATCTAGCAGGTTTCATGTTGCCATGTTCCGTGATCGGCGGCAATGCCAGAGAGAAAGCTTGTCGCTTATGTGTCCTGTCAGAGAGGACCCCAAAACTTTGGATGTAGCTTTAAGTTTAGGGTTGTGGGGATGAATGTGAACATGACGTTTAAACTTGTCTGGCAACTTTTTTTTTTAGCCTGGTAATGTTATTGTGTTATTTGGCTCCAGTTGAATGAGAGACTAAACATGTTGTCTCAAGTGTGTCTGGTAATGAATGGAATGATAATCTTTCCTCATTGAGTACGGCAAGGCAGAGAAACAGTATTCGCTCAAGATGAACTTCACATGGCTGAAAGAGATGCAGAGATAAGAGAAAGCCACAGGTGTTGCCTGATCTTCAGTGAGGTCTTCACTTAGATGATGTGACCATATAGACTTTTCCTGATCTTCAGTGAGGTCTTCACTTAGATGATGTGACCATATTGACTTTTAATTTTGAAATTAGGAGAAGTAACATCTAAAGGGGATGATCAGGCAACTTTTTGTGCAATGTTGGTGCATCGATGCATCGGTTCATCATGCAGGAATGTTCAAAATTCACTGTGACTTGAAAGAAAAATAAATATGACCCCCCCCCCCCCCCCCCCCCCCCCCAAAAAAAAAAAAGGCTAATCACCAATTATCAATAATGAATCTGTTTTTATCATGGATGCAATTTGCAATAGGTTTACAGACAGTGAATAGTGTTTTGCACAGTATGCAATCCTGTTTAACTGCTCTACCTGGAAAGTCTTTAGTTTTGGGTGAGACCGAGAGAGCAAGGCATCCTGCAGGACACCTCGCTGGGTCTTGGTTCATATCTTGAGCGTTAAGCATGATGGGACATGCACTATCACCCTTCACTCAAGTTTCACAACCATACCAGCAATAGTTCACTACATAGACATTGTTAATGTAAGTGTAAGCTATGCCTGTATACTGTATACTTTATTGGAAGTATAACGTTTTGATTTTATAGTTCATAGTTTATAATTTTGGGATGATATCTCTATTCCAAAGCTGAAAGATTAGTGGATGTTATCTTCTGTAGAGTTGACTTTGACTTGCAAATACAGTCAGCTTCTTTCCCCAAGGAAAGAAATAGGGACCATTAATGGACCATTACATAATCAGAATGTGTGAACTGCTCATATATTTCTTGGACACACTCCTGGCAAATTCTCCTGAGTTTACAGCCATGTAGAGTTTTATGGAGCTTCACCTTTCCTTTATTTTCCCAAGGACAAAAAATGTCCTCATGAAACCAAGATTTCACTCACCACAGTGACTGTAAATTCTACACACTATGGTACAGCAAAAAAAAAAAAAAGAACTTTGGAATGGAAAGTTCCAGAAACTCAGGACAAACACAGAACAGATTTGGTGTCCACTCGGGGGAGAGTAAATCATCCCGACACAACACTTCTACTACTGTCTAAGTGTTGGTTTTGGACGAGTTTTAATGTCCTTTGGGGTTTTAGATAGATTGGGCATTGGCGCTGGCCAGAGAACTCTGGGGTCGTAATGGCCATCATGGGACAGTCTGTGTCTCTGAGGCTGTATTTCACTGGGAGAGAGGGTACGCATCCGGCCCACCGCTCAGAGTTTATTTTTACCTTTTGGCGTCTGCCATTGGGGTCCTTACCATCCAGCACAGTTGTGCGCAACAATATCCAACCGTCCACTACTAAATGTGTCCAGTCTAAATCCACATGTACAGTAAAGTGGAATTGCTTTTATTTGTTATGTAAATCAGGTATTTATTTATCCCCAAAACATGTTTTCTGACTGTTCACCATCTGAGATCTGCTTTCTCAGCAGATTGGCATAAGCGCCATGCACATGAACGTTTAATGTGATGTTAGAGGAGGACTCAAGGCACGGATCATGTTCCAATGTGCTACGATCATTAATATTTACCAAAACAGAATGGTTGGAAACAGTGTTGCATGCAACATTCCAAGACAGAGATGAGGGCTTTCCACTTAGCCAAGTGACATCCATGATGATTTTACACAAACAGACAAGACAGTTTCCTCTGGCACACTTGTATAAGCTTAGCTTGTTTCCTTTGTTATGATATAAAAATGAAATACAGTATAAAATACCAATAAATAACTTTTAAATGTCGTAATTGCCTTCCTTCAAGAGTGCTGTTGCTTATTAGATAATTCTAGACTCTTGCACTGTACATAGCGCACAGTTCTATTACTTTTTGAGCAAACAAGAAGTTGTATTGTTGCCCAAAAGGTCCCCACATGGCTAACCAGCCATGGCCCACTGGTTAGCACTCTGGACTTGTAACCGGAGGGTTGCCGGTTCGAGCCCGGACCAGTGGGCCGCGGCTGAAGTGCCCTTGAGCAAGACACTTAACCCCTCACTGCTCCCCAAGCGCCGCCATTGTAGCAGGCAGCTCACTGCACCGGGATTAGTGTGTACTTCACCTCACTGTGTGTTCACTATGTGCTGTTTGTGTTTCACTAACTCACTGATTGGGTTAAATGCAGAGACCAAATTTCCCTCACGGGATCAAAAAAGTATATATACTTATACTTATATACACATTCTACGCTTGGCTATTCTTCACTGGTGACCTTTTGTCCGTCTTATTGAATATTCATTCAATGGATGGTCCCTCTTTCTTGTCAATATTTGCTTTGGGTTTGTAGGCAGGGGACGTGAATAATGAGACTTAAACACACACACACACACACATACACACATACACACACACATACAAACACAGATCGGTATCACGTACGGTTGAGTAAAGACCAAACTGTGAATTATGACTGCGCGACTGTTTACCTCGAGGATGATTCCATGTGCAGTATAGTAAAGGCACAAAATGATCCAGTGTCACACCAGCTGCTCCTTATACAAAATGTCGAGTCTCAAATCCAGGGCGTTCACTTTACCTTAGAACAAGCGATCACAGAGTTCTCACACTCACTCTCACAAAGGCACACAAGCGACTCTCTCTTTTGTCAAAGCTGTTTTATCTTTAAATGTGAAGAATTACTGTTGTGGGTTCTCACTGTCTTTGATGTGTATAGGAACTGAGTAGCATTTACTGTAGATCATACAGTAAACAACACTGTTGCAATGACAAGCTAAGGTTAATAACATGCTCCGTTCATCTCGTTTGATGTTAACAAAAGGTACCACAGTCAGTGTCGTCTACACCTCTTATCAGGAGCTGTGCTAAAATGGCAAAAAGAAAGATTGTGTGACGTTTTTTATGGTGCAGCAGTTCAAGAGTTTAAGATGATTAAAAAGCCAATGCAGTGCATATGGACTTTGAATGTGGTTTCGGCACTGATTTTGAATATGGGCGCATTGGGGTCTATCACTGGTCTCTTGAGAAAATGCTGTCGGATGGCAAGAGCAGTTCTGTCAAAGAGGTTGACCCTTGGAGCATTCTTTGATCAGTTGTACACTATTATAAATCTCTTTAATGATCATTTCATAGTGCCATAGCATAGTAGGCTGTCATAACTGTTAGTACAAGTTACAAGTCTTCCGGACACTATATTTCTGTTTTCAAGTAATTTTTGTAGATTTTTAAATGTTTTTTATGCTGTTAACATTTTACGTATGAAGTCTTAACAACAATCCAAATAGCCTACACAGTGGGCTAAATTAAGAATAATTAGCAAACTATTAGTAAATTAAGAATAATTAGCAAAACATAACTGAATATGCTAGTCAATATTCCTTGCTGTCACAATGCCAAGCAGGTTTAGCCTCAAGGTGAGTGAGGGGAGCCCCGTTATGGAGGATATTTGCATTACAGTCAAACGCTATGGGTGGGGCTTAGATGTGTAAAAGGATGAAAGGTCTGTAATGGGCTGTGACTTGGACTTGGATCTGTAATTGGTTACTCTTCTTTCCTCACTCTCCCTCATGTGAGCATGTTTTCCTGCTCTTAAACGACAAGTCACATGAAATATGGCGACCGGAACATCCTCATCTCCAAGCGATGCATTTTATGAAATATGTAAAATCGGTACATATCATGAACGGGAAAATTATTTACACGAGATTAGCCGTGGGGAAAGGACCGAATGGCTTTTCAGGAAGATGTGCTGCACAGGTGAGTGGCAGTGTGTAGTGGAGGCGGAGTTCAGGCCAGAAGGGGGTGCTCTGAAAGATCACATGCAATAACAATGGCATGTGTGTCTGCTTTGAACTCTTTTCAATGTTTAATGCTATTTACAAGAGCAATAAACACAATTTTACAGTTATGCACATACAACTTAAACAAAAAAGCAAACATGTAAACAAATAAAAAAAATAAGTTACCCTGCTTTAAAATTAAGTGTATTTGAACAAGGCAGTTATACTCTACTTAGGCCAATTGTCCAAAAATCAAAAGTTAATTGAAAGCCTAAATGATGTGGTGTCACAATGTAGAAACCAAACCATGGTCTAAACAAAAATATTTAAACACACTGACCTACTGTAGAAACGAAGCCATGGTATAAACAAAGATAGTCAAACACAACAACAACGATGCAATATTGAAACCAATCCATGGGATGAACAAAAATATTTAAACACTAAAACAAAGATTCAATTACCATGCTGTCAACATAGTCAAGGTAATTGCTGCCTCAAGATAATTTACATTCAAATCATTCATAATTTAGATTAAAATCATAAAATAACGTATCATAGCTCTAGGATTTGTAGACAGGAAGGGCAAACACAGTGAAAGAAAGAGAACCCCTCAGAGAGGCCACACAGCATTTACTAATTGTCCTAGACTGGGGTCCATGTCTTGAAGGGGAAGTTTCTTTGATTGCTTCCAGCTGCGTCATGTCTAATCCTGGGGCCCTGAGAGGCCTCTGTTTTAAACTCTCAAATGACTCCCATGCAGTTGAGGCCAGTCAGGTATGTTCAGACTGTGCCATTTAATTTATCTATTTATTTATAAGGACAACACACATTTATTAACATTTTTTGTAAAATGTGCCAGTGTTAGCCAGCCGGCTAATTTTCTACTGTAGTCCTTTGGCAAGATGTTATGAGAACCGTCAATTGACTTGGCCAGTTGTTCCCAGATACCAAGTCAGCAATAGAGTGTAAAGAAAAGTGTTAAACATACAATGCATCTGTAGATGTGCCTTTTCCATCATGTAGCTGTCAACAAAACTCAGTGAAGAAGGAAGTTGAAGGGCCCAAAACTATAGTGCTGTCCAGTGCTAACTTTAGTTTTTATGCATAGGCCTAGCATTTTACTTCATATTTTAGAAGACTTTGTGAAGGGAACCACTATATGTGGACACAGCGTGCCAAAGTGAGATTTTATGGTTGTATGTGTGACGTACCAGCTGAGGCAGTTAGGCAGGGGTGTTTTACTGGGAAAGGATTGCACTTTTCAGCGTGAGTCATTTGTACTTCCTGATGATTTCAACACATTGTCATATGGGTGGGTTAGGTGTGGCATGCATGTACAGTATATGCTTGCATATTGATTCAAGAATGTAGTTATACTAAAGTGGGTGTTTAGTACTTTCCAGAGGTGGAAAGTAACGAAATACATTTACTCACGTTACTGTATTGAGTAGTTTTTCTGTGTTTGTATTTTTTAAGTAGTTTATAAAATCGGTATTTTACATTTTACTTGATTACTTTTTAAGTGAAGTATTGTACTTCGCTACATCAAAAATCCCATCCATTACTTGAGTAAAAAAAAAAGTTAAGACTAACGAAAACAGAAAGGGAGAGAGAAAAAATCGCTTTACATTTCGTCTGACATTCATTTTCACATTTAATTTTGAAGTTAAAATATTCAGGTAAAATAAATATATGGTGGAAATAAGTATTGAACGCTTATTTTTTTTTTTCCAGTAATTTCCAGTGTTTCCATGTTAAACTTCCAGTGAGTCTATTCGAAATTTTCACCACACATTATATTAACACACATATAGGCCTAAAAAATCCAAACATAAGAGTTTTGTGTATTAAAGTGGAATGAGACAGGAAAAAAGTATTGAACGTGCCTACTGAAATTTCTTCAATACTTTGTGGAAAAGCCTTTGTTTGTAAAGACAGCTTCAAGACATTTCCTGTATGACAAAACTTATTAGTCGCAGTATCAGGTGTGATTTTGGTCCATTGTTCTAAACAGATTCCAGGGGTCCCTCTTGTGAATCCTGATCTTTAGTTCCAGATTACTTCCAGAACTGTTTAATTGAATTTAATTGAATTGGCTGCCTTCAAGTCTTTCTGGAGCTTTCTCCGAGTGGTCCTTGGCTCTTGGAATTGACTATCCTTCTGACTCCCTGGTCAGAAATATTGCGAGGAGATCCTGTGCCCTGTGCCGGTTGATGATGCAGTGATGTTTCTTCCACTTGGAGATAATGGCTCCCATGCTGCTTACTGGAAGATTCTGAAGTTTTGAAATGCATCTGTAACCAGTTTCATTGATATGTTTAGCAACAATAAGGTTGCAAAGGTCTTGGGAGAGCTTTTTGCTTTTATCCATCATGAAATGTTTCTTGTGTGACACCTTGGTAATGAAAAACCTTTTTATAGCCCATTAATATGTAGGCTACTAACCAAGCTTATATTAATTTGCGCAGATAGAAAGGATAACTACTCTCTAACTACTTACAGATTCCAGCTCGTTCCTTCCCTTTCCTTGCCTTAGTGCTTTTTCTTAGCGTGTTCAATACTTTTTCCCTGTGTTATTCCACTTCATTACACATGACTCTACTTATGGAGTTGTTTGGATTTTTTATGTGTGGATTACCTGAGTTATTACTAATGCCTGATGAAAATGTTGTGCCCCCTGTATTCCACTTTTCAAGGGCCCTCTCCTCCATTGCCCTACAGTATACTTCCCACTTTCCCCCCCAGTTCGACGCCCTTTAATCTGCTGAACCTTCTGCTCGTTTCAAAATATAAAAAAAAACTCTGCAACTCAACATTGGCCTGCCTGTCTCAGCTGCCTGTGAGGGGCTTTTTAGTTGTGCTGGATTACTGTTCACTGCAAAGCGACCCAAGGATGAGTGCAACTAACTTTGAAAATCAACTACTGCTCAAACTTAAAGGAGAACTCCGGTGATTTTTCACATAGATCTCCATTTCTCAACATCCTTATCAGGCAAGTACCTCCACTCGGCGGCCATATTGCAACACTTTTTGGGCACTTATCGTGCATCTATTTCTGCAGAAATGCGTGTGCGTAAGGCTTCACGACACCAATCTTGCTCCAGCAGCGAGATCACAACAGATGATTGGCACGATGTCTTCACAGCACACCACATGATTGGCTCAGTGTATTTTACAACACACCACATGATTGGCTCAATGTATTCACATGTCAACGTTTTGCCGCGGAAGGGTTGTGATATGTGTAGACAACTGCCATATTGGCGTTACAAACTAACCCCATGCATTACTATGGAGGATTTTTTGAGTACTGTATCTCCTCATTAGAAAGTCTCTGGTAAAACTGGTTGTTCTGGTACCCCCCCCAAAAAAAAGTAACTAAGTAACTTTTACTTAAAGTACATTTTAAATGAACTACTTTTTTCTTTTACTTGAGTACATTTTCAGATCGGTATTTTAACTTGTACTTGAGTAATATTTCATCAAGGTATTGGTACTTTTACTTGAGTACAATATTTTCATACTTTTTCCACCTCTGGTGTACAAATGATTTATGTCAAGTCAAGTCAAGTCAAGTCAGTTTTATTTAGTATAGCGCATTTAACATGCACAAAGTGCAACCCAAAGCGCTCTACATACAATACATTGACAAAAAACAAAAGACAATAAGACAAAAAATGCCAGACGGAGCGGCGTAGTCGCCAGCGTTGACACCAGATGACAAAAACATTTTTAAAAAAATAACAAACACAAAAGATGCCGGACGGAGCGGCGTAGTCGCCAGCGTTCCCGTGACACTAAGACATACAAGACAGACAACACAGAAAATGTTAAATAAATAAATAAAATAATAATAATCATGTTAAAATTAGTCAAATTTCCAACCGGCTGAAAAAGTCCAAGGGCAATGATGACCCGCGTGAAACTGCCAATGCAAGACCAACAAAGATCTTTCACTGCAACTCAGAGAATTTAGCCCTACTGGCAGTCTGGAGAGCAGAACACCGGAAGAACAACAGTCTGAAGTCATGATGGGCGATCTTCCTGCTGATCAGCAGCTGGACGTTAGCAAGACGTTTGTTGCTTCTCCCGACGTCGCCATCAGAGCTCCCCACGTCAGCACTCAATCCAGACTGCAGGCACCCAGCGTCAGAGGCTATACGTTAATGTTAACGTTATGGCAGCTCGCAGGTCAGCCGCAGCTCGGTGGTCGTGACTGCTGCAGATCTCTCGCAGAGTAGGCCCATTGCCCTGAGCAATCTTTCCGTCCAGACGAGTCCAGACAGAGGATGTGCAGCGTCAGATGGAAGAGGGACAGCTAGCTTCATGTGACATATGCAATAGGTTATAAGCTGAACAAAACAAGGAATAGAGCAAGTACTTTGTAAAGACTAGCAAGCTTATGTTGTTGAAAAGGAAGTATGCTGGGTTCACTCATTCTATGAATATGTAGTCATTAAAGTGCATCACTGCTTTATGCATTGTATCGCCATCTAGTGGCTAGTTAGTCAAACTGTTGTTCATACACCAGTCTGAGATGTCAGCAGTTTGCATAATTTAAGTGGAAATACTGAGGTCATGTAAACATGTAATTATCTATGCTGTAGCTCATTATATATAGTAGATTAGTTCATGTACTTTATCAGTGTGTCAGTAGATTTGGTGTCACTCCTTTCCTAGGATGTGGAAAGAATTTCTGTTGTAGGGAGATACCCACCCAGTCATTCAAGACCAGTAGCTTGATTTCTAAAAATACTCCCATGAGCAAGGCAGCACATACAGCTTCTGTAGCCATGGCGACATGGTGTTTTGGGTACATTGCTACCGTGGTTCTTCTTATATTTCTTTTTTCTCTCCCCAAAGCCAAGGCCAACACTCCACAACATCAGATTTAGCCATCAGGCCCCAGTCTGATTTTTTTCTTTTCTTTTACAGCATTTATACAACTGTTTGGGGAAGGACAAGGAAATGAAAACCTCCTTGTGACATTTCAGACGTTTTCATAAATATTGTATTCCGAGCTTTTGGTGTAACCTCAGGAAAAATATATTAAATGTTCTACTCCCCTTTCCAAACAAACAAAAAAAAAACTTTCATCTGTGAGCAACTTAGGAATTCAGAGAAGAAAAAAAATATGTCTGTTTCATGGCCAGTAGAGGGAGGTAGTATTCTTTTGGCCAGCCTCCTGATCCCCAAACTTTCAGGTTGAGACCTGTGAGTGGTTTATTTATGATGTGCTGATATGTTCTAGATTAAACTATCAGCATGCAAATACGTGTGGGGGCTTTCCATGCTTGGACAAAGTTTGTGTGTGTTTGTGTATGTGTTTGTATCTGTTTGTGTGTGTGTGTGTGTGTGTGTGTGTGTGTGTGTGTGTGTGTGTGTGTGTGTGTGTGTAGGGAGAGAGAACAGTTTGACTTTCAACATTTCATCTGCTAAGGTTATCAGTTTGCCACTGAGCCCCTAAAGTTAAATTAAGATTGGACTTCATCCTCAAATCCCTGTCTGTCATTGACTTCAAAAACCCCCTTCAGATATGAAAGGAAACTGTGCCACCCATCGGCGACCCCATAGCTCTGAGACAAAGAGCCAAAGCTGTGCTCTATCAGGACCTCCCGAGGGTTGGGGTATTTAGACTGATGGTGAAAGGTTCTAAAGGTTGTCCGAAATGTCACGTCTTTTATTTACATCAAAGCATTTCATGAATGTTTCGCAAAATGGAAATTATTGCTTATTGTTGCAGTTGTAGATATGTTGTAGTTTTTTTTATGTAAATGTTCTCATCTAAGATGACCCATATAATAAATGTAAAAAGTCAGAGGCAAAACTATCGATTGCAAATGTCTTCAATGTTCACTGTGGGATGATATTTTTTTAATGAATATGTTAGAATCCAGCTTCACTAGCTGTCTGC
This sequence comes from Alosa sapidissima, assembly GCF_018492685.1. Classification (NCBI taxonomy): domain Eukaryota; kingdom Metazoa; phylum Chordata; class Actinopteri; order Clupeiformes; family Clupeidae; genus Alosa; species Alosa sapidissima. The sequence continues at coordinate 22,745,160 of NC_055966.1, read as the reverse complement.
TGGGAATAATATCTGCTCCGTTTCAACATGCAGGAGAGGACAGGGTGTGTCACCTGCACACACACACACACACACACACACACACACACACACACACACACACACACACACACACACACACACAGAGCTGAAATGCACTTCATCTTGTCTTCTTATTATATTAGCATTCCAGGGCCTTTGGGTGGGGTACGCTACACAGCACAGGCCGCCACATGCTTAGTGAGGATGAGGGATGATGTGTGTGTCCAGATTTTGAGAGCAGGTAGCTCCCCCTGGCTGAAGGGAGGGGTCGGTGACACACCCTAAGCTGGAATGCACAAGAGGGCGGCCGCGCCCAGCCTTCTTCCAGAACACTTGACGGTTATCACAGCACCCGCTGACAGAGTCAATCCTTTGTTCGGGTCTCTCTATCTGTTTTCTTTGGAAGTAGACTCAGTAGGAGTCTGAACAAGCTGCGAAGAAGCCTCTCACTCTGTTTTTAAGTTTTAGGACACTTAGTACAAACACAGATCGGGGGCCCATGATATAAACAGTTATGTGTTTCCCTTTGAAGTCTTAATGCTTTGTATGATGGATTGATTGTAGTATAATTTAGATCTGATCTGATAATTCAAGTTTATGCTACATGATTTTGAATGAACTTTTAGAGAAATATCCACTAATAGCTGTGGTAACTTATATCTGACAGAGAATAGCCGATCAATCAATCTGGCCTGTGAGAGAAAGCGTAATGGTCCAGTGAGTGTGTGTGTGGGTGTGTGCGTTTGCGTGTGTGTGTGTGTACTGTATGTTCGAGTGTGTGTCTCTGTGTGTGTGTGTGTGTGTGTGTGTGTGTGTGGGTGTGTGTGTAATGAAGCGCTAAAACTTTGAAGGAAAACCCTGGTTGTGTAGAGAGAGTGCTGGGCTGCAGCATGCCTCTGGGTCCCTCCCTTCTCTTTCCGACCGTATGACGCACGCAAAACACCAGGCACGCACCGAGCGAAAACATCGGGGGACGCACGCCTGAAGAAGCACTGATCAGTTATTACCCCAGCCCAGCATGTGATTTTCAGGCGCAAAATGCTTTTCATCCCACCCCACCACCCCTCCCCCCAGTGCGTCCCGCAGAGCGCTAACTGCGCTGCCAGCTGGTTTTTGAGGTGACTGGATTAGTGAGCAGGATAAGGACCGCTTGAGGACATGTGTAACGGGACGTCTTTTTCACATGCTCACACACACACACGCACGCACACGCATACATACTGTACACACACACACACACACATGCAGCTACAGTATGGGTCTAAGATGTTCTACTCTATCTGACATTGAAGAATGGCTGTGGCGGGGTTGCCTATGGTTAAGCCTCCGCTGTGAATTCTCCCATAAGGGTGCTGATTGAGATGATGTCACTGCATGGTATACAGTACTTAGAGCAGTGGTCCCCAAACTTTTTCTTCCGAGGGCCAGCTCACTATGCCTGGCTCTAAGAGAGGGCCAGAGATTCGGAGTATATTAGTAAACATAAATAGCTTAGTGCTGTGAACAACAGCAGTCTACCTTAGTTGAATATTCCATTACATTTAATCATAGGCTACTGCAATTTAATACCATTATTAGCTGTGTTTATATTGCCATCATGCCATATCAGTGTAAAATGTAGCTCAAATGAAATAATACCAATAAAAAGACTTTAACATTCCCAAAAGTATTAGCAGGGAGTCCCAAAAGTATATTTTATCCAAAATGCGTGAACTCTGAACTCTGTGTATTTGCATACACAGCTCAAGTTGCGAACAAGCAATATCCTACAAATAATTTGTTATGTTAAGTTATCAAACTATGAGAGTTTTATGAAGTGCAGGCAAAAACATCTGAAATGACCACTTTCACTCACCTGATGAGAACTTGTGAATTTGTATGAACATTTGAACGAGTGAATAAAAAATAGAAATAATTATCCCAGAAAGTCACAGAAATATGACTTGACTTAGTTAGTTATTAAAAATGTATTGATACACTTCTAGAATACTTTGAGCACTAATGCAGTCAGCCTCTTGCATTGTTTGCAGGCCACGTTTCATTCCGTTTTCGAGGGCAAACGCAAAACAGCGCCAAAACAACCACCAGTGGACAAAAAGAATATTACATGTGTACTGTTAAGACTCGCCATAGAGAATGAATGGGGGAAATTACGGAAGTTATAGTTTGACGATGTACTCCCATGCGGGCCAGATGCTATATACCGCGGACATGTTTTGGGGGGCCACCCAAAATGAGGTGGCGGGCCGTATCCGGCCCGCGGGCCGTAGTTTGGGGACCGCTGACTTAGAGGGACAGGGCCATGACTCTGACAGTTTACAGCTATGTGGGAATACCCTGACAACAGGTTGTTGTTGCCCTTAGGGTCCTCTGATAAAGTGAGGGCTATCAGGTGGCCTATAAAACACCTGCAAGCTGCATAGAAAAGAAGTTAAAGCAAGCTTCCCTAACAACATGATTAAGTTACATATCAACAAGCGTCTAGTTGAGAACCAGACCAAACAGCAAGAGCAAAATCTGCAATTCCAGGCACTGACACAAAACATAATGACTACCTTGTCATCTGTTTGTTTGCTGTTCATTCCATGTTGAAACATGCAACAAGTGCCTTGTGAGTCTGACTTCAGAGATTACTTCATTGCTCTGAACTTGTTGCATTTATATTATTGTGACCAGTGATCTAGAATGGCTATGGTTATAGCAAGCGTAGCAAAGTTATGTCGTTTTTTTATCTTAAGTAAATGTTTCTCACAACCATAAACAGAGTGTTATATCTCATCTCTGTGTGAAGGCGTTGAAGATATGGGAATTGATATGATCTCACATCATGCCCGTCAGCTTAGACAGAGTGAACCATGGAGATAGACGCTCTAAACTGCACTGGAGGCTCTCACACTTTCCCTCTTGCCTTGTCTACGCTGCCAACTCCTTCATTCCTTAGCTTGTAAATACAAGATACAATACAGCACCTTTAAGTTACTATTGAGGGTGTGTCTGTCCACATTTGTGCAAGCGATATCAAATAACACACAAACACACACACACACACACACACACACACACACACATACACATATACACACACACACACATTTTAATCACATCTAGTCACTCTCCTCATCTCAAGTCTGTGCAAGTATTTTCAGGAGCTGCACCTTCGTCTTAAAATGGTTGACTGCAAGGCATTGCTTTCCTCAGACTCAGGGAGCTGGGCATTAGGTGCATGGCTGTAGGTCGGGTGTTAGATACTCTGATTTCTGTCAGCATCTGCACCTCCGATGGGGGCTTATGCGAATGAATGGGAATGGGATTTCAACACACCCGCAACCACTGTTTCTCAGCCCACCCATGTTACCCCCCCATCAAGCTGTCACCCAGCCCTGCCTCTCCACTCACCATCATGTGCCATATTTGCTTTGTCTTTCATCGTGACCTGCTCTCAGAATAGTGTCTACAGGGCAGAGTCATGCTTTTCTGAACAATCCGGTGCCATGAGAAGCAAATCCTTTAGTTGCCATCTTAGACTCAGCAGGATGAAATTGCGCTCAGAGAGACCAATGCTTTTTGCTTTTCCGTTTTTTTTGGAAATTATAGGCAATTTTAGCCATCCCCAAGAAAGAACACTGAAAGAACATTTCCTTTTCCCATAAACTCAGTGGATCGTAACATAAACATTCATAATGACTCACACACTTTTATTCTAGGCTTAGCATGACTGTCACGACTACAACTGCCTTACAGTATCAAAAATCAGCCATTGCTGTCCTGAACAAAAAGGCTCTCTACCCTGCATACTCTGTGGTAATGTACTATGTGCAGGGTGTTGGCACTATACTACTGGTAAGGTAGAACAGTGTGAGCTGCATGGGCCAGTTGTTTCTCTAGTCTAGTGTGTGTGTCTGTGAGCCAGCGGAGAGTGGGAGTGCTATGGGGTTGGCCAACGCCTCGGCAGCATGTGGGTACCTGATCGGCCCATCCCTCTGCCAGAGTGAGCAACATTTATGTGGCACTGTGGAATGCTGTGAGTCGTTAATGATTAAATACAGTTTGTGTGTGTGTGTGTGTGTGTGTGTGTGTGTGTGCGCGTCTGTGTCTCTGTGTCTTTGCCTGTGAGTCTGCCTCAGTGTGTGTGTGTGTCTGTGCGGCTCTTTGTTTTGAAATTACTTGAGATAAGCTCTTTATTTGAATGACATTGTTTTCTGAAGCACCGGCCACAAATTATGATAAATTATGATACCGGCACAATAATGACTCTCCCTATGAGGTATTAATATTTGAACTGTGAGGGTGTGTACATTTCGTAATCCACAAATTCACTTCCTCTTTTCGCTAGTTCTGATAGACAGCTGTTTGTTCGCATTCATGTGTGTGTGTGTGTGTGTGTGTGGGAGAGAGTCCAAAGTGCTTTTGGCTGCTTTTCTGTGTCACCACTGTGTGATTGAGTGTGTAGGCTTGTAAGTGGATGTGTGTTTGTTTTTTGTTTACTGTCTAGAGTAGTGTAGATGTGGTCTTTGCCTGTGTTTGTGTTAGTGACAGTGTATATGGCAAGACGTTTGCAGAAGCTTGGTAACGGAAGAGGTGTGAGGGTTGCCACACCTTGCTTGATCACTTTCCTAACCCCACCTCTTCCATCAGGCTCTGACACACCATAGTGGCAAGGCAAGGCATGGAGAGAGAGAGGAAGAGAGAGAGAGAGAGAGGGGGGAGGAAGAGCGGTGGGAGGGGTGCTGGCAGCCCTCAGAAAATACTCTTACGCAAACACACACACAAAAACACACAGCTCAGCACATGTACACACACTCTGTATAGCCTAGAGGCACCGTTACCACAGACGACGGGAAAAAAAACAGATGAGAGAGAGAGAGAGAGAGAGAGAGGGCAGATCTGAACCAAGCAAAAAGAAAAAGGGACAACGAAAGAGAAAGAGAGAGAGCGCGAACTCTAAGCACTTGAACCTGATCACACCCACGCGACCGCCATACACTCCACGTTGCCGCCCGCCTCTCTCTCTCATTCAGAACAGAGTCTCATCTGGAAAGGGAGCATCAGAAACGTGCCCTGTGGTTGACACACAGAGAAGGAGACCCACACACTCAGACAGACAAGACATTCACACAGTAACCTAACAGGACCTACAGGAGAGAGAGAGAGAGAAAGCAGACTCTGTAGTAGCAGAGTTTATAAAGTAAGACACGCAATTTCGAGAGTATGAGCAGTCAGCAGAAGCACAAGAACAACAATGGCAGGGATAGGACAACCTCGGACGACGGCTTCTACCAAGGGATGCTCAAAGCCATGGATGAGAGGAAAGGTATGACTGAATCGCTCGGTACTATGGGACAGGGCAGAGAGAGTCTAAGCTGAGTGATGCTAAACTAAACACCTAATCTGTGTTTGTTAATGACTTTTGTTGATACTGATTTGGTCCACGGCGTTCTGTTTTGTTAGTTCGGAGTTGGTCAGTATCTCAGTGGATTTACTGGATTTGTGTTGCTGCTTTGAATCTGTCTTGGAAAGTTTTCTTTCCTCTCTCTTTCTTTCTGAGTACAGGGCAGGGTTTATCCTCTGTCTCTCCGTAGCCCACAGGAATGACCTAATTGGTAATTATGTGATATAATGAACTCCCTCATGGTGCTGGCTCTCTGTCGCATCCCAAAATGTGAAAAAAAAAAAAAAGCTTCACAGCAAATTCAGTGAATTAAGCCAGGGTTCATGGACTCTTAAGTGTGACTTTGAGAAGAATTGTCTGTTCTTTGAGTTAGTTGGATGTGTGGAAGTGGCTGTTTAGTGGAAATTCCCATTTAGTCTCTGTGTATACCTGCTTGAAATTATCAGTGCTTCAGTTCATTCTTAAATTGACATTTGGTGTGAGCTCTCTTGATGTAACGGAGATCACATCGGTGCTGCTCATGGTGGCTTCTTAGGTAGGCTGAACTTTCAACACACTGTGAATGTTAGGTTTGATCTGATTGGTCTACCAGCCACCCAGCAGTAGTCTTTCTAGTCAGTGATCAACTGAAGTTGAAACTGAACTGAATCATTCTGAGATGACTGCACTGTACATTAACTTCCATAATGTGCTGAACTCGATCAGAGCACAGTCTATGTGCAACAACTTTCATAATTCTGCTGTAAGGCTTTTTATTGGTCTAACTGTCTTCTCCGTGTCTTGTGTAATTCTGTACTTCATGTTTTCACTTGCCTTTTCTAATGTCACTGTGGTCACTGGGGTGGCAGCTCAGATGCTTCAGTCTGGAGGGTTAATGCAATTACTGCCACTTTCTCTCATATTTTTTTTTTTTAAAAATGGCAAATCCCAGTAGTGGAAGTCTCTCTCTCGCTTCCTCAAGGCTCTTGAGGCCATCGCGTCCAAACGGTTTGGTTTGCGCAGGGCCAAATTAGAACTTTGGAACAAGAGCAAATTATATATCTCTTCTTCTCAGGGGAAAGTTCTGTTGGCTTGTGTTGCTCCTGGTTCTGGTGGGTATGCTGAACATCTGCAACTCAGTCGAAAGTGTGTGCTTTCAGTGAGACTATTCATTTCAAATGTTAAATACATAGAGAAGAAAGATTCTTCAAAAGTGACTTGTCATATAGCACTTTATCCTTGGTTTGCACAACTCAATTGTAAAGGGTGGAGTCCGTTGTGGATTTAATTGTTTGGTTTAAACATTACCTGTGGCTGATGTAATATGTAGAAGTGTTATTTACTGAGTACACTGATCAAAGGTCACTCTTTGGCTTGTGCTGAGGGAGCCCTTAGCATGTCCCAACTGATGCCTTTGCTGCCATCATATAGCTCATGAAAGTTAAAAAGCTGCTTAAACTAGTGAGATTTCAGAGAGGTCAAAGTTCACTTTCACCAACATTCCTACTGGGTTGCCATAGCAATGATACACCATAACACCATCGCAACTGAGCACCAAGCAGTTAGTGTAGCCTGTGGCCATATATTCATTAAATCTGAATCAGCCACATTTCCAGGATATACTTCCCTTAACAACAGGGTGTGTTTTAACAGCCGGTGATTATTGTTATTTTTCATGAGGAAACCCTTTTTATCACATCTTGGTTTACTACCATATTTCTGCGTGATTCTCAAACTGCAGGTTGTAGTGTCATTCAGATGAGTCATGACTCAGGCATCACACATTTTTATAACCTTATATCTTGTCATTTGCCTCAGTGTTATGCCTATAATTGAGATTGGAGAGTTTACCGAGATATCAGATGTGCCACTGAGTAGGTCACATGATATGATGTCCAGGTGTGTCAGAGGTGGTGGTGTGACTCAGACAGAGAAAGAGCTAGCTGTGGGTTGGGGTTGGGTTGGGTAAACGGAGATCAGGTGTTGGCTGTCGGAGTTTTTGTCTCGGAGCATGTCTGTGTGTGTCTGTGTGTGTGTGGCTGGACTGATGCGGACTTGCTAGGGTGAGTTGTTTCCAGGCGGCTTTTCCACTGCCTGGGGCTACTGGGTGTGTCATCGCAGGTCATCCCAGTCTGACATGCTGACAGCCCGTCTTCAGGTCCCTCACCTGTAACACCTCCTAAGTCTTCCACTGTTCGGCGAACAGCTCCTTGTTTCCTTGAGATTTGATCTTTCAATAACGAAGCGCAGACTGCTTTGCGCAACCCACAGTAGAGGATTGAAAGCCTAGGGTGCTTTGGCTGGCTCAGCTCTTTCCCCTCCATCCTAAAGTGTTTTTTTTTTCACAAGGCAGAGACACTCCCCCTCTCTAACAATGACTCGCTGCAGGGCTACCAAGTGATAATGACTGGAGGAGAAGCAAGTCTGTGCAAAGTCAACACACTATCATCACCAGACCATGACTCCTCTGTGCCATGACAACCGCTCCTAGGACAGGCAGACAATGGGAGACAGCTGTGTCTGAGGACAGTGTTTAATGCCCACCACCACCACCCCCCCCCCCCCCCACACCAAAATTTCCCACGAAAAACAAGCCACCCTTCACAAAATATTGTAGTTCAGGCGGTCACCTGTTTCCACTTTTCTCCAGAGAAAGGTGTTGTTGAGTATCTGATGTTGTGGCAAAACTATTTCTAAAACCTTTTACTTTTGTTTCCTTTCCAGATGAGCGGGACCGAGTACAGAAAAAGACCTTCACAAAATGGGTGAACAAGCACCTCATAAAGGTAAACAAATCATCTCAATTTCCTGTTTTCTTCCTCCACCATCAATGCCAGGTGGTTTGACTGTCTTGTTACACCACACATGTAAAATTCCATTTGGCTTTGGAGTGAATCTCCAATCTTATCAACCCTAATGGTTTCTCAGCATCCTGTGTCAAATAAACATCTGTTATCTGGGTTTGAGATAAATCCTTCCGATTGGATCACCATCAACCTCAACATGCAGGTACCACATCAGTCATGGACACGTGTATCCATGGTAACAAAATATTATGACGCTGAACTTCTAGAACCTCAACAAACCCATACTTCTGCACTGAGGTGAGGATGCTGTAGGTGAAAAGCTGCTACTGAAATTGCCCAAAACCACAGCTTAAAGTATGCCTGCTCGTGGGAATTCTGCAAAGAAACAAGCCACCAACGTAGAAGCTGAACAGAGAACTTGCCCCCATGAGAGGTTCGCTGGGGCTGCAGTCAACACGTCAATTGATCTACCTCAGTCATCACTGACCTCACTCTCTGATGTGTAACAGCAGCAATTAGATAGTTAATTAATCACTGTGCACTCACAATGGGGGAGGGGGCGGGGGGTACTGTACATGGGAGACCAAGAGGACGGTTAAAAATGCAAACAGCTCACTCTTGACCTTCTCATTAGCAAAGAAAAATGAATCCCACTGAAGCCACTCCACGAGTATAAATAACCTCGCTGTGTCATTTTTCATTGGATACAATCCCATGGCTTAACCAGAAGTTTATGGGCCTTAGCTTGAGAGGAGGGTGTTCCTTGTTATGCCATTTTTTCTTCCCCTTAGAACAGAAATAGACCCCATTCATTAAATCAGAGGAACGGAAAGAGTAAAAAAAACAAAATCCCCCTAAATACAAAAGACTATTATCCAATCTATACAAGCATGGCTGAAACGCCAAAGGAACTCCACTCTTGAAATAAGACAAACATGCTCTCTCTTTGCAAGCATATTCTGTGTACATAGACTGGGGTGAGTCACAAACATCTGGATTCGCTTTGCTCCTTCTAAAGCGGCCGATTGTGTTGCGGGCAGCGATCCCACTGACTAGGCCAACGGTAGCACATGTGCTCCACAGACGCCTGGATGCGGGTGGCTGTCTACTTGCTTGCCTGCCTGCCTGTCTGGTCTCCCCCAGCCTCTGCCAGAGTTGCGCAGTAATGTCTAGTTGGCTGTAACATTTGCTTGAGCATAGCATATTCAGTGGTGCTCTCCAGGACATTGAAGGACAAAGCTGGTGTCTTCAGAGACTCAAATGCCAAACATCCCCTCGCATCCCATAAATAGTCGTGAGAATAAACACACACACATATATATATATATATATATATATATATATATATATATATATATATATATATATATATATATATATATTTCTTGACAAAAGGGGGCTGTGTTGTTTGAAAATACAGTTTTGTGAGGTAACATTCCAACAGTCTGCTGTAATTATAGGCAATGCTTTACCCGTTAGAAAGGCACAGAGCAAGTGACTTTGACAAGGTGAAGTTTAACATCATAATGACAAAAAGACCTAAGCAATGTTGAATAATAAGATATCTTAATTATTTGTCATGATCATGATATTAAAACAGTTAAGGCATCTTCTAGAGGAGGTCCGGACTAAATAAGAACTCTTCTGCATGACCACCTCAGTTGCTGGCAATTCAGAAAGAACTGTAATCATGTATGCTGACCAAGTGTCTCCAAACTTTTGACATGTAGTGTATAAGGAGAGTAAAACTCTTGTGTTGCACCATGTATCATCAGGCTACACAGCTATCAGTGTTCTGGACAGTAAATCTGAAACCACACCATTCTGTTCATTTTGGCCATACAGTAGTGGCATTACTTCGCCAGTGTCTGGCCCTGTTGCCAGTAGCGCAATGAAAATCAGCTAGCCTAACACACTAACCGACGCATCTCAGGAAGCTGTTGTTAGTTTTAGGGGTGCATTAACGGACCAGAAGTGTTTTTGCCAGGCAGAACCCCACCTCCACCACCTAGATGATGTCAAGCGCATGTTTCTGTTATGTGCTGTTTCAGTAGGCTGGTTCCAAAGGGAGGACCATATATCAGAGACAGGAAAAGGATGTGGAGCCCTTTTCATACCAAATGGCATGAGCATAAATCTAAAATATCGAGGGAGTTGAGGAAAAATTAGGGCGGAGGTTGGTAACAAAATAGTTCATCTGAATATTTCACAATATTGCAGAGGAATAACGGTTCTTCTAGGGCTTCTGTGGGGAGAATTATTTAGCGATCTTATTTGTTATCTCAATTTGTGTTTAACAAATGTCCATAATATGCAGTACTTAAACAAAACAAACAAACAACATAAACAGTGCTTACCAATGTCTAAATCGTCATCTAAATATATCGTCATCATGTATTGTTTTTCTTCTTCACACATACCTAAATAGGTAAACATAATCCCAAGGAATTTGTCCTTTGGTGAGAATGAAAGCCATGCGAGATGAAGGCATTGCCTGAAAGGTATTGAATGGTTGTCACCCTCATTATCGGTTAAATGGACGTAAGGGTTTAACCTTGACGGGTCTGTGCCCCGACAGAGATCAAACAGCTCACTTGACAGAGGGATCTCAATTTGTAACATGCTTCTACCTTAACAGAGAGAATGTGAGTCAGTCAATGTGCCATACCCCTTCAACACTAGAGTATTGCACTCTGCTGATGGACGGCATGTTAATAATATGGGTATAGAGGAGCAGTATGCAGAAGGGGAGTGTGCATTCTAACCTGAGCAGTGCACTACAAATAGGCACAAGGATGTGAGAGGACTCTCTCACTCTTCTATAGAGGATTAGATTAATAAAGTTTAAGTGACTGCCTTTTCTCCTTATTTGTATAGGAAGCTAAACGATGTAGCATCTTGTCACATTACCGTCTAAGTGTCTGTACATTGAAGTTAGTCATGAGCAGTTCCAGGTAGAGTGACTTAGGTTTGGTTACGTATATCAACAGTGAACCCTAGTGGACATTCAGTGTAATACCCCTCAAACCCTACCTTTTTAAAGTCTACATCAAAACTGTTCCATACATGCAATGTTCTGGTAACATGAACATTTGCACAATGTTTTTTACTATTGCTAATATTTTTATTCTGAAATTCCAATTGGTTTACTTTTGAATGTTTATCGGTATATTGCTGGTTCTGCTCTATTTCTTATTTCTTTATTTTTGTTTAGTCATTCATTTTGCTTGATTACAAATGTTCATTTTTGTGCTTGTCATTTCAGTTTATTTTAATCAGTAGTTTAATCAGTCAGCAGTAACTTATATGTAAAATATATATTTTTTTAAATCCAAAAGGATGGAAGAAACAAAAAAAATGTCCTTCATTTTCTCTAAGTACAATAATTCTGAGACTAATCCTTCTGATCTTGGTGCCTAAAATAATCTATCTCTCATCTTCCATTTCCACCTAATAACTTTAATTCACTAACACATCATTTCTTGTGCATTTGCCCCATTCTCTCCTTTTCTACATTCTCTCCATTTGTTTCTCTTCTCCATTATTCATCTGTTCATCCAGCATTGGAAAGCTGAGGTAGGTAATGGTCCAACCAAGTGTCTGTCACAGCCAGTGTTTGCCCACTGCACGTGGATCCTTTGCCTACAGACACTCCTTCCTCTTAAAGAGCTTTCATATGCATCAATTTTCAGAATGGGATTAATTTAAACGTTTTACATATAAATGCTATTTAGCTCTAATCATGTAAAAAATGTAGAAATTCTTGCATATGAAACCTTTGGTCTTGCATTTCCTAATTTCTACCTCTCCTCATACCCTATCATTTTGTTTTTTGACATTTATTTTGGTTAATGTTGCATTGTCATGGTACTAACTTTAAATGCCCCTGTGTGTTACACTTAATTGTTTCAATTGACTTTTACTCATTATATTCAAGCTTGGCACATGAATAGCACACACATAGTAATTGCCAGAGCCATAGAAAGAGAGAGTTGCGACACTCTTCGATGTCACCGCCACACAGTCAACAGTTCCAAAAAACCCTTTGCTGAATGGCTGTATCGCAGGAGAGTGGGTGTATTTATGGATGCGTAATCTAGTCACTCATTGGCTACTGACCAAGTGATTAGCAGTTTTTAGTTTCAAAATTGTCTCCATAACCCAGAAACTGTCATGAAAAAGTGCTGCTATCTTTTCCCAAGGTCTCTTATGGGAGTGTCGCCACTTTGTTTTCTCTACCGCTCTGGTAATGGCAACAAAAAAGCACAACGAAGCACCAAAGTGGATTTTATAGTTCACCTATGACTAATCCATCATGTGTTGGAGTAGGCAGTTGCTGATTTGACAGGTCGTTTGGTGCTTGCAGGCATGCATTCCTACCCCCTGCTCTGCACCCACATAGCTAAAGAGCTTCATAGGACAGTGACCTTATGACTGTAATTACATTATTTACTTTTTTTTATAGGTTCAGAGAATCTTAAATGATATAGGGTGATACAGGATGATAAAAAAAAAGCATTATGCATTCACAGACGTTGTGAGATGAATGCCCATGGTGATTATACATGGACCATTGTGTGACCTTTGCCTTCTCTATGTTCTACAGGCCCAGCGTCACGTGAGTGATCTTTATGAAGATCTCAGAGATGGACACAACCTGATCTCCCTGCTGGAGGTCCTATCAGGGGAGACACTGGTGAGTTAAACCAACTGCTCATCTACGTTTTGACAGGCTTGGCTTCTGATGTGAAAAAAACCCAACTCAGATCTGAGTCTCAACTCTAACCCATCTGCTTTAACAGTAATCATTCCTGAAGTCCAAGCAGAATCTTACATGAAAGTATGCATATACAGATTTAAAATACTAATATACTCAGTAACGGAATTTTTTTGGTTAGTCAGTCTTTTGTTAGTCTTTTACTCATGTTCAATATCATCAAACCACATTCCAACCCCAAAGTAAGGCTCATTTTTGGCTTTGTTTTGGCATTGTTAGCATTCAAGGTGGGTTTTTAATATGAGCCAGTCCTGATTTGAACCACCTGTAAGCTTTTTAATCTTTTCCAACCAGATGTCCAGAGATGAAATCATGTTTGGAAGCTTCCAACTGATTCTACCATCTCTCTACAGGCATTTTGCCATTAGAAGTTATCTTTTAGGCCTGCTGAAGAATGTGTTGTGACTACTACCTTGACTAAATTTTTTTGTTGTTGTCTTGCTCTGCTTAACCAGCTAGAATAACAAAACGATTGTACAGCACTGGGTCTAAACATGTCTCACAGCCTTGCGCTCTTGCTAGCTTCATGCCATGTGACTCAGCTCATCCTTCCGAGAAGCCGCCATCGCTGTAACACACATTAACCTCACGATGGCTTCTCTCTCTCTCTCTCTCTCTCTCTCTCTCTCTCTCTCTCTCTCTCTTGTGAACTGTGTGCACCTGTTTGACTCTATTTTCTTTCTCTGCCCTCCTCTCCATCCTTCCTTCTCTTTCTTGCCTTCCCTCTCCTCTTCTCTTCTTCCCTCTTTCTCCCACTGTGTGCTGACCTATGCCCGTTTGGCCTATGCCTCCTCTCTTTGCACTGCTCTTGCTGGGGCTAGGCGAGGGAGAGAGACGTTGTGAGGAACTTGCGGTTGGTGAGTGGGTTTGTAACTTGGGCTCCTTCCTTCATGTTGGCATGGGTCACTCCCCTGGTGGCTGGCCTGTGCATGGCCGCTCTTTCTGTTGGCTTCCCTGTCGGCTGTCCTTTCATCGGCTTCATTTTTTGTTTTTGTTTTCATATGTGTGTGTGTGTGTGTATGCTTTTTTTTTATTGCAAGTTGGGTGGACGTTCCGACGTGTATTAACCACATTTTGCTGCCTTTGAATTATAAGTACCACAGAATAACAAAGGAAGAGGGCTGTTTAATTTGTTTTGGCTATACTATTAAAGAGAAAGGGGTTTCTAGCTGTTTTGGCGATGAAAGTTAAGATTTTCTTTTGTACGATTTTTTGCACCAGGAAGGGAAGTTAAATAACCTTAGTTTCTATCTGAATCTTAAATCTTCTCTCTGAAAGTTAAAGAGTCAGTGGAGACAAGTCAAGCTCTTGCTGTTTTACTTTGCTACTAACCCAATGTGGTATTTGTCTTATTCGTTGCATGAATTATCGGTTAATCTTGTATTGCTCACAATTATTATTTGGCTTTCTGACCTTAAGGTTTATGTGGTTCAGTTTGTGTAATCCATGGATGCCATGGATTTACCTAAGCCTTGAAGTTAACAAAATAGATAATCACTCAAGTATTCTACCCTGGAGGATTGATTTGGGGTTTAAAGATAGTAGCTCCTTTATCTTCACTAATGAGCAAGCTTGAATATTTCCCATTGACTCAATCTCTAAGATGTCTTTTGATGTGCTGCATTGTCCTTTTTGTACATTTTACCTTGGTCTTTTGTCAGGTGTTTCTACAGTTGCACAAAAGTTCTCAAGGATGTTTATTTATTCGGCTCCTGTGTTAAATCACGTTCACACGTCACTAGATTTCACACGTCCCTCCTCCATTTTAGCTCGTGCTTCATGCTTCTTTTTCTCCTGCCTGTGCAGGATCTGTCCTGTGTAGGCAGGCCCTCCATTTTCATGTACCAAAGGATCCTCTGAAGAGTTGCCTGGTACACACCACCGGGACTCGGCCCAGTTGCCCCAGATCAGCTAACGTGTTCTCTACTCTCTTCCTCCCCCCCCCCCCCCCCCCTCCACTCCCATGTCCCGTGCAGCCCCGAGAGAAAGGCCGCATGCGATTCCACAAGCTGCAGAATGTACAAATAGCACTGGACTTCCTGAGGCACCGGCAGGTAATGCATCATGGTCTTGTGTTTTGTGTGTGTGTGTGGTTTGAGATGGCTCATAGCCTGGCAGAAAATCATTGTTAGCCTATATCGACAATTTGTCAAAGACGTTGCTGAACAGATTTTTGATGTTTTTCCTTTCACCATGTCGAATCCTAGGTCAAGCTGGTGAACATCAGGAATGATGACATTGCGGATGGAAACCCTAAGCTCACCCTGGGGCTTATCTGGACCATCATCCTCCACTTCCAGGTCTCATGTTCTGTCAGTGTTAAGTTCCCATTCCATTTACCTCCTCGCCTCTCTTTCCCTGTGATCGGGAAGAACAACCTATCAAGTGACCAATCAGTTAACACCATCAAGTGTTATATGCAATATTTAACACTCATAGATTCACCTGTGCATGCACATTCATGGTATATGGGATCAGAATCTGTATTCAAACAAATACAACCAATCAGATATGACCATGTCAAATCATCAAGTATTTCTCCATCATGCGTTTAACTTGACATCATGCAGTTGACAATCAGAACAATTATTGACTCAATGGAAAAAAAAGCTCAAAAAAGGTGCAGTCAGATTGCTATGCTTTGTAGTGATGGAGAAAAACTTGATGGGTTCAACATGGCTATGCAAAGCCAGATGGTTTGTGGGAGATACGGGTTGTGGTATTGTTTCCCTCCCCACCTTTTTTTCTTTTTCTGCCCTTTTTAACTCTGGGTTCTCGAAGTTTATTCTCATCAATGTCATGAGGCCATGCAGCGGGTGTTAACCACTGACCGTCAGTGCCCAAAGCTAGTCATCACTCATGCCTGACCCAACAAATAGAGGTATTTTTGTTGTTGGCCAGTGGCAAAGTAGAGTTTTTTGTGATAAGGCACACCTTTCCCAGAAGTCTGTGGAACATTTAAGCCGTATCTGATTTCTGTGGACAAAAACAGCTTGCCTGGGGTGAGTCACAGGCGCCTGCCCCTCCTGGGAGAAGTGAGGGTGTGATTAGGGCGCGGCATCGTGTCTGGGGACCGTCCAGGAATGAGACATCCTCCTCTCTGGACAGAAGCTGACCCCAGATCAGGGACAAACCACAAGGGAAGCCCCAGATCCGCTGCTGACTCACCCCTGCCATCGCCCACCCAAATCCAAATGCAGCCCTGGGACTGGACGAGAAATAAACACGGGCCTGTTCCCAGACGAGGCCAGATTGGTCTCACGTTGTGTCTTATGACCTAATGGGACGGCTATCGTCTGTCCCTCTGAAGGCCAGGAAGAATTGGTGTGTGTCTCTGTACACAGAATCCACCATTTAATATTGGACCACTGTCTTTCCATGTGGACTGTATCTAATTAAACAGTATCACTGTTTGTTTTTGGTCACCAAGCTCCATTTCTTAAGGCAAGTTTTGGTCACCAAGCTCCAGTCCTTAGTAAGTAACTGAAAAAGCAGCAAGAGGCAAGAGTGCTGAGGAAGAGAGTCTTAAAGCCGTTACTCATTCTTTCCCCATTTAGCCGTTATGGCTGTGATGTGTTTTTGCCCTCAAAGTCCAAACAGTAGTTTCCCCTGGAGGTTCCAGTGTCCGTCACATGTGGTCAGATTTTTCCCTCTCACTAATGCACTGTGTCATCTGGTTTTTTTTCCCATTTGTGGTGTTGGTCTTTCTGGTTGAAGTGATCACAGGTTTTGGAGTTGGGAGGTGGATGGTTTATTCTGGAACTTTCCTTTGCTCAGCAGCATACTGTGCTGCTGAGCAACCAATAGCTTGCATATGTAACGACTCGAATCAGATGCTGAATTATCAAAAAATAAAATCCATTTCCTTCATTCTCTAACACATTGGGGCAAATGGCTCTAATCTGCTTTTTGACGTTCTGTGGCCTCCATAGATTTCAGACATCCAGGTCAATGGCCAGTCGGATGACATGTCGGCCAAGGAGAAGCTTCTTCTCTGGTCACAGCGCATGGTCGAGGGCTATTCAGGCCTCCGCTGTGATAACTTCACCACTAGCTGGAGAGACGGCAAGCTCTTCAACGCAGTCATCCACAAACACCAGTAAGTACAACGTCCAGAAAACCTGGCCCTCTATCCAACCTAGTGGAAACCTAATCATGTACAAATACTGAATGGATGTTTCTCAAACAAAATACATTGTTTGGTGTGTAGAGTTGCACAGTGTGGAACAACATCCTCAATATAACTCATGTATATCATATACCATGGTTAGGAGAGCAGGTTATTATAGAACTTGTTTAAACACATTGATGCAGGCGACACAGTTCTTGGTGTTTATGTGTCACCCCACATACAATTTTTGCCAGTGAAAACCACTTAGCGGTCCAACTTCTTGTGCATCTTCCTGTAAAACAGTTTTGGTTTCCTATCGTTTACATTGTTAGCCACACAAAACCGTACTTTACTTAGCAAGCTTTATTTATGTGTAAATTTAGCTATTTCTTTTCACATGCAGTCAAGCAAACAATGTATTTGCCAACACTAAAAAGAGACTGACTTTTAACTTTATACATCACCATGATATTGGTCTCCAATAATTCAGAACCACACAATGTAGGGCAATTTGAGTCAAATTGGAACGATAATCCTCTCTTGATCAGACTTGCCTTTGCTACAGATTGAAATGTTGGCATACGTAGGAGGCCAAATTCAGAACATTTTGTATTAGAGGAAGTCTTAGCCCAAGGTATGGAAAGTCAGTGTGAGGCGTGTTGTCTGTGATCGACACAGAAGTTGGGGCTGATATTTGCATAAAGAATCAAAAAAGTTGGAAGACAAAGATTACCTTAGTTATTGCAGAGACATGGAATCAGGTGATGAGACAGGTTGTAGCTTTATCCATTTCATTTCCTGAATTAGCATATCTGTTTCAGCAAAAAGCCATGCCATACAATTTTGTTTGTCTGGGCCAACCTCAGAGGTTAGACCAAATATCGAGAATAGGGCTACACACACCTCTCGCCAAATACCAAATACAGACTGGGATGGGTTTCTCAGACTGGGATGGGTTTTCTGTACCTGTGAATGAGGATGAAAGATTGAAAAGAAGGGAGAATAAGAGACATGAATGAGAGAGAGAGAAAGAGAGAGATAGAGAGAGGGATGAATCCTCTGAGGCGTGGTGCATGTTGAGGTCTCATTACTAGATGAAAGGAGCATGAGAAATGTATACCTGCAGGGCAGCACCACAGAAACACTAACATGTACCTGCTAAACCAAGATACGCCCATCCACCTTACTGCCAAACACACACACACATCCAGAGACTGAGTTAGTGTGCAGAGAACTCCATGAGAATAGGCTGTTCAAAGAAGCGCTGCAGAATCTTCATTTGTCAAACTAAGATGTATCCGTGGTGAGATGGAACCGGATTCCGAGGGAATACACTGACATACAGCTACATCTTTTCAAGAGGAACTTTTTTTTTTTTGTGGGGATCCTTTGTCCCAAAACATTAAGACTTAAAAGCAACGTTGGAAACGTTCATGGAAACTTTCATGATTGCTCCATTTAAGAGTTCATGACCGTGGGGATGAGGTTCTTCAAAAGACTGTGTGGATAAAGGAAAAAGAGTTTAAAGCAGAAGAAGTGTACAGCACTGGCATCGTTACACTACTGGGAGGTTTTCTATTCTCTCACGCAAATACAAAAAAAGAGACAGTGCATGTGGATTCTGAAAGACTTTTGTTGACAGATACCGCTGTGGGAAGACCCTGCTGAATGAGAGAAAAGAAAAAACAAGTCTTATGCTGCAACCATGGGAACAAGAGCTTAGAAGTCTGTCTTAGAAAACTCACTGAGGCTAAAACAAAACAAATTTAATTCATTCAAAGGGCAATTGAGGGTGTATCTATTTTATCCCCAAACGAGCCATGAGTTTTAAGAACCTCAAGAGAAGGCTGACCTTCAAAAAACACAAGTCCTCCAGCAGCCTAGGTAGCGCTAGCGATGTGGAGGACCGCGTGGTCATGGTCTGTGAGGACATCCCGTCGGAGAGCTCTTGTGACTCCGGCCAAGGCTCTCAGAGCCCGGGGGGCATGTCCAGCGGGGACTCTTACCACGGGAGCGAGGAGTTGGAGCGAGGAGCTGAGCGGTCGCGCAGCTTCATGCAGAGAGGGGAGCCACGGCAGCTGCGGGTGGCGGTGCGGCAGCGCTCTCTCAGGGAGGCGCACAGCTCCGACTCCTCGTCCCCGCCCAGCCCCGGGGATCACTACGCCGCGCGCTCCACTCTGCGCGTCAACGAGCACTACGGGTCGGTGTCGTATCGCCAGGCAGGAATAGACGCAGCAGCAGTCACACCCACACACTCACACGCACACACACAGACAGAAATACATCAACAGAAATATGCACACCACACGCACAGACACAAATGTATGCATGCATGCATGCACGCTCACGCATACACTCACACATACACACGCACATGCACACACAGGCGCACACACAACTGTTACTAGACAGAAAAAGATTTTTGAAATTTCATTCTGAGGTGCCAGCTGAGTCAGAAATAAGAAGTCAGAAGAGAGTCAACTGTGGGGAAAGAAGTTGGGGCTGGTGAATTATTTGGGTGCAGTGTCAGTTATATATCAGTTATATTTCATGACTTATTATACCCCAGGTGTGACAGATGTTCTCATTGATTTATGGGGCAGGTGCTTTTATGGCCATGTTGCCTACAGCATGACCTTCATACATAGGGTGATATATATTATACTATATACTGCCATACTGCTGCACTGGATGTTTTACCTTCTTAACTGTAGTTTCTCATTTTATGTGTAATATCTCCTCATTACCTATCATGTTTGCAAAGCATAGTAAACCTTTCCAAAGCTCCACAATACCAATCTGGTTCGCAAAGCTTAGCATTACCTTAGCCAAGCGCAAACTCATGTTTTTACTTACTGTAGTGCCACTTTATTTTACTGTACTGCTGAATGAGAAATGCATCAACAGCTTACTGCAACATTTCCAAAATTCCACACACCAAACAATGTTTTGCATTATACAGTATCTTAATAGAGGCTTACATGTATAGAGATGCATGATTGTTTGTTATCAACAGTAAATACAATAACTTTTTCATAAATCTCTTATGTTGTGCAAATACTGTGGTCTTCTGTGATGGTAACACCTCTGGTTTCTCCTACCAGGCCTCGACTCATTGACATGAGCAGGGTCTACCGCCAGAACAACATTGACAATCTGGAGCAGGCTTTCAACGTGGCTGAGAGAGACCTGGGCGTAACTCGACTGTTGGACCCGGAGGGTACGTTAATGCAGTCCCCACCCTCTCCGCACCTGCCAGCCTAACCAGCCTGTGCAATACACCAGCAGGATTGGATCCGTTGGGTGCTAGGTGGAGCTAAAAAGCACATTTGCTGACCAATTTGCAGATAAAAGCAATAAAGCAATAGATTTAATAACCGTATAATAACTTAATTTTTAGCTAGCTTTGTTGTTAATAAAAGCCCTGATAATTTAATTACAGCAGTAGACAACACACCCTTTTTATCTGTTTTCTTGCTGCACGGAGATCGCCTGGAGATAATGCCAAAAGCATTTGTGTGTTGTTAATACGGTATGATAGATAATTATCAGACCACATGCAATGCAACACAGCCCTCAGTGGATAGAGTGGATAGTTTTTTTTTTTTTTCCAGAACTGACCAATAATTGTTGTTGTTTCTATGTAGATTTATGGTGTCATTTTCCTTAGCTCCAACAATAGAAGTCTGTGTTAGAGGCTGTGTCTGTATGGCTGTGAGTCTTTGCGCATATTAAATTGAATCTAGTGAGGAATATATTCAAGTTATCTTCCAACTCAGTATCCCAAGACCATGACTCAGTGGAGGGTGGGGTTGTGTGAGTGTTTGGACCTGCACAGTACCTGCCTGCTCAGTGGTATTAATTACCATGTATGTGGCAGTGTTCTATGGTGCTACTTTTTGATGTTGGAGGTGAAATGCCCAGAGCATGATAGACATTAATCCTGTGGTGTTATTACTTCCTCAGTAATATTATGCTATCTAGTTAAGGTCTTATAAGTAGATAATATGTTTGCCCTTGTTTGCTTTCCAGATGTTGATGTGCCACACCCTGATGAGAAGTCAATCATTACCTACGTGTCTTCTCTCTATGATGCCATGCCCCGTGTCCCTGATGTCCAGGACGGCATTAAGGCAAATGTAAGCACACTGTTCGTTAACTATGGACACTGCCCATTCCTCTCTGGTGTTTAGCTATCCATTTATGTCATATGGTTTATGTAGACTCTATCCTTTACACAAGGGTCAAGGGTCAAGAGATAAGTTGTAGTTCTGGAAATCTAGAGCAGGGTTATTTTATGAATGAAGTTCCTGAATGGCATCTGTCTCGCCAGCTGTGTGTAGAATTTTCCCATGGCATCTCCATCCAGGAGAATTGGTCCCTGTCATTGTCCCATTTCTACTGATAGAATAACTAGCTTACAACCATTAGCCACATGCCCAGGGGCTATTCCGCAGGGCTATTCACATACATTTCCCTGAAACTGAGGTAAACTATGCTTCCCTGTGTTGTATATGTCAGGCTTAAGGAGAGTATGTAGACGTAATATATTCTAAAAAAGAGATAGCTGTTTGTTTTTGGCTCTCGCAGATCAAGTCATTGCAGTGCTCTGATCAAAAGATAGACACTGTCCTGTGATAGTGGAGTCTTAAGATTTTGGGGAAATCAGAAGCTTATGGCTTTCACTTCTCTACCATGGCTTCACCCCAGAGAGAGAGAGAGAGAGAGACAGCACCACACACACACACACACACACACACACACACACACACACACACACACACACACACACTCTTTCCTGGCAGGACCACAGCCTTGGCCTTGGAAACAACACCAAACATAACCACCTTAACATGCAGCTCGTGTTTAGGTGAAAAGGGTCCCTTAAGATGAAGAGCTAGGCTACGCCTGTGCGTCTGCTACTGTTGTCTTGTTTATCACACCCTCTCCCCAGCCCTCCTTGTCCACTCTCTCTTTCCCTTATATGTGCACAGGCAGACAAGGCCTGGACTGTAAACACCTAATTGAGTCAGCGTGGTGTGTGAGTTAGTGAATTAGTGGTTTGGAGAGAAAAGGCGCTCCCTGTCTGTTGTTGAATTTGTTTGTGTGTGTGTGTGTATGTGTGTGTGTGTGTGTGTGTGTGTGTGTGTGTGTGTGTGTGTGTGTGTGTGTGTGTGTGTGTGTGTGTGTGTGTGTGTGTGTGTGTTTGGTTCACACGGTGAATCCCTCAGGAGCTGGAGCTGCGCTGGCAGGAGTATTACGAGCTGATCACCATTCTGCTCCAGTGGATCCGTCATCATATCCTCATCTTCGAGGAGCGGAAATTCCCCTCCAGCTATGAGGAAATCGAGGTGAGTACAGGGATCACCTATTTCATGTGGCCACTAATTTTACATCTGATACATTACGACCGGCAGCTTATGCCTGCCAGCACTCCGTATAGTGTTTGGCAGTGTCACAGTATGTATAGCGCCATGCCGTGAATATCAATGGAATTTCTATCAGCAGCAGTTTTGGCATGATGTGCTTTAGTATTTGTACCATTGCAAAGACTGTCAAGTTGCCAATAATTTTGCATGAAAGGTATAGTCTGTTGCTTTTTATGTGAATAGTATGTTCCTGTTACTATTGAATGTAAATATTTAGAGAATGCCCTGAAGGCATTTTGTGACATTTTGCATTTTACTTCTCTGGTAAAGAGTATTTTCTCTGCAATGGAAGCGGATCTAGCACATACTCCGTTCAGCTAGGGAGCTCATCATCTTGACCTTTCAGTCCAAAGCCATGGCGTGCAGCAGGGTGTGTTTTTTTCCCTTGGCATTCTTTGCCATATCAAAAGGAGCAATTATGCCACTTCATTTTGAGAACCTGGCTGAAGTGATCTCATGATTTGTCATAAACTGAATGGGCCCAGTCCCATTAGGGTGGTGCCCACTTTCACTTAGGGAATGCTACAGCCCCAGGGCAGCCATGTGCCTTTTCAATCCGTCAGGATCATGTCACCACGCCCTGTACCGATCACCAGTAGAGAGACGAAGGCATGAGCCGTTACAGATTTACAAAGTGCAAAAATGTTGCATGACACTACTGTTTCACTTACAGTTCATGTGGATGGTCTATAGGTGACCACAGAGTCTAATGCAAAGTGCTGCGTAGTTCTGATATAGTATGTTGCTCTGAAGAGTCTCTGGATTGTACTATATACTATGAACTTTCAAGTTAGTTGCAGTGGAAGACCTAACAAATCATGTTACTTTCAAAATGACATAGACTCTTAGCATGTTAATGTGGAATGTCAAGTCAGTGAGAGAGTGATCGATATATCTAAAAGATATCTTTTCTTCAATCTGCTAGCATCCCCATACTCACAAGGTGCCTATTAGGTCCTTATAATCATAGCCAAACACATGATAAAAGTGTTTTCATTTAATGTGATTTGTCCCCTTCCAGATCCTTTGGCGCCAGTTCCTGAAATTCAAAGAGACAGAGCTCCCATCAAAGGAAGGTGACAAGAACCGCTCTAAACAGATCTACCAGTCCTTTGAGGTATGTGATCAATTTTCAGCAATCCTCGAGCATAATGTTTGTAGTGTGTCAAACAAACTATGCTTTGCAAGTAATGTAACATAATGCAAGTCAAGTAATTCTTTTTTAGGGCATACGTATGTTATACTTAGTAGGGAACTCTAATTCTGTATCATTTCTGTATTTTTTCTGTATATTATAATCAGCATCAATATACAGGACTAAGGCATTATTCTGTTTGTTACACAGTACTCATTTTCCATATGAATTCTGTTAATACAGAGCGCAGTTCAGGCTGGCCACATCAAGGTTCCCCCAGGTTACCACCCCATTGATGTCGAGAAGGAATGGGGTCGCCTGCACGTCTCCATCCTTGAGAGAGAAAAGCTGCTCAGGATTGAGTTTGAAAGGTGAGAAAGCAGTTTAAGACCACCGCGCTGAAACATACTAAACCAGTCACTCACCATTTCACAAAACGAGCCACTTTTCACAATGGCATGGTCGACTAAAGAAAGACTTTCCTCTTTCTACCATGCTAAATTGGCTGTGTATTTTAAAGTTGACCCCCCCCCCCCCCCTCTCCCTCATTCCTGTTATGTAAGGCAGTTCAGCAGACCATGTTCATGTTGCTAAGGTGTAATTTTCAGTCACCAGTGAGGTTGCAGTTAGAGGTAAATGCAATTGTCTGGAAAACTGAGGCTGCAGTTCTGTGGCCTTCTGGCAGGCGCCTTGACCGGCTGTAACCAAATTGTGGGTTTTAAAATCAATATTACATTGGTACAGTAAATAAGAGATGCAACATTTTTGGAGGTGTATGGTTATGGTAAGAAGAGGTTGGCTCTTTGGACTTGTTATTTAAATCTTAGAGCTTGCTCCCAAGGAAAAGAAATGGTTGACGACAGAATACATCTCTCTAAGCCCTTGTTGCACACACAGCAATATCATTGAGTTACGTAACCTCTACCAGTCATATTAAAATGATTGGTGGAGTGTGAGCAAACCAGTGTCTTGGGACCTGTACAAGTGCAATTTCTTTCCTGATGTTATAGGAAGCCTTAGAAGATGAATTGTGTTAGCCACGGATCAAACTTTGCAGACAGACATCATCACTGTAATTGGATAAGTTAAAAGGTCGCCATGTGATCATATCAAAATTCGGAGACTCATATAGTCATTGGCTGCCGCGAGCATTGCAAAATATGAAGACACAGGATGCGTCTGGGAACAGAGGGGCTGGCGCTCCGTCACAAGACTGCCTGCCTTGTTAGTGCCGTCTGGACGTGGTCAGCTCGCGCAACACAGCTGACCACAGGGACCAAAAGTAGAATGGCTCACCTAGTGACTTGATTCGTTTCTGGACAGCAGGCGTCTCTGTCCCCTGAGAATGTAGGACTATAGGAGGACCAGTCTGTCTCTGTAGTTGGTAGATGCGTAGATGAGCCACGGAACATAGGGGAACCACTGAAGCCATGGCGTTCATGACAGACGCTTATAAATTAGAGCACTTGCTCGGCCGAGGGAGAAGGAGAAGGAAGCAGTGAGTGGTCTGTGTGGTCATTTGTTTGGTCTGGTTCTTCATGGTTGCTTTTCGTCTGTAAACATGTCATTATATGTATATTTAAACTGTGTAAGTGCACCTTTACTGGAAATATGTGACTTAAACAAGCCACATCTATGCATTTATATTTGAATAATTCAATTGTTGGTTGGCTATTTTAAATGTTTCCTTAAACTTACCTGCTAAGTATATTTGTACTGTATAGGGCAGTATGACTGAATAGGACAGTGTGTAATGCAATATAGTGATTCAGCCACAATGCATGTGTATTTATAAACAATAATGAGTAGTTCTCAGTCACACAGACTCTTGAGTTTTGATGGTTGTAAGATGATTGTCACAACTACGCCGTGTGTGTGTGTGTGTGTGTGTGTGTGTGTGTGTGTGTGTGTGTGTGTGTGTGTGCCTGTTCTTTTGTGACCCCTGCTGAAGCCCACATGTCTCCTAACGTGTCCTGTTTTCTCTCCTCAGGCTTGAGAGGCTCCAGAGGATTGTGAGTAAAGTCCAGATGGAGTCCGGCGTGTGTGAGGAGCAGCTCAACCAGCTTGAGAGCCTGCTGCAGTCCGTGAGTCGCCCTGCCCTCTATGATGTCCATTTTATTTTATGTTATTGTTTTTTTTCTTGTGGGGGGGGGACCTCAGGACAGTCCGTCCATGCAGCCTCAGTAACACAGCAATCCAGTCAGCTTCCCAGCACCGTTCTGATTAAATCACTCTCCTCCAATTGCA
This sequence comes from Alosa sapidissima, assembly GCF_018492685.1. Lineage (NCBI taxonomy): Eukaryota > Metazoa > Chordata > Actinopteri > Clupeiformes > Clupeidae > Alosa > Alosa sapidissima. The sequence continues at coordinate 22,719,265 of NC_055966.1, read as the reverse complement.
CACTGAGAGCACATTCCATTCCGCTGATGAGCCCAGGCAAACAAACTGTGGAGTTTCTAATTAGAAACTTAATAACCACACACACACACACACACACACACACACACACACACACACACACACACTCAAACACATCATCATCACCATTAAGGCTGGCTCTCGTACTGTAGCCTCAGCCAAAGGATAGTGATTTCCCAATAGTCAATCATTGAGAGAAGCCTATGGCTGGATTAGCTGGGCTTTGTGGGAAGAGTGGCCTATGACATGTGTTGATTGGAAGTGTGTGTGTGTGTGTGTGTGTGTGTGTGTGTGTGTGTGTGTGTGTGTGTGTGTGTGTGTGTCTCCTGCAGGACATCCGTCTCCTGAGCTCAGGCAAATCTGCCCAGCACGCTGCAGAGGTCGAGCGGGACCTGGACAAAGCTGACGGCATGATCCGCCTGCTCTTCAATGACGTGCAGATCCTCAAAGACGGACGCCACATACAGGCAGAACAGATGTACCGCAGGTAAGACCATCAAATTATTGCAAAAGCACTCTTCCAATGAAACATCAACACTTTGATATGCCTCTCTCAAACACTGATTTGTCTTCTTCTCACAACCTGTACAAATGTTCAAATGTAGCTGGTTTCTTTATTCTCACTTCTATCAAATGCTCAAAAAAGCATTTTTGAAAAAGGCCCTGGCAAGAATCTTCAGCCTGTTGAAAACCCTTTCAGTTGTGCACATGCTTGATCCTACCTACTGCATGTTTCCACCCCAGGGTCTACCGTCTGCACGAGCGTCTGGTCAACCTGCGCAGCGACTACAACCTTCGCCTGAAGTCCGCCCCGCCCATTGCCCAGTCCACCATGGTCCTGACCAGCTCGCAGCAGACGTCCACCAGGATGCGCCCCGAGCTGGACGAGGTCACTCTCCGCTATGCCCAGGACCTGCTGGCCTGGGTGGAGGAGAACCAGAAGCGCATCGACGGGTCCGACTGGGGCGCCGACCTGGCCACCGTGGAGTCCCAGCTGGGCAGCCACCGAGGCCTGCATCAGACTGTCGAGGACTTCCGCGCTAAGATCGAGCGGGCACGATCCGACGAGGTAATACACTGAAAAAGCCGATATCCATTATATAAATACAGTTGATCCTTGTTTTATCTGATCATAAATCCTTGTGCTATCTGATGAAATTGTATATTTTAAGAGGAAGTTCGCTTAGCTGTGGGGTGCCCCAAGGTGCCACAAAAGCTTGATATAAAAAAACACATGACAAGATTATTACAGGCATCTGGAGATGATTTGAGTTTTTAATGGCTGCCGGCAATGACTGCTTGCTTGAACACGTCTCTTGGTGTGATCTCTCTGATTGCCTCTCGTTGACTCATCCCTCTCTCACCTTCTGTCTTTCAGAGCCAGCTGTCCCCGATTAGCAAGGGCACATACAAGGAATACCTGGGCAAGCTGAATCTTCAGTATGCCAAGCTTTTGGTAGGTGCTTCTTTCAACAGAAATGACTCTCCGCTTTTGAGCAGTTCTCTAAATTGTTCTCTCTTTACTGCATAAATCGAACTGCATGTCTTTGTCCTCGCAGAACTCATCAAAGTCCCGTCTCCGCAACCTGGATTCACTCCACGCCTTCGTCAGCGCTGCCACCAAGGAGCTTATGTGGCTCAACGAGAAAGAAGAGGAAGAGGTCAACTTCGACTGGAGTGACCGCAACACCAACATGGTGGCCAAAAAAGAGAACTACTCAGTAAGTTTAAAAATAACTATTTGTCCTGTAGCACCAATTATTTTCTGTGTTGAAGGAGACTGCATTACCTTTGACACTGCACAGCATGTTGACACAGCACAGCACAGCACAGCAGTACCTTGAAGATACTGAAACCTGTTTTTGAGGTTACTTTGAACATGAGGTTGTCAATACCAGCTAAGCTAGAGAGATGCTTCGAAGGTGACCTGAGCCTCTGTTAGGTCTCTATAGTAATGCCTCCGTGTACCACAGGGTCTGATGCGGGAGCTTGAGGGCAGAGAGAAGAAGGTCAACACCATCCAGGCCACTGGCGATAAACTCATCAAAGAGGGTCATCCTGGCAAGAAGACTGTGGAGGTAAGCGAGGACATGCCCCACATACAGCAGAGGGCAGACACAGGAAGACGCCAAAATCCCAGCATCAATAGACCCTTTCAAGAGAGTTCCATTATCAGCATCATAGTTGGCCCCACAAGACTTCCTTTTTAAAATTCCATATGTTATATTAATGCAGAGGAAGTAGATTGGGGCCCAAATAGAATGTTCAAGCATTGTTTTTGTTTTTATTGTTGAAAGGGTCCATAGACAGTCGGATTGACCATCTCTATTGCTTCCACAGGCTTTCACAGCTGCCTTGCAGACTCAGTGGAGTTGGATTCTCCAGTTGTGCTGTTGCATCGAAGCTCATCTGAAAGAGAACACGGCCTATTACCAGGTAAGGGGATGAATAGTGATGCCTCTGATGAATATCTCTCTGGACCACACAGTATGGGACATGAAATCAATGTTGTTTCCTGCTACCCAGTTCTTCGCCGATGTTAAGGAGACAGAGGAGAAGTTGAAGAAGAGGCAGGAGACCATGAAGAAAAAGTACACATGTGATCGCTCTACCACAGCCACACGCCTGGAAGACCTTCTGCAAGATGCTGTGGTACGGAGCGTTTATGTCACCTCGCTACTCTCCCTTTGTGTTGAATGGTCTCAAGATGGTTAGGTAGGGCATCACATCTGTGGTCACTGGTCAGTTGTAGTTTTGAATGACTCCGATGGTTCTGCTTTACAGGAGGAGAAGGAACAGGTCAATGAGCTCAAGAACCAGATTGCAAGCCTGAACAAGCGGGCTAAGACGGTCATTCAGCTGAAGCCAAGGAACCCAACCACTCCCATCAAGGGCAAACTGCCCATTCAGGCTGTGTGTGACTTCAAACAGATGGAGGTGAGAACACAGAGTCATATTTAAGAGTTTATTTTCTGGTGAACTTCTGAGTCATAATTTCCAAGCACTTATTTCACATGTAAAAGTTCTCAAATATAGCATTTTACACTAGCATTTTACACTACTATACTTTACAACAAGAGATGATGATGGGTAGCTAAAAATATATTTCTTAATATACTTAATATCTAAAAATATACTTACACGTATCTCCTGATTGGAATTTAACTTGCTCTTCCTTAGATCACCGTGCACAAAGGAGATGAGTGTGCTCTGCTCAACAACTCGCAGCCATACAAGTGGAAGGTGCTGAATCGCTCTGGCGACGAGGCTGTCGTTCCCTCCGTCTGTTTCCTCATCCCACCTGTCAACAAGGACGCTGTTGAGAGTGTGTCCAAGTAAGTGTCAGATGTGAACAGTACGATACCTTATGCAGTACTCTCATCTAAGGGGTGCATAGTATTGTCTGGAGATTGTGGCTCCTAAACCACCTGAACAAGCCTTAGTTGTTATATTAAAATCTGGATACATGACTGAAACTAAGTGGGAGAATTATCTGTGCTATAGATTCAGACCATCAACCCTTCCTATTTTTTCAAAGCAAAAACGTGTAAAAAAGGTTATGTCTTAGGATAACTACCAGAGTAGACAAACATTTTACACCTGTGTTTTTGTCTTCCTTAGCCTGGACTCCAGCCTCCAGCAGATGACCATCTACTGGCAGAGGCTGCACATCAACATGAAGAGCTACCTGTCATGGCAGTACCTGATGAGGGACATCACGCTCATCCGCTCCTGGAACGTTACCATGGTGAGCTCACTGCCTCTTATATTGGAAAAAACTTTTTTTGTACATAATATTTTTAATGTAAATTTTATTGAGCTACTGTATTGTCAAGCTTTTTTTTATTTTATTTTTCTTTTGCTTGTTCGATGTCCTTACTTGAACTTGGTGCATGTTAGGTGTTTAGGTTTGCCCTGTGTGGTACTATACGTGGCGATCTTAGTTATTTATAGTAAGATCCACGTAAACACATAAGAATGCATTATTGAATTACAGTAAGTGATCCTGAAGGCCTCTTCACAATTGAATTAGCCTAGCAAAATGTGTTGAGTGTTTTCACAGTTGGGAAGAGGGACTGCCCGTGCTTGCTAGCGCTGAACAAGAAACCAAATCATGTGTTAATTAAATGGATTAATGGAGTCGGCTGAAATGGACACCTGTAATTGAATTAAAACATTCTCAGAGTGCTCAGCCTCAGTTTGCAGAGCTGATCCCCTTATCCTGACCTTTATTAACCTAATCCAATCCACCGTTTCCTCTCTCCAGTTCAAGACCATGAAGACAGAGGAGTACAGGCTGACTTTGAGGAACCTGGAGCTGCATTATCAGGACTTCCTGAGGGACAGCCAGGACTCCCAGGCCTTTGGAGCAGATGACCGTATGCAAATCGAGGACAGCTACAAGAAGACCACGCAACACTTCGAGAACCTGCTGCGCAATTTAGAAAAAGGTAACGAATTCTGCTGTGACCTGACTTTTTCCCTCTGTGATCTTTCTCTCTCTAACCATTTTTTTTTTTTACTGAGAATCCTACAAAGTTTAAAGTGTCCCTTTGTAATTCATTATGGGTGAGTCTCAGAATGGTAAGATCTGTTACGATTTGAAGGAGAATTCAGTCTATGAAATTCATGTTACAGGACCTGTGGTCAAACCGAAGGGTGAGTGTAAAAAGCCAATGTTATCGGGCTGTTCTCAATGCCATTTATAATGAGCAAAGCTTCTTCACCATGAATGAGACAAATTTGTGCCATCGTTATGTTTGTTTTAATCAATCCATCCCATCCATTACATCATGCTAGTCTCACTAACTGGTCATCTGTAGTATGTGTGTGTATGCATGAGTTTTGTCAAGTCAATATGTTTTTCCTAGGGCTGTCAATCGATAAAAAAAAAATAATCTAATTAATTACATACTCTGTGATTAATTAATCTAAATTAATCGCATATATATTTTTTGCTGTGAAAGTATTTTAAATATTTAAATTCTAATGAATCATTGAATAATCAGCATTAGTGACATTAAAGTTCAAAAACGGTTTTATTATTATTTTCACTGTTCAAATAATTGCCATAATAATCTATGTTATGACCTAATATGCTAAGGAAATAAATTCAAAAGTGCTTCGGAAAGAAGTTTTTTTTTCACATACAAGGCATTTCATTGCAGAGGACTTTATTTTCAACACTTTATTTTTTATCAACACCATCAGGCCGTTTTTTAAAAGTAAATGTTCCAATCAATGATCAGTTATTTTTTCTCAAATTAATTAATCGAAATTAATCAGTTATTTTGACAGCCCTAGTTTTTCCTTTATGTTTGTTGTTTGTATAGTAGACATAAGTTGATTGAATGTGTTTTGCTTGTCATTACATGTTGGCTGTCCATTTTAGAGTTGTTACATTTGTCAAAACAATGACAATGAAGGAAACGCACATCCACTGCAAGTCGCTTATTTGATTTGTGTCTTTAGAAATAGACAGCAATGTTATGCATTATACTGAAGCAGAAGGTTGTACTTGGCAGAGGAAACCCTCTAATTCTAGAAGGCTTTGGTTTTCAAGCTCCTTGGCACTGTTGACATAGATGCATGGTGGTTGCACAGTGCAGGAGTGTCGTAGACCTTGTCTTCCATACCACTCCTCCACATGGTTTCACCGCAGTTTGTCTGGTCACGAGTACTGATTTTACTTTTTCTTAACTGTGAATTCACACAGGTGAGCAGGATGAGTCTGTGTCTAAGACCTACATCACTCAGGTCAAAGACCTGCGTCTTCAGATCGAGGCTGTCGAGTCTCGCACCATAGCCAGGATCCGTCAGCCTGTGGATAAGGACCCCCTGAAGGACTGTTCCCGAAAGACTACCGATCAAAAGGTATCCTTGTTGTATATATCCTCTACAGCATGCTGTATCTCCATCATATATTCTCTTAAAGAGTGACATGTTTATGCAGTGTTTAAGCATTAGTAGGGATGAGTTTGATGGAAATCTAGCACCATCTAGTGGTGGCTTCTTGTAATTGAATGGAAGAATTTGACTCATGGTTCCAGATGTAATACTTCCTCACTATGAAACTGATTTAGTTTTTTTTTGTTTTGGGTTTTGTTATAAAGGGGGAGAGGGGGGCATTTTATCCTCAGATAAGAAGCATGTATTTCAGTTGACATAATTATAAGAAACATCTGTGGTGGGGGGGGAAGGGAAGAGCTGAGCGAATGGCAAGTCACAGGGTGGCACCATAAACAATGAATGATGCCATGTAATGAGTGAGGGTGTTGAGGCCGAGCGCATCATAACATGGCGCGGGAGACGGATACAGAGAAGCTGTTGCGGTCATTTAGCAGTAAGCAGTGGGCAGAGATAACCATGGGATGGGGAGAGAGAGGGAGAGAGAGAGGGAGAAGGAATGTCCGGAGAGATACAGGCAGGAGGATACTGGTTACTGGTGGTGCTGTGTGGCTGGTGGTGGGGGTTGGAGGGGGGTGGGGTGGGTGGTGACTCAGAGGAAGGAGGTGGGAGAGGCGGATCCCAGTGGGCAGAGGCGTGCAGCGGAGGGGGTGGGTCGCCGTATTGGAATGCCATGCTCACCGTTTCCAGTGCTCTCTCCGCTGCTGCCAGGAGAACAGAGAGAGGTTGTTTTCGGTGCTTCTCTCCCAGTTTAGTGAAGCTAGTCATTATTCTAGCCACTTTCCTCCTGCTGCCACCCTGCATGGATTCAGAGGGAGAGGAGCTCGAGGGGCCCCTCTCTCCTACGCAGTTATGGTGGCCTGTGATCGGGCTCTTGTTTTTGGGGCTCCTCTCTCTGCTTTACCTCTATGATTTACTGGGGCACAACAGGCCGCTGGGAGAGCAGGTACTGATCAAAGACTTGCAATTTAGGGTTCCAGTTAAGAGAACATTAGCTTTCTCTTTCATATCTGCGTCAAGAGAGGAGAGACAGGCCTCCAGTTTCTTCACAAGCTCCTTCTACCGCTCCGGGAGAGTTTGAGAGTTTGCTGAGTGAATTTTTCACATTGTTGTGTCCACAGAAAGATCAAACTCAGCTGGAGGGCATCAAGAAGAATCTGGATGTCGTGGCAGCGAAGGCCGAGGAGGTCTTGGCAGCACCTGAGCAGGCTAGCACTCCCGTTCTGCGCTCCGAGCTGGACATCACCCTGCAGAAAATGGACCAAGTGTACAGCCTGTCCTCCATCTACCTGGAGAAGTAAGTGTAAATCTGCACAGTGTCTCTGCTGCTGCCACTGCTTTATTTTTAACGACAAAACATCAAGACTAAACATGACACTCTTACCACATTCTACCATATTAAATTCAACAAAATAACAGCACATTACATTTATACAGCGCTTTATCAAGGCACTTAGAGCACTTTACAGTGAAGCAGTTGGAATATCGACTCACATTCACAACCACATTCACATAAGTTCTTTTTCACTATACTGTATGTCAGTGAAATGGATAACTGACCTCTAAATATTTGTAGTCATGATAGGATAAGAGAAAAAAAACAGAGTTCATACTTCTCTCTGTGTCCTTCTTCCTCCTTTTCTTCTCTAGACTGAAGACAGTAGATGTTGTGATTCGCAACACGCAAGGGGCAGAGGACGTTCTGAAGAAGTATGAGACCCGCCTCCGTGAAGTTCACAAGGTGCCGACAGACGTCAAAGAGGTGGAGACCTACCGTACTGAACTCAAGGTAAATATCCAGTGAAGACAGTAATCAGGCTGGCATGTCTGGCATCTGTGTGTGCAGTGTAGTTTACCTAATGTTCAGTAATTATTACCAGCCTTTCTCTTTGGAAGGGAAGCTTCAGGCACTGTAGCTGACATAGTTGTTTTAGTAAATTTATGGTGGTTCATTGAATTAAGACCAGATCCTCTCATATAAATAATGGCATGCGTGTGGAAATAATTACCTGACTCCAAATTACAAATGGACATGAGGTTGTTTCGACCTATGACGAAGGAAAGATGGAGGTTTTTGAAATGAGCACTTTGCATTCTTATGTAAACTAGCGAAGAATAGAACAGGATTGGGGAAGCTGTTGTACCGCCCGGGGACCCGGGTTCGATTCCGACCTGCTTCTATTTCCAAATCCCTCCCCATCCCTTTCTCCTACTCGCCTCCTACTGTATAATCCGTAAAAAACTATTTGAAGCCGCTCACCATTCTAAAAATCCTAGAAAAATTCTAAAAATCCAAATTCTTGTCTCCTGTAGATAATGCGCAAGGACGCAGAGGCCGAGCAGCCTGTCTTTGACGGCCTGGAAGGCGGGCTGGGGAAGGCCGCGTCGGTCAGCGACCGCATGTCTCGCGTGCACAGCGAGCGCGATGCGGAGCTCGACCACTACCGCCAGCTCCACACCAGCCTCCAAGACCGCTGGCAGGGCATGTTCGGCCAGATTGACCTGCGCCTGCGTGAGCTGGAGCAGCTAGGCAGGCAAGTCGGCTACTACCGCGACAGCTACGACTGGCTCATCAAGTGGATCGGCGACGCCAAGCAGAGGCAGGAGAAGATCCAGGCCGTGCCCATCACTGACAGCAAGACGCTCAAGGAGCAGCTGGCCCAGGAGAAGGTACTATGTGTAGAGTTGTCTTGAAAGCTGGCATATTAATTCATTAGTTAAATTGTCAGTTTCCTGTTAAGCATGAATAAAGAATACACAATACTTCAACATACATGTGGAGGATGTATAAATACTTCATTCATCCTGAGGGAAATTTAGGATGTCATCTTGTGTACAATCATATACAGTAGTAGATTATATAATGGTACAATACACAATGCATGGGACATCTCTGTCTGTACATCATTGTTTGTTCTTCCATGAGTTGTTCTGTTTGAATAGCACTGCACTAATTTACTATGATTCATTGTCAATATTTGTCAATGTACTAAATCAGAATTTATGTTATTTTCAGAAACTCCTGGAGGAGATTGAGAAGAACAAAGAAAAAGTTGATGAGTGTCAGAAATATGCTAAGGCATACATCGACACCATCAAGGTAAACATGACATACATACAACAATACAACAATACAACAATGGCATATTGGTTTGTGGTAGTATTTTGATGTTAATTCATTTATTTATTTAACTCCTGGATGAGAGATGACTGAAAGCTTTTCTTATCTCCTCAGGACTATGAACTCCAGCTGATTGCCTACAAAGCACAGGTGGAACCACTGACATCTCCCCTTAAGAAAACCAAAATGGACTCTGCTTCGGACAATATCATTCAGGAGGTGAGTCTGCACCTTTAAGATGTGTTTACTTAGGACAGTACAATACTGATAATGCTCTGGTTTGCTCATAGCTAACAAATATCAGAGTCAAATATGCTACACTGATTTTATATACTGTACATTATGTAGAATATTCTAAATTATCTATTTTATTAACTATGGTAAAAGGTATGGTAAAAGTATGCCTATTCTATGTATCTAATCTGGTTTATTTTTGTCCTTAGTATGTGACTCTTAGAACTCGCTACAGTGAGCTCATGACGCTCACTAGTCAATACATCAAGTTCATCACGGACACGCAGCGCCGCCTAGAGGAGGAGGAGGTGCGTGACAACCCACAGGGCATTGTGGAGCATTCCCAAAAAACTAACACTAACATTAACCATAACCCCGTCCAACCAAAACCAATCAACCAATCACAAACAATGACACACACACAGTCCCATCTAATTAATGTATGGGTGACTAGACATTCATTTCCACGCTGCTGTTTTACAGATAGAGAGTCACTGGAGTTTCTAGTTCTACACCCAGGTGTCAAAAACAACTCTCTTCAGAAAGGGTTTTGAGTGAATAAGATTTAACATGTATAATATTTACACACAAATCGTTTGACTACTTTATCCTGCTTCCATCAAGGCTCAATGAAAATATAGGGTGCACTGTTATCTATGGATCTAGAGTTGTTGTTTGTTACATTACTATGTATTTGGCTGAGCACAACCTCTAGTGTAGAAAATCATCCTAACCAAATGAGCTATTTCCAAGCTACATATTTCTACTGTAACAGTACAGGTTTGGAAATATCATACTGTGGATGCCCTTGTTGAATGTCATGTATATATTCTAGTTTGGAAAAGTCACTTCTCATTTTCCATTTTGCACACTACCTTGGTGTGTCACTTTATACTCTGGTCGCCATGTTTCACTCTTCACTTCACTCTACCAGATTAACACAAATTTGTTTCTCCCTTTCTTTTCTAACCTTAATGTTTTGTTTGTTTCTTTGCCTCTCTTAACTGCTTGCCAGTGCTTTGTCATGATGATTGCTTGTCTTGTTTGGGCGCTAAAGAGGTAAATTTTTATAGTGCTTCAGGTATTCACACCCATATCTTCAGACTCATTTCTCTCTATTGTCTCTTCTACTATCGGTTATATTCTCTCATCAGAATGTCCACAGACATCATTCTCCTTTAACATTACTATAATGATACTATAGTGCAAATGATCAATATAGATATATCTGCTTTATAAATAACTTGTATCAAAGCAGCTCTTCTCAATGTTACTGTGCTTTCCTTTGCTGCATCTTTGTTGTTACACAAAGCATGGCTTGGCTATTAGACTTGCAGGGCGAACCATTTCCTACAACCCTTTTGGAATACAGTTTCCTTACAATGCCTCGCCTGCAGCCTTTTCCAAACTTTCCTAAGGCCTTTCCTTCCTTGCGCACTCTTTTTACCTATAATCACATTTTTCACAGCTGTTACTGTCATTTGTGGCTGACCAGACTTAATTAAATTTATGTTGGTGTATTCACCAACACGTGTGTGCACTCCAGTCATTTCAAGTAACAATATTTGGATTTCAGATCATTCCATGCATCAGAACATTGTAGAAGGTTGTGGTAATGCTTAGTGTGCCGCTTGTTTTGAAAAAGGCAGATACGGCTTGCAAGGGAATTCTACTAAAGGAAATGGCTTCAGGCGCATGAGTTGTTGTTCAGACTGTGAAGTGAAGTGTTGTGAAGTGATGTCTCTCGTCTCCATACATTAATTACATCAGACAACACAACTACATCTAATAGTGTCATACATATTAACTTTGCACCTGCATCCTGTCTTGATAACTCTAATATCATTGTCATGAATTTGCATCTGTCTTGTGTTAATCAAAGCTAATTACTTTTATCTTTACCTTAATCATAACCTTACTTTTGCTTTTACCTTAATCGTAACCTTAACTGTAATCATAACCATAACCTTAACACGTAACACTTCATGTTAATTTCTTAATTGATTTTTCTGTACTATTTACTTCCACTAATACAGAAAGCTGCTGAGAAACTTAAAGAGGAAGACAGGAAAAAAATGGCCGAAATGCAGGCCGAGTTAGACAAGCAAAAGCAGCTAGCAGCAGCTCACGCAAAGGCCATTGCCAAAGCGGAAAAAGAGGCCCAAGAGCTGAAGCTCATGATGCAGGAGGAGGTTAGCAAGAGAGAGGTAGTAACCCTGGATGCAGAGAAGCAGAAACACAACATTCAGCAAGAGCTGCATGAGCTCAAGAACCTCTCAGAGCAACAAATCAAATCCAAGAGCCAACAGGTCGAGGATGCCCTTCAGAGCCGGTCCAAGATCGAAGAGGAAATCCGTATCATCAGGATCCAACTCGAGACAACTGTGAAGCAGAAGAGCACTGCCGAAACTGAACTGCAGCAGCTTAGGGACAAGGCGGCTGAGGCCGAAAAGCTGAGGAAAGCTGCTCAGGATGAGGCTGAGAAGCTGCGAAAACAGGTCAATGACGAGACACTGAAGAAGCGCAAGGCCGAAGAGGAGCTCAAGTTGAAAGCAGAAGCAGAGAAGGAGGCTGCCAAACAGAAACAGAGGGCTTTGGAGGACCTTAACCAACTCAAAAATCAGGCAGAGGAGGCAGAAAGGCGCATGAAGCAAGCTGAGGTCGAGAAGGAACGGCAGATAAAGTTGGCCCATGATGCAGCACAGAAGAGCGCAGCTGCTGAGCTCCAGAGCAAGCGCATGTCCTATGTGGAAAAGACTTCAAAGCTGGAAGAATCTCTCAAGCAAGAGCATGGCACTGTGATCCAACTCCAAGAAGAGGCGGAACGTCTCAAGAGGCAGCAAGAGGAAGCTGATGCAGCCAGATCAGATGCTGAGAAGGAGCTGGAGAAATGGAGACAGAAGGCAAATGAGGCCCTACGTCTCAGACTTCAAGCAGAAGAGGAAGCACACAAGAAGACTGTAGCCCAGGAGGAGGCTGAAAAACAGAAGTCCGATGCTGAACGAGAGGCTAAGAAGAGGGCTAAGGCAGAGGAGTCTGCTTTGAAACAGAAGGACATGGCTGAACAGGAGCTTGAGAGGCAGAGGAAGCTGGCAGAGGCCACTGCACAGCAAAAGTTCACAGCAGAGCAAGAGCTTATCCGCTTGAGGGCTGACTTCGACCACGCAGAACAACAGAGGTCTCTACTGGACGATGAACTCTACCGTCTCAAAAATGAGGTCAGTGCAGCAGAGCAGCAAAGAAAACACCTTGAAGATGAACTTGCCAAGGTGAAGAGCGAAATGGACATCCTTCTGAAACTTAAAGCTAAGGCTGAGAAAGAGGGTATGTCCAACACAGAAAAGAGTAAACAGCTCCTTGAGGCAGAGGCTGCAAAAATGCGAGACCTTGCCGAGGAAGCATCCAAGCTCCGTGCCATCTCTGAGGAGGCAAAGAGGCAGAGGCAGATTGCTGAGGAGGAAGCAGCCCAGCAAAGAGCCGAAGCTGAGAGAATCCTTAAAGAGAAACTTACTGCAATCAATGAAGCGACTCGCCTCAGAACTGAAGCTGAGATTGCCCTCAAAGAGAAGGAGGCAGAGAATGAACGTCTCAGACGGAAAGCTGAAGATGAAGCCTACCAGAGGAAAGCCCTCGAAGATCAGGCCAGCCAGCACAAACAAGACATTGAAGAAAAGATAGTATTACTAAAGAAATCCTCTGAAGCTGAGCTGGAGAGACAGAAATCCATTGTTGATGATACTCTGAAACAAAGACGAATTGTGGAGGAGGAGATTCGCATCCTTAAGCTTAACTTTGAGAAAGCCTCATCTGGAAAGCTTGATTTGGAGCTGGAACTCAACAAACTCAAAAACATTGCCGAGGAAACTCAACAAACCAAAGTCCAAGCTGAGAAGGAGGCTGAGAAGCTGAGGAAGCTTGCGTTAGAGGAGGAAAATAGGAGGAGAGAGGCAGAAGAAAAAGTCAAGAAAATAGCTGCTGCAGAACAAGAGGCTGCTCGTCAGCGCCAGACAGCCCAGGAAGAAGTTGAACGGCTCAAAAAGAAAGCAGCTGAGGCCAATAAGCAAAAAGAGGAGGCCGACAAGGAGGCAGAAAGGCAGAGCCTTGCAGCAAAAGAAGCAGCACAGAAATGCAATGCAGCAGAACAGCAAGTGCAAAGCATTCTCTCGCAGCAAAAGGAGGACAGCCTTGTTCAGAAGAAGCTGAAAGAAGAATTTGAGAAGGCTAAAAAGCTGGCTAAAGAAGCAGAAAATGCCAAAGAGAAAGCTGAGAGAGAGGCTGCTCTCCTTCGTCAACAAGCCGAGGAGGCGGAACGCCAGAAGCAAGCAGCAGAGGTCGAAGCTTCCAACCAAGCCAAAGCTCAAGAAGATGCTGAGAGACTGAGAAAAGAGGCAGAGTTGGAGGCTGCTAAGAGAGCCCAAGCAGAGGCAGCCGCTCTCAAACAGAAGCAACAGGCTGACGCTGAAATGGCCAAACACAAGAAACTGGCAGAGAAAACCCTGAGACAAAAATCTCAAGTTGAGCAAGAACTGACGAAGGTCAAACTGCAGCTTGATGAGACAGATAAGCAGAAGACTCTTCTGGATGATGAGCTCCAACGCCTTAAGGATGAGGTCGGTGATGCTGTCAAGCAGAAGGCTCAAGTAGAAGAAGAGCTGTTCAAGGTCAAAATTCAGATGGAGGAACTGATGAAATTGAAGCAGAGAATTGAGGAGGAGAACCAACGTCTCATCAAAAAAGACAAAGACAACACACAGAAGTTCCTTGCTGAAGAGGCTGAGAACATGAAGAAGCTGGCTGAGGAAGCTGCAAGGCTTAGTGTTGAGGCTCAGGAGGCTGCTCGCATGAGACAGATAGCAGAAGATGATCTTGTTCATCAACGAACCCTTGCAGAAAAGGTCCTCAAGGAAAAAATGCAAGCTATCCAGGAGGCATCTAAACTCAAAGCTGAGGCAGAAATGCTGCAGAAACAGAAAGATCTAGCTCAAGAGCAGGCTCAGAAGCTGCTAGCAGACAAGCAGCTGATGCAGCAACGTCTGGATGAGGAGATGGAAGGCTTTCAGAAATCCTTGGAGGCTGAGCGCAAGAGACAGTTGCAGATATCAGCTGAGGCAGAGAAACTCAAACTGCAGGTATCTGAGCTCAGTGATGCTCAGGCCAAAGCAGAGGCAGAGGCCAAAAAGTTCAAGAAACAGGCAGATGAGATCAGTGCCCGTCTGCACGAGACAGAAATCGCAACCCAAGAGAAGATGACTGTTGTGCAGAAGCTTGAAGTGCAGAGATTGAGCAGTAGCAAAGAGGCTGATGAGCTACGCAAAGCCATCGCTGATCTTGAGAAAGAGAAGGCTAAACTGAAAAAGGATGCAGAGGACTTACAAATTAAGTCCAAAGAGGTATTGTGTTCAAAGATGGCATATAAGTGCAGCTTATGTCATTGTTAACCCCTCCCTTTCACTAACAATACCTCAGTTTGAAAATACTTCCTTTAACAAAATACTCTTCCCTTTTCTTACACTAAGTATAATTTATATGCTTTGAATTATGATTCCAAATCAGTCTTTGAATGAAATTTTCAAATTTCAGTTATATCTTATGCTGTAGTATGCTGTCTGAATACATGGAATGTCTGCATAGCATGTCTTAACATACCATATAGCCTTTTTTTAATTTCACAATCAGGGGTAAGTGCTTGAAATTACCCACATATGGTATATGTCTTTGCACCTCGAAATATGTGATTGTGTTGGATAATTGGATGTGTATTGAAACAGTTGAAAAAGTGCAGTTTAACATTAACAAAACTTTATTGTGGACAGAAAACTGAACCCTATGAGGACTTTATGTAATATTATATAATTGTAATGTTGAAAAAATGCACAGAATTATCATAATTTAATGGAAATGGCAGGTATTTAGAAAATGTAGAAAGATCAACTGATTCAATTCAACCAGAAAATGTCTAATAAGGGGAGAACTTCCACTCTCTGAAAACTTCCGGTTTCTGAACTGGTTGCAGTTCCTTCTGTGGTTCCACATGAGGGCGCTCGTCCATGAGTGCAGAATGAATGGAGGTCTAAAGTCAAAGTCAAAGTCAAAGTCAGCTTTATTGTCAATTTCTTCACATGTTCCAGACATACAAAGAGATCGAAATTACGTTTCTCACTATCCCACGGTGAAGACAAGACATGTTTTACCAATTTAGGTCCACAGACAAACATAACATTAAAGTAAACAAAAAAGTAAGTAAATAAGTAAATAAAAAAGTAAGTAAATAAGTAAATAAGAGGGCACATATAATAATGAAAAAATAAGAGCAGCAAAATGTGGTTGAAATTGTGCATAGACAGTCAATAAAAATACTAGTGCAAATTCAGGCCAATAAAAGGCTTGGGTAGTTCTGTTTGACCTAAGTAAGAAGAAAGTGGCATAGTGGTGCAAGTTATGTAAGAGCAGCAGAAGTGTTGTGTTTTCAGGACAACAACACCAGTTGTAAAGTGTACAAGTGTGCAAGTGTGCAAGTGGAGTAGTGCAGGCGGCCATTTTTGGGTCCAATGTCCAGGATGTTATGTAGCTGAGGGTGGAGGGGGGAGAGGAGGGAGAGAGTTCAGCATCCTTACGGCTTGGTGTATGAAGCTGTTGGTGAGTCTGGTAGTGCGGGAGCGCAGGCTTCTGTACCTCTTCCCAGAGGGCAGTAGATCAAACAGATTGTGAGCGGGGTGACTTGCATCACTCACAATTTTGGTCGCCTTGCGGGTGAGGTGGGTGGTGTAAATGTCCTTCAGGGAGGGGAGTGAAGCACCAATAATCCTTCCAGCTGTGTTCACTATGCGCTGCAGGGCTTTCCTGTTGTATTCAGTGCAGCTTCCGCCCCACACAGCGATACAGCTGGAGAGGATGCTCTCGATGGTGCCTCGGTAGAATGTGGTCATGATGGCTGGTGGAGCACTTGCTCGCCTGAGTTTCCGCAGGAAGTACAGGCGGCGCTGAGCTCTCTTCGCCAGTGATGCAGTGTTGGTGGTCCAGGAGAGGTCTTCACTGATGTGCACCCCCAGGAATTTGGTGCTGCTCGCTCTCTCCACCACAGCACCGTCGATGGTCAGTGGCAGGTGTTGGGTGTGACCTCTCCGGAAGTCAACAACAATCTCTTTGGTCTTGCTGACGTTCAGCAGGAGGTTGTTGTCCCTGCACCACGTGATCAGATGGTCGACCTCCAACCTGTATTGAGTCTCGTCGCCCTTGGTGATGAGACCCACCAGAGTTGTGTCGTCAGCAAATTTCACTATGTGATTGTTGCTGTAGGTTGCAGTGCAGTCATGTGTCAGCAGGGTGAAGAGCAGCGGACTGAGCACGCAGCCTTGGGGGGCCCCTGTGCTCAGTGTGATGCTGCTTGAGGTATTGTTGCCAACACGTACTACTTGGGGCCTCTGACAGAGGAAGTCCAGTAGCCAGTTGCAGAGGTAGGTACTGAGTCCCAGTTTGTCAAGTTTGCAGGTGAGTTGTTGTGGTATTATGGTGTTGAATGCAGAACTGAAGTCTATAAACAGCAATCTCACATATGAGTCTCTTTTTTCCAGGTGGGTGAGGGCTGGGTGGAGGGCAGAGCAGATTGCATCCTCTGTAGACCGCTTGGCTCGGTATGCAAACTGGAAGGGGTCCAGGGTGGGGGGGAGAATGGCTTTGATATGTGACATGACAAGCCGCTCAAAGCACTTCATGATGATGGGTGTCAGTGCCACAGGGCGGTAGTCATTGAAGCAGGATGGAGCAGTTTTCTTCGGCACAGGTATGATGGTGGCAGCTTTGAAACATGATGGGACGATGGCTTGCTTCAGGGAAGTGTTAAAGATGTCTGTGAAGACATCCTTAAGCTCCCCTGCACAGTCCTTCAGCGCACGACCTGGGATGTTGTCTGGACCTGTTGCCTTACGGGTGTTGATAGCAGCAAGTGTCCTCTTCACGCTGTCGGCAGAGAGGCACAGGGGCTGCTCATGTAGAGGGGGATGGGTCTTCTGTGGGCAGGTGCTGTTTTGTGCTTCAAAGCGAGCAAAGAAGCGGTTCAGGTTGTTGAGCAGAGGGATGTTGCTCTCACAGCTCTGTGGCGCGGGCTTGTAGTCCGTGAGGGCCTGAATGCCCTGCCATAGGCTTTGTGAGTTCCTGCTGTCTTTGAAGTGGGTGGTTATCTTGTGAGTGTATTCCTTTTTTGCTTCCTTGATGCCACGGGACAGGTTGGCTCTCGCTGTTTTCATGCCAGCTTCATCCCCAGCTCTGTAGGCTTTGTCTCTGGCCCTCAGCAGCCTGAGGACATCCCCTGTCAGCCATGGCTTCCAGTTAGCCCGAGTGATGATGTCTTTTGTGTGGGTCACATCATCGATGCACCTATGAAGCTGTACCCCTCAAAATCCACTTTTCTCGGGATATAATTTTTTGTCAAGTAATTTGAATTGTATTCGAAAGGGGAGGCAAAGAAAATATACTTAGTTGAGTATAATATTTTCTAAGGTCACTTATTTTTTCTAAAAAGCCTTTCAAACGTGTCAATGACGTCATTCATTAGCACAATGCTAGCGTGTTATGGGCAACAACGACCCAACCTGTAACAAATCAAAAGGACATAAGTACTCATTCATTCAACTTTTGACCTATAACCCATGTTGAAGTTGTACAAACTACAATCAAATCTGAGATTTCTCAATGACAATCAGGTGAAAAAGACAAATTTAACCGTCTAGCTCCTTTGACTTCTATTCATTTTGCACTCATGGCGATCGCCCCCAGTGAAACTCTGGTGGAACTACAACCAAAATTCGGCACAATGGGACTTAATACAGAGTGGCCAGGCTCTCCGTAGACAGGCTCTGACTCAACTAATCTAATTGAAATTATTCAGCAGACAAAATACCTTAGATATGCATCAAACTTATTGAGGTTGATAACGAATGTTGTCTAGAAATAAAATGTACAATTTTAACTTGTGCTGACAAACGATTAAAAAAGACCAATAAATCACACAATTTTACTGTGATTAAATGAATTCCTTCCTTATAATGAAGCTTTTAATAATGGATATTTAAATGTAAAATCAAAGAATTAATGTAGAAAAAACAATAAATGAAATACTATTGTTCAGTTTTAACTTTGATTGATGGGGACGATTCTAAGGACCCAGCACTGACAAGGGGCCCCCAGAGAACACTACAAATTATTATCATCAAGTAAGCTAAATAGTGTAGTCCAAATGATAATTTTGTTTTTGTGTAAGTTATAAAGAAAATCTGTTATAAACTTAACAAATCCATGAGATCCAATCCATTTAAAGAGAACATTTTGACACACTTTTAAAATACTATTCTATGTGTTGAACATCTGCGATATTGTCAGTGAGTGTTAGGCAAGTAGAATAAGTTAACAAAAAAAGTTCAACATAGCATTAACTGCAGTGTTACACATTAACTGTAATGTTATTTGTCTCTTGATGTTTACCAACCTACACATCAAAATAGGCTAATTTACTGGCATACAGTATGTGTAATGTATGTCTTCCTTGAACACCATGGTTCGAATTACCGGGGGTATTCAACATTGCATGTAATTAAATGCAGTATTACCACCACATACCAACAATTCAGGATACAATCTAATAAAATACGATTTTCAAACCCTCACCCCCATTAGGCTGTAGGCTACCATTTCTCTGGTACGTTCAGACTGTGTTGTTTGCTATGATATAATACTGACGAATTAAAACAAATGCACAGTGTAGGCTGCAAAAGTCTGATACGAATGGGTTAACAAGCGGTGGCCAACTGGCCATACATTTGTCTAAATTTTCACTGCCTTTGTAACATAGCCAACCTTAGAAAAACATTGAGTAGCAAGATCGCTATGGTTTAACCGTAGGTCTCCCTTACACTCAGCGGCCACGGCCCACGACCATCGCTGCTGCTTAGCTTAAAAACCAGGCCTACAATCACACGCCATAGGAGGAGTTCCATAGATATACTGGGGGAGAGGTTTAATGAGGCGATTTATCATTTTGTGCAATTTCATTCTTAATGTCTTAACAAGAGGGAATTTACACTAATATTCAGGGCATTTCGCATGTACAGTAGATTAGTGGTTCTCAACCTTTTTTTCGCAAATGCCCATACACCTTTAATTGCAACGTTACCTGCAGTTTGTTTAAAACGCTACGTGAACATATAATAATCAATTGGACGTGAAATGTCTTTCCTCGTTGCCATTATTAGAGATCAGCCTTTCTTAAAAGCATATTGCTGTACAAATGTTTTGTGATATAACACCAGGCGCACAATGCACTAGGCTACATGATATGAAATGCCTAGGCTAAACAACGTGAAGATATTTTTTTTCCAACCGTGAACAAGTAATTTTTTTATTTGCTTCATGTTTGGCAGGCTTATAGCCTGGCTAGCGCCACCACTTCTCAATGAGACGTGGTCTGGGAACCAAACGTTCATTTTCTCATATTTGAAAAAAATGCCCAGATCCGTTTATTGGGTGCCACGGATGTCTATCAAATGCGTCTGTGCATAGCTCATCATCGTCTTGCTTTCCCCCCTGTTCTGTGATTGGTTCCCTATCTCAGGCGAAAATTTGCTCCATGGTCTCCAGGCTGCCTTAGCAGCGTGAATCAAATCGCGCGCAAGGCAGCATGGGAACACCCAGGCTAGCAGGCTTAGGCTATCCAAGAAAAACGAATCAAATGAACCAAAGGCTGGTCTTGCATTAGGCTAGGTGAACTTGGCTATTAAACGGGAGACTTTCTGTGGCCCATCTGTAAACAATTCTGGGTCTTAAATGTAGGTTGTATGTTTGCCATTTCCGTGCTATTGCTCTGTATGCATTTCCATGTTTGCACTGCACGGCTATACCAAAAAATATTTGACTGTGGCGCACGGGGCGCACCTTGAAACAGTGTTTACCCAAATCCAACCCTTCCCATAACGTGTAAGGTAAATTGTGCTTGCTAGTATGATTAGTTTCTTTTAACTTGTCGGCCAGCCAGCCACGGTCATATGACCTATATTTCAAAGGAAAATTGACTGTGAACCACAAGTGTGAAATCATGTGTGTAAGCCTATATAAAAGAGAGAGTGACGTCACCAGTCAAAATAGCGGTACCCCCCGAAGCTCACGGTATAATTCGAACACTGTTGAACACCTTTAACATTACATAACATTTATGTTTGATTAGGTTGAGCTAGCAATGTAACTAGTAAACCATAACTAAGTTAGCATCTCAAACAACAGCCAAACCTTTATTACCTTGTGACTTGTCTGTATTCCTCCCTTTCAATTATTCACTCTATAAATGTGCTATAAAAACACCAATATATACAACTTACTTAAAGGAGAATTCCCGAGAATGCCCGAGGCACCCCCATCGAAAAACTATTGGTAGCATTGGCTAACTAGCGCCAGATTTCTGAGTGTAGGGGACAAGCCGATATGAGCTATGAGACATACTGTACGTTCACACTCGGTATCATGTTTCAACACACTTTAGGTCAATATCACCCCGGAATTCTCCTTTAACTGGTTTTATTTAGATAGTGTTAACCTAAAGGAGCAATGCTGTAATAAGCACTCCAAATATTTTATAAAAATATGTAACTTTACAGGCAACACAACAGTGTTACATTTGCAGAGCGTATGCTGCAACAGTTAGCCTCCACTATTATCAATGGAACTGGCTACACCAGATGTGATAGTGGCACATACATTCAAATAAATTAGACCAGTCTTCTAAAACTATTTTTATGCTCTGCGGACAGAGCGCATCAGTTGCACACATGGTATAGCCAGGCTGTTATACTGACGGTGAAAATTTCAATTTATTTTTAGACTCCAACACACCTCCAGTATGACCAGTATGGCCAGGTACCATAAGACCCCTCAGTAGATTGTGGTTATGGTATTTGCCAGATGCTTTTGTCCAAAGCGATTAAATGAAAGCGCCAACCCTGATTGTGAAACTATTCATATGTATTTGTTTTGAGTTATTTTCTTTGTAAGGATCAACACCATCATGTCACTCATTTTACTCTCTTTCTCTTTTACCTCAGAGTGCAAGTGCCCAACAGGAGCAGATGATTCAGGAGAAGACACTCCTTCAGCAGACTTTCATCGCTGAGAAAGAGGAACTGCTTAAAAAAGAGAAGCTCATTGAAGATGAGAAGAAGAGGCTAGAGAGCCAGTTTGAAGAGGAGGTCAAAAAGGCAAAGGCTCTCAAAGATGAGCAGGAACAGCAGAGGAAGCAGATGGAGGAGGAGAAGAACAAGCTCAAGGCCACCATGGATGCTGCCCTCAAGAAACAGCAGGAGGCAGAGCAGGAGATGCTCAATAAGCAGAAGGAGATGCAGGAACTTGCCAAGAAGAAGCTAGAGCAAGAAAAAATGCTTGAAGATGAAAACAAGAAGCTGCGTGAAAAGCTGCAGCTACTTGAAGAGGCAACTGTTACCCGTGAGATCCAGATTCAAACAGAAGCAGAAAGGAAAGTCCTCAATGGTCAAGGCACAGATGATGTTGACAGCAGAAATGGGGAGTCTCCTCTTTCATTTGATGGCCTTCGGGAGAAGGTACCTGCAAGTAGACTCTTTGATGTTGGACTTCTGAGTAAGAAAGAGTTTGATAAATTGAAGAAGGGTAAAACCACTGTGCAGAACCTGAGCCAAACAGACAAACTCAAGACTGTTCTCAAGGGAAATGACTGCATTGCTGGCCTCCTTGTTCATCCAAACCAAAAGATGTCCATCTATCAAGCCATGAAAGACATTAAAATTGCCCAAAGCACTGGCTTAATTCTACTAGAAGCACAAGCAGCATCAGGCTTTATAGTTGACCCCATCAAGAACACAAATCTCACAGTCAATGAAGCAGTGAAAGAGGGAGTCGTAGGTCCAGAATTGCACAACAAATTGCTCTCTGCTGAAAGAGCTGTCAGCGGATACAAAGATCCTTACACAGGTGGAAAGATTTCAACCTTTGAGGCCATGAAGAAGGGTCTTATTGGGGAGAGTGAGGCCATCAGACTACTTGATGCCCAGATGGCAACAGGAGGAATCATAGACCCAGTCCACAGTCACCGTGTGTCAAATGAAACTGCCTACCAACAGGGCTATTTGGATGCAGACACCAACAAAATCCTGGACAAGCCCACAGACGACACCAAAGGATTCTTTGACCCAAATACCCAGGAAAACCTCACCTACAAACAGTTGATTGAAAGATGTACTAAAGACCCTGAGACAGGGTTGCTACTCCTGCCCATCTCAGAGGATGCTGCTCTCAGTGCAAGAACATACACAGATGAAGAAACACAGGATGTGTTCAGCAAAACAAATGTCTCTGTGCCTTTTGGAAAGTTCAAGGGAAAAACTGTCACAATCTGGGAAATCATCAACTCAGAGTACTTCACAGAGGACCAGAGAAAGGATCTCATCCGCCAGTACAAGACTGGGAAAATCACAATTGAGAAAATTATTAAGATTGTTATAACTGTTGCTGAAGAGAAAGAGAAAAAGAATGAAATTACCTTTGAAGGTTTGAGAGCACCTGTCCCCGCTGCTGAGCTCTTGGAGTCCAAAATCATTGACAAAGACCTTTACAACAAACTTCACAAAGGCAATAAAACAGTCAAGGAAGTGTCTGAAATGGATCATGTTCACAAGTCTTTGAAAGGCACCAACTGCATTGCTGGTGTAGTTATTGACTCAACTAAAGAAACACTGTCCTTATACCAAGCCTTGAAGCAGGATGTGATCAGGCCCACTCATGCTTTGAATCTACTGGAAGCACAGGCTGCAACTGGATTCATGATTGACCCTCTCAATAATCAGAAGTACACAGTAGATGAGGCTGTTAAGGCAGGTTTAGTTGGTCCAGAACTTCATGAAAAACTGTTGTCTGCTGAAAGAGCTGTCACCGGCTACAAAGATCCTTACTCTGGCAAGGCTGTGTCTTTGTTTGAAGCAATGAAAAAGGACCTCATTAATAAAGATCAGGGAATCAGACTTCTTGATGCACAGATGACAACAGGAGGTATTATTGACCCAGTGAAGAGTCATCGCATTCCCCATGATGTGGCCTGCAAACGGGGATACTTTGATGATCAAACAAACAAACTCCTGAGCAGTCCAACAGCTGATATCAAAGGCTTCTATGACCCCAACACTCAAGAGAATGTCACATACCGGCAACTCCACAAGAGATGTGTCACAGACAAAAAGACTGGCCTTCAACTTCTGCCTCTGTCTGATGAAGCTATCAACTCAAAGGAGGAACACAAATACACAGAGTCACAGACCAAAGATGCCATGAGCCAGGCTACAATGGAGGTTGACAGTGGCCCATTCAAAGGCAGAAAGGTCACTATCTGGGAAATGCTTAATTCGGAATATCTTACAGATGAACAAAGGGAAGATCTGATCAGACAGTACAGATCTGGAAAAATCACAATTGAAAGAATCATAAAGATTGTGATCACAGTCGTTAATGAAAAAGAGGCCAAGAAACAGGAGAAAGGCAACTTTGAAGGACTCAGAACTACAGCACCAGCAAAGTCACTGCTTGATGCTAAGATTATTGACAAAGCTACATTTGATGCAGTCAATCAAGGCAAGAAGACTGCAGCAGAAGTTAGCAAAGATAAATCCATCAATAAATATCTACAAGGTTCAGACAGCATCGCTGGTATCTATAACGATCAGACTAAAGAGAAGCTCAGCATATACCAAGCAATGAAGAATAAGCTTCTTAGACAGACCACTGGTGTGGCACTGCTTGAAGCTCAGGTAGCCACAGGATTCCTTGTAGACCCACGGAAAAATCAGTTTTTGACTGTAGATGAAGCTGTAAAATCAGGCCTTGTCGGCCCAGAGCTTCATGAGAAACTGCTCTCTGCTGAAAAGGCAGTCACAGGTTACAAAGACCCATACACTGGAAACAAAATCACCCTCTATGAAGCCATGCAGAAGGATCTAATTCCAAAGGACCAAGCAATGCCCCTCCTGGAGGCACAGATGGTCACTGGTGGAATAATTGATCCAGTGAACAGCCACCGTCTGCCAAATGATGCCGCAATCCAGCGTGGATTCTTCAGTAAAGAAATGGCCAACACTCTCTCTGAAGTCTCAGATGACAACAAGAGGTTCTCTGACCCCACAACAGATGATAATGTGTCATACAAGCAGCTGAAAGATAAATGCATGCGTGACCCAGACACAGGACTTTGTCTCTTGACTCTCTCCAAGCCACAATCACCAACAATAGTTGAAAAGACATACCTGTACACTGAGGAGCAGACCCAGCATGACCTAGCCGGCACCCAGGTTGACCTTCCAATTGAAGGCTTTGGAGACCAGCCTACGTCCCTTTGGGATATCATGAACTCAAATCTGCTCCCAGAGTCAGAAAGGGCAAAACTCATGGACGAATACCGATCTGGCCACATAACTAAAGAACGCATGATAATCATCATCATTGAGATCATGGAACAGAGAGAGATCATCCGAGGGGAGAACATCAAAACATGTAACACAATTAGACGCCGAATTACCATTGATGAGCTCTACAGTGCTCGCATTATTGACCAAGAAATCTACAATCTGCTCAAACAAGAGAAGAAGAACATCCGAGAGGTCATGGAGATGCAGAGTGTAAAGAAATATTTGTTTGGCACAGGCTGTGTTGCTGGTGTCATGACAGACTCTAATAACAAGATTGGCATTTACGAGGCAATGAAGAGGGGCCTAATGAAGTCTGAAGTAGCCATGACTCTTTTGGAGGCTCAGGCTGCAACTGGATTCATTATTGACCCTGTCAAAAATGAGATGCTCACCGTTGATGAGGCTGTCCGTAAAGGTGTAGTTGGCCCAGAGATCCACGACAGACTTCTCTCTGCTGAAAGGGCAGTTACTGGTTACAGAGACCCATACAGTGGCAAGATCATCTCTCTCTTCCAAGCAATGAAAAAGAACCTTGTCCCTGAGGAATATGCTCTAAAACTTCTTGAGGCCCAAACAGCCACAGGGGGCATTATGGACCCTGAATTCCACTTCCACCTTCCATCAGATGTTGCTACGCACCGTGGATACATAATCAGAGAGACCATGGAGAGGCTGTCTGATGAGGTGAAGGGATATGTAGACCCCCTGACAGAAGAAGGGATGTCATATGCGCAGCTGCTCAAGAGATGTAAGGTTGATCCTGTAACTGGCCTGCGTTTCCTCTCACTTGCAGACAGGAGGCTGATGTTCAAGGGTCTTAGAAAACAGATCACCATGGAGGAGCTCTTCCGCTCACAGATCATTGACCAGCAGACTGTCACAGAGTTGAATGAAGGTCTAGTGACTGTGGAGGAAGTCAGCAAAAGACTCCAAAAGTATCTTCAAGGTGCAAGTTGTATTGCTGGAGTGTATGTGGAGACCAACAGAGAGCGTCTCTCTATCTACCAAGCTATGAAGAAGAATATGATCAGACCAGGCACAGCTTTTGAGCTGCTTGAGGCCCAAGCCGCAACAGGTTATGTGATTGACCCAATCAAGAACCTTAAGCTGACAGTCAATGAGGCTGTGAGGATGGGCATTGTGGGTCCAGAATTTAAAGACAAGCTTCTGTCCGCAGAACGGGCTGTGACAGGCTACAGAGATCCTTACTCAGGCAAGACCATCTCTCTCTTCCAGGCCATGCAGAAAGGCCTCATCCTCAAAGATCATGGCATCCGTCTCCTTGAAGCCCAGATTGCCACGGGAGGAATCATTGATCCAGAGGAGAGTCACCGTTTGCCCGTAGAGGTGGCTTACAAACGTGGCTTCTTTGATGAGGAAATGAATGAGATCCTCTCTGACCCATCTGATGACACCAAGGGATTCTTTGATCCCAACACTGAAGAGAATTTGACTTACCTACAGCTGATGGAAAGATGCATTACAGATCCAGACACTGGTCTTGTGCTCCTGCTGCTGAAGGAGAAGAAACGAGAAAGGAAAACGTCTTCAAAGTCCTCTGTGCGCAAGCGCAGAGTGGTCATTGTGGACCCAGAGACTGGCAAAGAGATGACTGTTTACGAAGCATACC
Organism: Alosa sapidissima; assembly: GCF_018492685.1. Classification (NCBI taxonomy): domain Eukaryota; kingdom Metazoa; phylum Chordata; class Actinopteri; order Clupeiformes; family Clupeidae; genus Alosa; species Alosa sapidissima. Next base: position 22,692,891 of record NC_055966.1, on the reverse strand, counting down.
GCAAAGGGCTCATTGACCATCAGACCTACCTGGAGTTGGCAGAGCAGGAATGTGAGTGGGAAGAGATTACTACTACTACATCTGACGGTAGTGTGAAGTCTATCATCATTGACAGGAGATCAGGCCGACAATATGATATTGATGATGCCATTGCTCGAGGTCTCATTGACCAGTCTTCTCTGGATCAGTACCGCTCTGGACACTTGCCCATCACTGAATTTGCTGACATGCTGTCTGGAAATATGGGTGGCTTCCGTTCCCGATCCTCCTCATTCGGATCAACTTCTTCATATCCCATGAGCCCTCTGCCCTCAATCAGAACTCCGGCCACCATTTGGAATGATCCAACTGAAGTGACTGTGCCAGTGGCTGGAATTCTTGACACTGATACTTTAGAGAAAGTGTCAGTCACTGAGGCCATGCACAGGAATCTAGTTGACAACATCACTGGCCAGAGACTGCTAGAGGCACAGGCTTGCACTGGAGGCATAATTGACCCTGCAACAGGGGAGAAATTCTCTGTCGCTGATGCAACTGAAAAGGGTCTTGTTGATAAGTTAATGGTTGACAGGTTAAACCTGGCTCAGAAAGCCTTCAATGGATTTGAGGACCCTAGAACCAAAGTAAGGATGTCTGCCTCCCAAGCCCTCAAGAAAGGTTGGCTGTATTATGAAGCTGGTCAGCGTTTCCTGGAAGTGCAATACCTCACTGGTGGTCTCATAGAACCAGATGTTGAGGAAAGAGTTTCTCTAGAAGAGGGCATCAAAAAAGGTAGCATTGATGCTCGCACTGCCCAAAAGCTAAGAGACGTAAGTGCCTACGCCAAATACCTGACCTGCCCTAAAACCAAACTCAAGATTTCTTATAAAGATGCCATGGACAGAAGTATGATTGAGGAAGGATCAGGCTTACGACTTCTGGAAGCCTCCTCTCAGTCTAGCAAAGGCCTGTACAGCCCTTACAACGTCAGTGGTGCTGGGTCTGCCTCTGGCTCTCGCACTGGCTCAAGGACAGGGTCCAGATCTGGCTCAAGAAGAGGCAGCTTTGATGCCACTGGTTCTTCACTGTTCGCTGGCATGTCCTTCTCCTCATCCTCATCCACATTCTCATCCTCCAGCTATGGCCGAAGATATTAGCTCCTTCACAACAGTAGGAGCTTCACACCTCAGTGGCTTAAAATAGGAAAGAAAGATATCTAAAAAGGAAGACAACAAAGACTTATTTATTCAGCTTTGCATGTGGTTGCTTTAGGAAATTGCATTCCGAAAACTACCATTTTTTTAGAAAAAACTTTGGATTGTTGAGCTCCAACTCCACGTAGTATGGATGCTAAAACTATGCATACAATACCTGTCCGGCCTTAATAGGTTATTATTTTTTTATCTATTTTTTCCTGCAGTTTCATATATATAATATTGAATAGGGTAGTATTTTAAAAAAAACATTGAATTTTTGATTGAATGACAACTATTTTTATAGAGCAGTTGTCATTGAGGCTAGTTGTTTTTAAATATTTTACATTTCTACTTGCAATGTTTTTAATTGTTTTTACTGTTTTTTTTTTTTGTCTGGAGAAAACTTCAAAAGATATGCCAAGATAGATAGAGAATTTATGTTACCAGATTCAAAAACTATATATATGGCTATAATTCTAAGTCCAGTATGTGTATAGATATCTGTTAAAGCAATTGTATTAAGACGAAGATGTTAGCCATCAAAGTAATCAAGATCAATTGGCTAACTTACTAAAGGGCAGCATATGGAAAAAAAACACTATTAGCTTGGACACTGGAGGGCAACAATGAAAGCGGCAATATTTTTTTTTTTGTTTGGCGGGCAATTCCAGCTCAGCTGTAATAAAGAAGCACCAAACATCCTGTCCACATGGATTCAGACATTCCCAAAAGACAACCCTAATAAATTTTGAGCCAGTCAATGATGTCTAGTGTCCTCCATTATGATAAAAGTGCAACAACAATAAGTCCTTACACCAACACTCAAGCTCAACTTAGTCAACCCCCCCCCCCCCCCCATGGCCTACTGTCCCAAGAAGATGTCAGAAGTCACACCCAGCTTCACATTACCTGGAGAGTTCATGGACTGGTTTTCTTTACCTGTAAGTTAAACTTGGGTGAATTTGGGTATGGCTGGCTGTCCTCTTCACACTTTCCCCACTTCTCTGCTCTAAAGGACAGTCTCTACTCATTAAATATTTTGGAAGTAATTTCACATTATTTAAATGTCCTTTTTACCTTTTAATTCTTTACTCTCTCTCCTCTCTCTTTCTGCATATCTGCCAGAATTGAGTGCTCAATTTCAGAATGAAGAAGAAATACTTAATAAACAACAACTCTCTTCTCTGCTTTCTTTTACAATAGAAGTCTTTTCCAAACAGATGTCCTGTGAAGGAAGAAGGTGGTGCTTACTCTGTCTGGGATGACATTCATCCACAGCCAACAACATCTGCTCCTCAGGTATGATAATTTGATATACAGTGTTTACTGCCATTAATGCCATCACAAACATCTTTTCAGTTCCCATCTGATTTACACCATTGTTTAAATATGACAAAAGACACTCTTTGATTTGTTTTGGCATTTGTTTTCATTGTTTTTCATTTATACTTTGGCCTTTTTTTATTTTAGATCTGCAGTCAAGCACCTCTCTTCACCCACAAACATCTCCTCTTGCGAGGTTTGAATAAAGGCTAGAGTAACGCTGACATCTTCCTGAGATACATACCATGAACTGTGCACTGGACTTAATACATTCTGGCTCTCACATCAAGACAACATCTACACACCATTTCATCCAATGTTTAGCTCCTTTGGACAAATAGGATATTCTCCTATGTATTTGTTATAACTAAGAATAGTCTTTGTCTAAAACTTAGAGTATGGCTGACATGATCTTATGAATGTACTTTTCAGCAATGCGAATTTAGAATGATTTTAACTAACCTGCAGTCACCAATCTCTAAAAGCTGCTGTATTGTTAAGATTTAAAACCTGGAAAAAATCTACCCAGTGTACTAAACACTACCATACAAATAAACAACTGAATGTATTCTTCAATCCCTGCTTACATGCATTTCATTAGTCCATGTTTTTATTTTTATTTCCCATGAAATGTTTCTTTTAAGTTGCTTTCTCTGCTCTCTGCAAAATCCTATACATTGTTCTTTTCTTTATTTTTGAAAATACTTGACTTGTGTAAATCCTGTTTTATTTCCATTTTTCCATCATATTTTTTTATCATTTACTGTAATATATATATTTTTGCTTTGCATGTTTTACTAACTTGGTTACAAATATATGGACAAACTGAATGATGAATAGATTTTCAAAATGCTTAGCAAAAAATATCACTACTATTTTTGATGTAAAATGGAAAATGTAAACTTGTATGCAATCCACTAACAAGTTGGTTTTGCCTATAACGAGATGGGAGTGCCTTGACAGGGATTGAAACTGGGTGCATCTTTGAAAACAACACTAATGTAAATAAACTATGATAAAAAAAATGTCATCTTTCTTTTTTCATTTTCTTCATCAAGACATAAATATCCATATATCATGCGATATTAATATAGGAATGAATGTGAATTTTTATATTCACAGTTACATTTGATTTGATATAGTCCATTCAAAATGTCTTTCCTATAATAAGACACCATAGGCTACACACATAGGTCAAAAATATAGCAACTGCAAATATTCATTGCACCTCAAGAGGGCAATGTTGTTACATTTACTGAAATTGTTACATCTTTATTATGTTAAATTATTAATTCTCATTTTGACCCTTTCCTTGTGCATAAATACAGGAAAGCAGTCAACTGTACAATGATATAGAGACACTTGCATTTGAGGTTCCACTTAATATCTTTGTCATAGACAGTGAAGCAGAGGAGGCAACTAGTCCAGTTTACAGATGTACCTCAGGGATATGCTGCGACTGGTCACCTTGGGCTACTGAATCCAGACAATAGTACACCTCTTTCCCATTCACTGCAGAGTATGGGGAGAGAGGTACTGTACATGTAGGAGTCTGCATTGTTTAGAAATACTTTACAGAAGGGTCAAAATATTGTTATACTTATATGAAGTACATACATGAGTAGGTGGAGCTGATAGCACATGCCTTAGCTCATATCATATTGCCTGATTTAATCAAGTTCTTCAGCATAATCATCTGGTTTGAGAGTTGTTTTTATGAAACCTTTGATACAATTGACACAAAAACAATAGATAGACGATAGACAAAATAATGATGTAATCATGAAATGCATTCCTACTTTTCCTTGTCTGTTTGTTTCAGGAAGACAGTGATATAATTCCTGGAACTGTTCCACCTCCAGGAAAACGATCTGGGTAATGGTTGCCTGTAGACTACTCATATTAAAGGAACTTGTATAGTTCCATTGCAGATTTGAATTTCACCTCCTGTTGACCAGAGGCAAAACAAACCTGACAGTAAAGGAAGTTGGCCTCATGTCCTTATGACAATCAAAGGACAGGATCTAATGAGTAACTCACATGACACTGTAACACATATTTAATGTGTTTCTTCAACACAAGGACAATTTGTTATGATAATAATTACAGTTACTATAGGCCCACTTCTCAAAACCTGATGTTAAAATTTGAAAATGTGAATGATTAAATTTGTTTTCTTTATTAATTAAGGGGCATAAGAGTGTCTAAAGGTAATTCAGTGACAGGCACCCTGGTGTTGCAATGAGCTGATGGGCCAGTGTTCACTCTCTGGTGTCTGTTTATTTCCTTGTACACTAAATGGAAAAAGACTGCTTGCATTTCGAAACAGTCTTCTTTCTTGAATTTCCCCTGGGGATCAATAAAGTATCTATCTATCTATCTATCAGTCACTCATTCACTACACATAGAACAGTGAATAACCGCTATAACCGCTGTTATTCACTATATAGTGCACTAGTGAATGTTCAGAAAGCGGAAATCCATCTCACCAGTCACTAAAATGATTATACATGCAACAAAGGCTAAGTCACTGACTCTAACTGACAGCCTATAACATTCAGATATGTGAGGGATAACGGCCGTCAAGGTGTCCAAATACACAGAATTAATGGACGAGGCAGAGGCAAAGAATTCCACAACTTGAAGCAGGGTGGAATTCCCTCCAGCTTTTCTGCCAGTCAGAAAATAGTATTTCTTGTTTCCGGGGATAAACATTGTATGTGGGTCTGGCACTGCCCCTACTTTACATCAAATCATTAAATTACATAGTATGAGTTCCACCTAGCCATGGTCCTAATAACTGTTGAGATATGTACAGTATGTATATATATATATATATATATATATATATATATATATATATATATATATATATATGATGCACAGTAGATATCTAAAGTTCAGGAGATCAATCAGATGTTTTTAAAACAAGAAGACCTGAAAAACACTTCTGCCTCAGAGGAGCAGCACTGTGTTGACCAAATGATTGATCCCTCTTTAGACAATAGTGGGTGGGCGGACGCCCAGCAGATAGATAGAGCTGTCTGAGCTGTCTCTGTGTGTGTGTGTGTGTGTGTGTGTGTGTGTGTGTGTGTGTGTCCTCGTGTGTTTGTGTGTGTATGCGTGTGTTCTCCCTCAGGGTTGACCCCGAGCACTGGAGCCAGTGGCAATGGGAGTTCCGGGGTCAGATCAAGGCACTGCGGCACTGGCTGAAGACCATGGAGATGAGGCTTCCCCCACTGGATCCAGCTGTAAGTCTCCCTGGGAAAGCTCCCAGCATCCCGTCTCATTCATCTGTTCCACTTCCATTTGCCCTCTTTTGAGTTGCCAGTGTCATATTCTTTATTGTGTTTGAGACAACAAAGCATTTACAGTAGGGGAAAGCTCTGCTGGAGTGTGAGCTGATTTGCTGGTGAGTAGTACAATCCTAGTAAAAGAGAAAACAAGGCTCTCTAAGTTGTACTTTCATCGAAGATCCTTGGAAGACTCATTTCTGTCTTGGCTTCATGCCTGAATTTTGTTTTATCTATGTTTTACAAGTCTGAAGACATAACAGCCACGCGGCTGTCTCTTAACAATTCTTTGCAGTCAACATTGAGGAATAAAACTGAGGAGAGAAATTTGAGCTGGAACAACACCCAGGCTCCCAGGATCCACAGTCAAAATGCCAACTGTCTCGATGACGTGTGCTTTTGTTTTATCGTGATTGTTTGGGTTGAGTTTGCCAGCGACAGATGCGAAAAGACATAAAACCAAAGCCCGTGATTTGAACTAACGTCCTCTTTTTGTGACCCGCTGTCCCCATGGTGCAAGGGGAAGCATCGGTCGAATATGTTTTAGGCTCTGGGGAGCATGAAGGTCTTTTCTCAAAAGCTGTAAACGCTGCCACCAGACCCCAGGAGATCTGGCAAGAGAGGGAGAGAGGGAAAGAGAGAGAGAGACAGAGAGAGAGAGAGACAGAGAGAGACAGAGAGAGAGAGAAAAAAGGGAACAACAGGGTGATGACAAAGAGAGTACAACGCAGAGGAGAGAGTGAGTGTGATGGAGAATGAGAGAGAGTGAGAATGAGAGAGAGAGAGGAGAGAGAGATTGAGAGAGAAAGAGAATTAGGGACAGAGACAAGTGGGGGTGGTGACAGCGAGTGAGAGAGTGAGACAGAGAGAGAATGAGAGAGAGCGAGAGAGAGAGAGAGAGAGAAGCAGCTCCTTTGGGGAAAAGGGGGTTAGGCAGGCAGGCTCCTTTTGTGCAGTGCGCGGGTGGACGTGGAGACAGGGGAGGTGCCCAGGGCTGGAGGCCCCCCTGCACACATGAGAGAGCACGCTGAAAGCACATTAGACTCAGATGGGAGGACGAGGCCAGCCAGAAAAATAGGATCTTACAGACGCAGCGCTCTGATCCGCACCACAATGGGCCTTGTCGTAAACACCCAGTCTATCTCCACTTAGCAGTTACCTAACACTGTGATTTACGCCACCAACAACCTCCTCTGGGTTTGTTTTTGTGCCATTATGTCAAAAATAGACAGCGCCATTGTTGTTATTTTCTGTGTATTAGATTGCTTAAGCTCTTAAGCACAGACAGAATAAAATAAAGTATAATGTTTAGAGAGACATAAATATGAAGTATCAAATGGCTGGAATATAAACCCAACTCTTTTAAGGCCTGATTGACTGTGTTTTTGTGTGCGTCACCATCTTCAGTTACAATGCCGTAATGGTGGCGTTCTCAGGGCTATTATAATGTGAGACAGATCATCGCTTTCGTCATAGGCATATTTGAGCTATTTCCCAAGTCATCAGATAACTGTTCCTAATGAACACATTTCTTTTCAGAGCAGGATCATGGTTGACTGAAGAACAGGATGCTCAATTATTTAATGTATTGATTGATTTGACGGTTAGCTGGGCAATAAACTTCATTCATTTCAGAATGAAATAGATTGTGCAACTGGTACTTCATTCTGTTAGTAAACGTGAATCACATGTTTTATATTCTTTCTCTATTTTTGGGGGGATTATTCGGATTTTAAAATTGCAAGCAGTGAGTAAACCGTCCAGGAACAATTCCTTCTTTGAGAAACAGTTTTCATATATTTTTGTGTTTTCTTTAACTTTGCAGGTGAACACAGTGCTGGTTATCTAACAATGTGCCTGGCATTTTGGAAGCACATACATGAATACACATTAATAGATACTCGTAGGGATCTACCCACATACTTTAGTGTGGAGGAGTCTTCACAGGGGGAAGTGTCCCTTGCCTACCCCAGAAAGAGTGAGTGAAAGGAGGCTTGTCTTTTATCAAGCCTGTGCATCCACCAGGCTAACTCTAGCCTCGTGCTTTTGTCATGTTAATACCCCCAGTCTGCTTCGCTGATGGTTACAGTCTGGGGGACTCGTTAGTGCGCACAATCCCCCAACAATGAGTCAAACCCGACCCAACAACGGCAAACACAAAAGTGTGGGGGAAGTACACCTGCCACCGGAAAAGGAAAGGAGTCTGTGTCCTCACTTGCCTCCTCATCTCATTCACGCGTGTTCTATTTTGGGGAAAGAATCGGAACTATTTAGACTGCAGTGCAAATGCAAACTATTTGATTGGATGTGAGAAACAAGTTACATTCCTCTTCTATGATGTTAGTCTCCCCCTATACCCCCCCCCCCCCCCCCCTTCATCCCAACCCCCAAAACACCAAACCTTCACTTCATCTTAAATGTGCTGCTTTATTCATTAGGGAAGACAAAGCTGTCCTCCACCACAGTGGCTAAAAGACGGACAGAATTGGGCCAAAAGGGCCTCTTCCTCATTTGACGTCCCCTCTGACGGGACACTGTGGGATAAAGAGTAGCCTCTGTCCTTCACTCTGAAAGGTCTCCCGTTTCCAACCTACAAAGTCTGCATCTCAAATAAGCCCAGCACACATAACCTGAAAACAGCCTCGTCACATGGACATATGGGAAGAGAACTGGGGAGAGAGAGAGAGAGAGAGAGAGAGAGAGAGAGAGAGAGAAGGGCTTCCCCAGCCCCCCCCCCCACACACACACACACACACACTAACACACACCTCCACCCCCACTGGTGTTCTTCTTGGGCACTGTGTGGTAAAAGAGTAAACATCACCTCCCCTCTCTCTGGGGGTATGTATGTATGAGATGGGGGGCTTTTGATGTTAGGAAGGCAACAGACGTTTTTTTTTGTAGTATGTGTGTGTGTAGTGTATGTGTTTGTTTTTTCCCCTTCTTTTGAATGGGAAGATAGATGCCAAAGGAACAGAGGATTACGAGTGTTTGAAGTAGACAAGAGAGTGAGTGGTGAGGTGGCGGCCCAGCTGCCTGGGTGCTTTTACTGTTGAGGATCTGAAGGCTCAGCCAGCGTACATGTAATTTGAAAGCAATTATATCAGGGACAAATTATGCCAATTAGTGAAGAGACGCCTCCTGAGTTCCCACCTCCTGCTCACTGTTGATGTGTAATTAGTGTGCGACAACTGAGCCCTTTACCTGACACACACACACACACACACACACACACACACACACACACACACACACACACACACACAATACCGTAGCTGTTATCACCATTGAACAAAGCACAAACTTTACTGCAGTATATCAGTATATCTACAAATGATGCATCATCTGCTCTCTCTTTTCTAGCTCATACCTCTAGCATCTGTCTGGAGCAGATCTCTCACATAAAAGAAACGGTTCTGCATTGTGCTTTCTCACTGGCACAGGATGAATCAGAGGGAAGATATTTGTAGTTGTTGCACTCCTGTCCTCTCCTCTCCTCCTCCCCTCTTGCCAACTCACACGTACCCAGACCCTATACATCCCAGCAGGGCTCCTATCATTGTTCCCATTCACCCAAGCTACTCTCTTTCTGGGAAGTGAACTCAAGTGTAAAATAGCAGTATTTTGTGAAGCAGCAATGGCAGTTCTATAGCTATGACCTATAAATGATTGTGATTCCATCATGTGACTCCCTCAGTAAAGAGGATGTGCTTGTGGAAGTGCTAATTATCATGTACTGGAGCAGCCATTGAGCTTTTATTTAATTTAAAAGCTGGGGGAGAGGAGAGGGAGAGAGAGATGAAGAGAAACGGAGAGAGAGAAAGAGAGAGAGAGGGATGATGGGGGAGGGGAGGGCTGGACACGCCTGTAGCATTAATCCACTTTGCTGCTCTCGGGTCTTTAGGCACATGGGGCCTTTGATCAAATTTGGGCCCAATTTGTGCCCCATTTGGTCTCCTCCTGATGCTTGCGCCCCCATATCCTCGAACCCTTCCCAGTCCAACCCAGCCCTGGATTCAATGTTTACATGAAGGATGAGGCTGGCTGACTGATAGTGCTGTGTGGGGCTAATATAACATAATGCATTATGGGCACTGTATAGCGGTGAGCTCACATGCAACTGCTTCATGTAATACATATTTAATGCTGTCGGCTCTACAGCTTTCAGTTTAGATCTTGAGGGCAAGTTCATTCTTGCATACTATTTCTTCATGTATTCTCTTTGATAACGGGAAAAACATATTGGCAACATACTGGCACATTTTGTGTTTTCTGCAAGGTCAGGAATTTTTGGGACTGCACTGATTTGGCACACAAAGCAGTAGGGCGGAGGCGGGGGGTAAATGAACCTCTGAAAGAAGGAGAAGGAGAGAGTGAGCACAGGCAAGTAGAGGCAGAGAGAAATAGAGGGTGAAGAATTTGTGTGTGTGTCTGTGTGTGTGTGTGTGTGTGTGTGTGTGTGTGTGTGTGTGTGTGTGTGTGTGTGTGTTTGTGTCTGTATCTGTGTGTGTGTGTGTCTGTGTGTGTGTGCGTGTGTGTGTGTGGCGCTAAAGGCCGTGCTTCAGGCCATAGAGGGCTGGAGAGTGCCGTGAGGCAGAGGCAACGATTCAATTATTTCTTGGAGGAGAGCAGGGGCTGCTGAAAAGCTGGGATCAGGTGTCTTGTTTTTAAGAGCAGGGCTTTTTTGGCAGGCACAGTGCCTTTCCCGTGCCAAGCGCTCCCAGAGACGGATTGAGGGGATCCCGCTCAGCTCCACTTGGCGGTCAGACAGCCAAAGACATCGGCCCTAATCACAACGGACATACAAGCAAGTCAGAAGGGGTTTTCTCGAACGGTCTCCATGTACAGTAGTCAGTGATGAAATGCTATTAGTTGGGTGTATGAACTCAGAGTGGAGAATTTAAAAAATATATATTTTCCTATTCAAATATATTTTGACAGTACTTTAATTCATTTGTTGCTGACATTTGAGAATTGTAGCTGAAAAGAAAAATGAAAAACATGGGATCTACAATCATGAATTGTACTGTCAGTGCTAAGCATATATTGTGGGAGGTCACACAAATAAACATAATTTAATTTAGAGAGACAGAGAAGGATGCCCACTCTCTAACACTGGAGGACTCAAAGGTTAAATAACTTGACCTTTCGTGGGCCACACCACTTGCATTCACTTTCCCAGGACAGTCACCGTGACAGGCATTGTCACTTCATTTTTGTCCCTTGGTTGCATCCCATTGTGTTGTTTATGGTCCCTAAGCATAGAGGCCACGGTGGGGGATGGAGGCTGAGAGAGAGGGGAGTCACTGAGCTCCCCTGCTGACTCACACGGCCAAATTAATCATCATAAAATGGATGCATATACTCTAACACCCAGTCACTCTTCATCTTTCCTCTGTCGTCATCCATCTTTCTTTGTCTTTTTGGTTGCCCTCTCACTGCCCGTCTGTCTCTCTATCTATCTCTCTATCTATCTATCTATCTATCTATCTCACTTTTTCTGCAATTTCTCAAGGTTTAGCAGGTGTCTCTTCACCAATGTCAGAGACCTCCCCTTCTTTCAATGGAAAATAGGCAGGAAACTGGAGGAAACAAACACATTGACACCCTTCAAAGAACTTGGGGAAAGAGTTTGTGTGAAAACATTGACCTACCAGGCACTGCTTTCCTTTACAGGAAAAGACCACAAACACCAGTGAATGAGATTGCCTTAGTCAATCACATTGCAGTATCACAAATAGACATATGGGACTATGTTCCCTTGGTAGTATATTATGAGACAGGTCAATATATTTTGTCACACAGGCCTCAGACAAGTCCACATGGACACATCGTTTAAGAGACAATGGGTGTGGATTATTGGGGGAGTGTCAGGAGGGGAGGGGGGGGGGGGTGTTGGGAGTGAGATGTCACCCACCTGTGTACCTGCCCTCGGGCTGCTGGGACACCTGCTTCCCTCCACCACACCTGCTGGTTCCCGTCCAGCGACACACCCAGTCCTCCCATCTGACCCCCCTCTCTGAACCACGGGCAAGAATAAGCAGTGACCTGATGAGACACATATAAAACAGGATTAGTGAAACCTGAGAGCACATATTGATGGAGAGTTAGGCTTGAAAACAACAACAACAACAACAACAACAACAACAGAAAGGATGTTTTCCCGCTCTCCCGGAGTTAGATGGAAGTTCAAAGTTCACAATTAAAAAAGAGTGGCTGATAAATTGTGGTTTCATGATAATTTGCTGATTCTCCCAGGAGACCATGAGAGGGAAAACCCCGGCTGAGCCTGTCTCCTTCCTCCTGTGGTGCCTTTTGTTTGTGTCGCTGGCAATTTTGGGTCTGAATGTGAGTTGAAAAGTAATGGGAGATGTTTTACAGTAATTAGTCGTCTTTGTTGCGCCAGTGAAGGCTAGTGTGCTGGCTTTGAATGGAGTTGGTGTGTGTGTGTGTGTATGCGTGTGTGAGTGTGTGTATGGAGAGGGGGGTGCATGAGTGGGGGACTTCCTTGCCCCTACTATCACTGTGATTAAAGGGCAATGTGTGTGTGTGTGTGTGTGTGTGTTGTGTTTGAGAGAGATAGAGAGAGTCCATGTGAGTATGAGTGTGTGTGAGAAAGAGTGAGCGAGAGAGAGGGACTTGAAGGCAGCTGTCACTTAACATGTGAATGTTCAGGGGCAGCCTGGGGGTCTTTAGAAAGCTCTCCCTCCCCTCTCCCCTCTCCCCTCTCCCCTCCCGCCTCTCTATCCTCATCTCCACCCCCCCCCCCCCCCCAACCCCTTTCCCTTTTTTCTCTCAAGAAGCAGCATGGAGTTTCTGCGCCAAAAGAGAATCTTGGAGGAGGAGGGGGAGGTGAATGGGGAGGTGGGGGAGGAGGAGGGGCTATCAGAGGGAGGGGAAAGTAGGAGGTGAGGTGATTCTGCTGTCTAACTGTCTGGCACACAACACTGGACTAACACACAACACACACATACACACACTTGGAGCCTGGGAGTTAATGCCATACCAGCCGAACCCTCGGGGCAGGAGTCATGGAGTTATCCGAACAGCACCCTCTCCCATGGATCAGGTGCACACCATGCAGACTGGGATGTACGGGAATATAGTTCATTGTTGTTTCTCATCATCATAAGCCCGTTTGAGGCTGGAGTTTGCCTATCGGAGGAGAAGCAACAAAGGAGAGAGAGAGTTAGAGAGAGAGTGAGAGAAAGAGAGGAGTGCCGGTTGGAGTGGAGGAGGGGGGCGTAGCGATGGGAAGGAGAGTGGGACATTGTTTCCCCGTGACTGTGGGCAACGGAGAAGCATGGGTTATCTGAGCTGGTGTATGTGTGTGTGTGTGTGTGTGTGTATAGGCAAGGGGTTGTTTGAATGAAGGGGTGTGTAAACATACATGGTTGAGATTGTGTGTGTGTGTATGTGTGTTTGTGTTGGGAGTTTGCTCCAAGGAAGAAAAAAAGCTACCCAAAAAGATGCTCAAACCGGACTGGGGGATTATTCTCTTCTTTCTCCTTTTTCTCGCGTCATCTTCTCCTTCTTTGAAACGATGAATGAAGAGCCGCTGGATTTTTTCCGTTAGCCATTTGTTCTCTCCTCTATTCTCAGGGGGTAAGTAAACACCGCACAAAACCGCCCGTCTTTTCATTCAAAAGTTGGAGCTGAAGTTTGGTGGGGTCTGTACAGCTAGGCAGGCAGGCAGGCAGCAGGAGAGCGATGCAATGTGGAGGGCTGCCTCATTGTCCTCGAGAGCTGCTGGAATGAATTGGATGTGAGCCGCGGTTCACAGGAATTTTGCACTCATTAGTTTTCAGAGTGTGGCTGTTGTGAGTAAACTGTCTTTGAGACAAAGGGAGAGAATGATTGATTACCTGTAGAAATAGCTATTAGATGACCGTGTTCATCTATAGGTTGTTGATGTGTGCTAGAATGAGATTTGAATAATGATTCTAAAAACTGAGATGAAAAGGGAGAATTTCAAAAGAATGGAATATTCCAGAATAGACCAGAATAATTATGCGTCTCAGAAGATGTTTTTGGGTGCACTTTTCAAGATTAAATGATTTACTGCATGCAGGTGTCATGTCACTAAGGTCATGCGGTATCACCTTAATTTGATACTTTTTGATGCTTTCCAGTGCGTCCAGTGACCACAAGAGATAAAGTCTACTTTTCATTTTGCATTTCACATAAGTGAAATTTTCCGCTCATTTTCAAATGGCCACCAAGAAACAGCTGTAGATCTTTCACTGATAGAGGTTATGACTCTCGAGGGCGTACCCTGCTGCCATCTTTAATTAGAAAACCACTATCTTGATTACAGGCACCCTGCTGATGACACTATGTATATTGGCTGTGCAGGTTTTCAATGTATTATTATAATCAGACTTATAATTACACATAGGACCGTTTTATCTATTAGACTCCACAGGCTGGCACATGGTATGTGACAAAGCACCAGTCCCAAAGCATGTATAATGTTGGGGGTTGAGCATGCGGTACGCCTCATGGCTACTTACAGTAAACAGACCTATCTCATCCTCTCTACTGTTAGTATAGTGGATGAAATGAAATACTGGCTGGGTATCTTGAGGGTTTTCGGTTACGACATGTGGGTATCTTCTGCCCCCAAGTTTTTTGTCTGATGGCTGCAACTGGTGTAATATGCTTCCATCCATTTTGGTTTTGAGTGACAGAAGACACTAAAGTATGCTTTGTTCATTAATGGGATTACCCGCACCGCGTGCCCTCACATAGATCACTCGATGGCCCCACGGTCGATGTGAGTAACTCTCCATCATGGTCATCTTAATTTGATTCAGCGCAGGATCCTGTCTGTAGGCATGTGCTGTAAATCAATGACTGCTGGGTGGGAGTGGGCGCATCCCTGAGCCACGGGCTGCTCTCAGCAGGTTAAGTGAGGAGACGGCGCGGGTCATCCTAGATGACTGGGGAGCTGAGTGCAGGGGTGGTGTGGTGTGTGTGTGTGTGCGTGTGTGTGGGCGGGGGGTGGGGGGTGGCTATTTTAAAGAGCGGGATCCGTATCACTTTACTGGCCTGCAGAAATGGGTTAAGTGGCTGAGTTAACTGGGTCATTTAAGGAAAGAAGGTGCCCTGGATGAGAGCCTTATCGGAGTGGAGGGGGCAGCATCGCTCTTGGCAGCCAAAGAGTGAGAGTCACACACTATAAACACTTACTGTAAGGGTGAGGACGACAAAGCTCCCGCGTCCAGATGGCACTTGCTGTAGTCATGACGACTGGTGCCATTTTGGACTGTTGTGATAGCATGCAGTGGAAGACCCCTGTCGGGGTTGCCATGTGTCCTCCTTGACCTTTTCGTTATCATTACCGGCACAGGCCCATCTCGCCGCCCTGGTGTGTGTGTGTGTTTTCTTTACAGCTGAGCCCTCTCTCACCGCCAAAGCCGTGGAGAGAGAGAGAGAGGGAGAGAGTTGTTAGCTTTGTGGCCCTGTCTGAAAGAAGCTGATAGGATGGAGGGAGTGTAGCCTCTAGCTTGTGTGTTAGTTTTCCCACCAGTATACCTCTGGGATTTGTGTGTGTGTGTGTGTGTGAGAGAGAGATTTGCTGACAAAGGAACCATTTTCGAACAAGTTCCACCAAAAGGAGATGCTTATCTGCAGTACAAAGGACCATATGCTTTAAATAACAAATAAATGGATAGCCACTAAATGGCTGTGGCATCAACATATCTTTAACTTACTAGCTGAGATGGAAACTGTTAATACAGTGTATCCATTCTCTCATTCAAAACATTAATCCTGAGTCCAGCTTAGGTCTCTGATCAATAGGCTCAGGTTAATGGATTGGTGGTTGAATGGAGCAGTGGATCTCTAACCACAGAGAGAATCCCATTCTTCCGCTCTAGCTGGTTCACAATCGCTGGGGAATCTCCATGTCCTAAATGTCAAGCCACCAGTGACAGGTTGCATTTATGTTTGCTCAGCCAATTACCAGAGAGAACCAGCTAAGCAGATCAGAATACCATATGGCACATAATATTATCATCCAGACATGTTGTTGTGTGTTGTTGACAGGGTAAGCTTTCAAAAAGCAGACTCAGTTCGAAGAGATCTTTAAAAAGTAACATCAATTGACAATGAATTACAAAAGTCGCTCATATTATCTATGGTTGTAAACTTAAACAGTGTGTATTTTCTTCTTTGTTGATAAACAGGCTAGTTCATGGCAACCTTCAGTTGACACATCTGCTCACTCAAGCCTGCATTCATTAAAAATGTGCAATATGCATGCACTGGTTAATGTAAAAAGGACCACTAGCAATACAGGTTTGGGCATGTTTGGTCACGTTGGTTATGGGACTGACATGTTAGGACAAGTCCCACTCAAGACTACCCTCACAGGGCTCAGGTCAGCCTTTCCCACAAACACAGAGTGTACAATCGAAATGATTGATTCCTGGGGTGCAACTGATTGATTTTTAGAAAGTAACAATAAATCCGTTCACACAGCCATCAATGCAAGAGCTTTCCGCAATTAGTTCTTTTCCATACAGTCAAATTGCCCCCCTTTTCATTTTTGTTCTCCTCCACTTTGTGGGATGGGAGTAGGTAGGAAGGAGACTGAATGCTTAATTTTGTTTTTGCTGCTCCAGTGAGTCATAAAACCACCCTGGGTGTTTTGGGTCTAGCTTCCCAATGTCCCGCATACTGGTCAGCATTGAGACGCACTGATCCAGAATGGCATACAGTGACCTGAACTAACCTGCAGGAGTCAACATCCAAATACCCCCCTTACCACACACAAAAGTACTACTGTTGAGGCTCAGCATGTCTGCCAGATTTGCCAGAGGACAGTAATTGCGCGTCATTTTCCCTTTTCTGTCTGAGCACTGAGTGGTGAAATGTCAAAAGTCGAAATCAGAAATATACAGTTAGATACTTTATACGTACAGTATACTTGCAGACACTTGGTATGGACTTGTATAACATTATAGTGGAACATTATAGTGGATGTTTTGTTGTGAGTTAATAGTTGTGAGGAGTAATGTGATATGTGATGCCAATTCACAGAAATAAGCACACACACGATTGGGTCTTGGTCCCAGAGACAGTGTTGACCCTGAGGACAGGCTGTGGAGAGCAGAGTGGGAGACATTCTTGTGCTTTTGCCTGAGACCCTTTTATGTCTGGCTACCCCCCCGCAACAACCCCCCCCCCCCCCCAACAGCCTCCCCCCCCCTCAACAGCCTCCTCCCCTCTATCCCTCCTCCTCAGTGCCATCCTCCACAACTCGGAACAAGGAGATGAAGCAGCATTTTTATGCCTGTCATATTTGATCAAGGGCTAAATGGATTCCCAGGGCCAGGCCGAGGACAGGCTGGCAGGGGAGCGTGGCCTAGCCTGCCAGGCGAAACAGTGGGTATCCTGGAGCACTCAGCCTCTGTGGACGGCCCCTGTCAGTTGGATTTCTATGCCCCAGAAAATTGTAGCGTGGTGTAAGTGTCTCGGGCGCGGGCCAAGAATGAGATGCAGGGATTCAACCCCCCTCACCCATGACATGCATTGGACCAGAACGGTGGTTTTTTCAGTCAGAGTTACTGTACCTGCTCAGGGTGAAGGCTGGGACTGTGGCATTGGTTTGGCCAGACAGAGAAAAGAGAGAGAGAGAGAGAGAGAGAGAGAGAGAGAGAGAGAGAGAGAGAGAGAGAGAAGAGAGAGACAGACAGACAGGAATCTCTTTGTGTGAAAGGGAGCTGCAAATAAACTGAAAATTGTTGTGTGTGTGGTCTTCTGTGGCAAAGCCAGCTGAGCCCTGTGTCTGTGCGAAGCTAGCAGCAGGGCTAGATCGAACACCTCTTCTTTATTTGTGACTGAACCTTTGTTATTAGACTTAGCCTATTCACTCAACAACCCCCTCCATCTTGTGTTTTAGGCAGCAGATGCATTGTTTGCATGCATGGCCCAGGAGCCTCCCCTAGCCTCTCACCTTGCTAGCCAGTGGGCTAAAGGATCATGGGTAACCTCATCAGCAGGCCCAGTTGCCTGGGCAACAAATCCAAGCACGTGCGCACAGACGAGGACTTCCTGAAGGAGTGCTACCAGAGACGGCGCGAATGGCCACTGCCCGAGCCTCCGCGCCATGAGGAGGAGGAGGGGAAGAAGCGGGAGGACGCGGCGCCCAGCCCGACCCTGGAGAAGCCCCGGAGCTCACCGGCACCCACGGTCACCACCACCAGCACTCTGGACAATGCCTGGCGCAGCACACCCTCGCCGGTCAAAACCCCCCGCAACGGGTCCTTGGCCCGCAGGACTAACCCCCCAGAGTTCAGGCACTCCCCACTGGGGCATTACGACCGGGGGACGCTGGAGAGGCAGTCCCCGCTGGGACACTACGACAAGGGGACAACTCTGGAGAGGCGGACCAGCCTCCAGAGACGGGACTCCGGAAGTCCCTGGTCGTGGAGAACACCGAACAGACCGGAAGTCACCGAGGTGACTGAGGTGACGGAGACCATTGTGACGGAGATTGTGGAGGTGACGGAGTATCCGGCAGCAGGGAAGGGCGGTGACCCCGTTGTCACCAGGACAGTGAGGGTCCTCACGGGAGCGGCTGAGGAACTAGCAGAGGTCAATACAACAGCAGTAGCCAGAGCACTTTCTCTGGACTTGAACCAGGGTTTAGGCTTCTTCCATTACCATTTGCCATCCTCAAAACAATCCATCACATCTTTTCTAGCGTGCCTTCTGTGAGCTTTAATCATATTATTTACTTCATGCTTTGAGATTGCGTGACCAACAGTCTATAGCCATGTCTACTGGATTCATTTTTTATTCCTACCATAGCGGAACTGGTATGATAAAGCATATATCTGGATACATGTTTTCAGCAGGTGTTTTGATTTAACAAAGGATGGATCAAATCCTACTTACATGTATGCCATCTTGTTAAAAAAGTAGGCTATTTGGGCAATTCCACGGAAAATTGACTTTTTGTCACATCCATAACGCCAGTGAAATGCCTTGGCATTTGTATAATGTGAATGATAACATTAATTTTTTGTGCATTTATTCTCATGTACATTCTTCAGCCCAAAATAGCAAATGCTCAAATTGTATGTAATCATTCACATCATACTGTACCATACCATCACATTTTATTGGCGTTATGGATGTTACAAAAAACATAATTTTCCATGGAATTGCCCATTTATTAAAAGCTGCTTGCTCAAATGTCGACTGTTTCTAATGTTATATCAGACCACCTGCAGATAACCTCCATATTCAGGAATGTAACTGGCTTATCTCTGATATATCTAACTTGCAGCTTCAAAGTGATGGCCAGTCAAGTTCAGACCAAGACTCCAGTCTGGACAGATGGAAGGTGCTGTTGACATACATTTCTGCTTATGAAGGCTCAATGTGCCATATCTCAATGCACCATTGTAGCATGTTATTAAATTAGCGTAATCTAATTTGACCAAATCTAATCTAATTGATCATTTCGTGCATTTTCATCGTCTGTGTAGGGTGCCAGATCCGCCTTGACTCTGAGAGATGAGTTTGGGGATCCGGAGACCTTTCAGCAGAACCTGGATGCCCTTCTTACATGGGTGTCTGAGATCGAAGAGCTCACAGCCAATCAGAAACCTCCATCCTCTGAGTTTAAGGTGGTGAAAGCACAGCTCCAGGAACAGAAGGTAAGAAGGCTCAATCTGTTGCATGTGTTCTATCCTACAGCCAGCCCAGGTTGGATACAATTAACTTTAATCAAATATGATTATCTCATTAGGACCGGTCCAGATTTTGAAATGAATCTCAGCTTGTATATGAACTGAATGTATTCACCAGATAATGTATGTGCATAATATCCTGTGCAGCCATGAAGTTATTTCCAGATCCTCTTTATTCAGCGTTTAGCTCCATTCAATATTGAATTGAGAATTTTCACGGTAACTAAGTGCTAGAGAAGGCTTTTGTGTACAGTTCCTCATGGAAAGAAAAGCAAGTCGCTCACCTTTCAGCTCGAGCCGGCTGCTTTTGTGAGTTCGGTGCGGGTGAGGTGAAACATGCCTGGATGCAAACAATGCTGACTTGACACATGAGACAAGGCTTTGACTCCGGGGCCACAAAGGGTGTAGCTCCATTGACAAGGCACGTTTCACTGCATGCTTATTCTCAGGCCTAGCAGTGACTGTGCTCCTGGCAAGGATCCTAGGGGCCTAGGGGACTGTTTTTTCTTCAGAAATAGACTGTTATTCCCCCTCCTTTGTCACGTTAATTGTTTGAATGCATCACTTAAAACAGTGATTAGATTTGTTATTCATTAACCAATGTGAAAAAGTGCTAGCTGACTCCAAGTTCAATTTGCAAGAAATTCAACAGATGTAATGAATGAATTTCTTTTAACAGCTCCTGCAGCGCCTCCTAGAGGACAGGAAGCCCAGCATGGATACGATGATGTCGGAAGGCCCGCTCCTGGCCGAGGGCCTTGAGGGAGAAGACGGGGAGAAAACCAGACAGAAACTCTCCAGCCTGCAGCTCAAATGGGATGCCTTGCGTCTGGGTGCCGAGAACAGGTCTGGGCTCGATATCTCGACATCCCGACATTGTCCAATCCAATTTCAGGCTGGCTACTGCTGGTGTGATATGGGGGCTAATTAGCGATTATGTTGCTTTGCGAAACGATTGGTTGCATTTGTAGGCGGGCGAGTCTGGAGCTCATCCTGCCCAGAGCCCAGCTGTTCCAGGAGAGCAGTGACCAGCTGCAGGTATGGCTGATATCGGTGGAGCAGGACCTGGCCGAGCTGCGCACCGCCGAGAGAGGGATGCTCCATCTGCAGGAGGCCACAGAGCAGGCCAAGGTAAGGGTGGAGGAGGAGACAGGCATGTCTGCCATACAGTGGAATATAATGGAGGCACTGATCTAAATAGATGGGGTGTTTGTATGTGGTGTAATATTTTGGTATGTAATAAAATAAAACAAAATAAGATCAAAAGTGCAACTTTTTTCCCTGTTGTATGTATGTATTTATTTATTTATTTATCCATCCATCTCTGATTTCTGTTGTTTTATTTTACAGGCTGTACAGGATCAAATCAAGTCCAAAAATGTTGATTTGTTGAATCTGCAACAGAATAGCCATGATCTTATGGAGAGGGTTTCAGGTAGGTCTGCTTTATAAATTTCTTACCTCTTTTCTGTTATTCAAATGTTATTCTGTTATACCCACTGACACTGACATCCTGTATACGACATGCACAGGCAGATGCATAGATTGACCAGTACACCAAAGAATTTTGTATGTGTTATTGTCACAAGCAGATGGATAGATTGACCAGTACACCAAAGACTTGTGCATGTGTTATTGTCCTCATGTCCACTGCTCTCTGCCTTCACCCGCTCAGACGAGGAGTCCCAGCTGGTGCAGGAGCGCGTGGACGGCCTGAGGATCCGCTACTCGGTGCTGAGTCTGAGCAGCGTGGACGTGCTGCAGAGGCTGGAGCAGGCCCTGGAGGCCTCCAGCCGCTGCACCTCCAGCCAGGAGGACCTCCACCTGTGGCTGGGCCGCATCGAGAGGGAGCTGCTGGGGGCCGGCAGCCAGGCTGCTCTGGGGGCCGGAGACGCAGCGCTGTGTGCTGCCGAGAGACAGAGGGTGAGGAGCTGAAACTCAGAATGAGACTACTCTTACAGCACTATAGTTTACCAGTTTAGTGTACTCCAACACTAAAATAGTATTCTTATAATATACTGTACTATATAGTTGCTGAGAATGAGACTACTCTCACAGCACTATAGTTTACCAGTTTAGTGTACTCCAACACTAAAAAAAACTAAAAACTAAAATTCTTATAATATACTGTACTATATATACTGTACTATATAGTTGCTGAGAATGAGACTACTATTACTGTGCAATAGCAATAATAATAAGTAATATAGCATTCCTAGAATACTTAATATTCTAAATCTAAATATCATAATATAATTATTATGATATTCATTCTTAGGAGAAATCTGTGTGATTTCTTTGTTTGTATGGCATATGCTGTGGCCTTGACTGGTGTGTTTTCTCTGTGTTAGTTGGAGCAGGCTGTAGAGAAGGAGATGGCCTGGTTTAGGGACACTGCCCGGGCCTTGGAGGATCTAAAGGCCATTACCCTGGACTCAGACCTCATCTCCTCTCAGCTCTACGAGCAAAAGGTGATTACAATGCATTAAGTCCTTTGCTTAATTCATTTACCTTCTTTTTAACCATTGTGTTATGCAAATAAGGTACAAGTATGTTTACTATTTTGCATAGTCTTGACACACCACATGCTCTTCTTGTTAGAGTTGGAGCTTCTATAATTGCTATTATCCAAAGTCACTTGACAAAAAAGGTCACCCACAATGTTTGTATAATACCATTCAACATTTTGACGGGTAGCATAGTTGTTTTCCTCAAGATTAAACATCTCTGGAATATAACATGAGATTTTAAATTGGATTACTTGCATCTCTTCACAGATCCTCTCAGTGGAAATCCTGCAGCATAGGTTCAACATCGAAAAGATGATGAAGATCTCTGAAATCCTACGAACCTACGGTGAAGAGGGGGAGACAGAGGGTCTCCAGGTACTATGTCTTACCTGTCACCAAAGAACACATAACCTTACAGTGGAGCCAAGTCTATGGCGTAGCGCCCATATGACGTAGCGCCCCTCATGTCTGACCTTTCACAAAAGAACACAGACCCTTAAGCTGTAGCCAAGTGTATGACGTAGCACCCCTCATGTCTGACCTTTCACAGAAGAACACAGACCCTTACACTGTAGCCAAGTGTATGACGTAGCACCCCTCATGTCTTACCTGTCACAAAAGAACAAAGACCCTTACACCGGGGCCAAGTGTACGATGACGCAGTGCCCGTCATTGAAGTGGCCGTGAGAAAGGCCGTGTTGGTTTAAGGGCTGGCTTGACCTTTGCTTCTCTCTCTCTCTCCCAGGTGCAGCTGGACGCCCTGCAGGAGCAGTGCCACGTCACCTCGGCCACCAGCTCCCACGTGGTGCTGCAGTTGGAGCACGCTCAGTCCCTCCTCGCCCAGTTTGCTGAGGGCCACGCCGAGGTGTTGCCATGGCTACGGGAAACCAAAGCCCTGGCCGACCAGCTCTCGCTGAGCACCATCAGCTACGAAGCTTTCAGGGAACAACAGGACCTCTTACAGGTGCGAGAGAGAGAGAGAGAGAAAGAGAGGGCTGGCCTGCTTCACTTCAAGGACCAGTGTTTTTTTTCCCTTCTTTTTTTAATCTCCCTTTCTACCTCTTTTGCTCTCCACAATGATGTCCTTTCATGTTCCCAAATCCACTCTACCTCTCCATTCACTTTGAAAACACACCGTGATTGTGCCGAGATTAAACAAAAGACCGAAATCTTTATTCATCTCACCGATGTATTACATGCACAATATCACAGGGCCACAGGATTATAGCCATAGCTTTGTTCTCATTACGCTTGAGAATAAGGAACATTTTGGCCTTGTGTTAGTGAATAAATTGAGTTTTTAATGATCTCATTTCAATGTCTATCACATTGATTCATTACAGCCCATCAAAACACCAACCATTTGACCAAGTTGAACACTGCATCCTAAATATTTATAAATGTTAGTCACTATTGCACTGTATAAAATGGTCACTGATCCCTGCTGCACTATACAAAATTAAGTGATTAATCTCAGATTTAGTGTCCTTTTAATGCTTTAATCATGCCTCCCTGTAGGGCCTAAGGGAGTCCATTGCGGAGCATAAGCCTGTGATAGCACGGCTGGGGATGCTGGCCAAGCGTCTGTCGGACCTGAACCCGGCCCAGGGCGAGGACCACTGCCGGCGAGCCAAAGAGGCTGAGGAGCAGCACCAGGCCATCAGGGAGCGGGTCAGAGAGGCGGCCAGTCTGCTGGAGGAGTCGCTGCCTCGCTTCACACAGGTGGAGCGCGCACACACACACACACCAACCGAGACACTATAGCACACACATGCTCATACAGTAGTAAGAATTATTCTTATGCACCACATGCAGACATAAAGCATCAAAATATAACATTATAACATTAAAATAGTATTTCAAATGATTAAATATAAGAAGATTAAACAAATGACATGGTATAAATCTGCAGCGTATTTCCAGTAAAGCTGTCATCTGTTGGGCAAACAAAATTTAATGGATACATTTTTTTTTGGCTAAGACCCTTCTCTCTTTCTCTCGTTGACACCCACAGCTGAACGAGCGGATGACGGTGATCGGGGAGAGCCTGGAGCGCCTGCGCAGCCGCATGCAGTCGGCGGCCGCGCTGCAGGGCCTGACGCCGCGCATCCGCGAGCAGCTGCAGGATAACAAGCAGACGCTGGCCGAGCTGTCCAAACTCGAGCTGGGCCTGGGCAGTGTGAGGAGTCAGGCGGACGAGCTGCTGGCCAACACGCAGGCGGCAGGACATGGCTCCATCGGCACAGGTGGAGCTCAGAGACAAGACAGCCATATTTGTTGTATTCATCAAATACGACACAAGACACACACAAGTTGTTTTTATCAAAGTGTTGCACTCACATCATATGTCTGCTTTACACCACGAGCACAGTTTGTCATACATTTTGACTATAATGCAATAATCCAAGTCAAGTCAGTGCTATATTACTAATACAATGAAACATCGCTTGGAATTTGGTTTTGTGTAATGCTCAGGGACAGAAAACACATACTCAGTTGCCTTGTGATGGTATATATTAGATTTTTATAAATATTAAATCTCATCTCAACCACATATTACTGTCCGACCACCAGCAATCCAGGAGAGAGTGTCCGGTCTGTCGCAGCTATGGCAGGAAGCCCAAACCCAGGCTCAGGAGAGGGAGCGCTGGCTCCTCAACCTCCTGGACCTCGCCGTGAAGTTCTGGAACGACGTGAGTGACGTCACGATCGGCCTGAACGATGCCCAGCAGGCAGTGCTGGACCTGAACGCCAGCAGGTCAGATTCAGAGACGATAAGGCAAAGCCTGGAGACCATGCAGGTACAGTGGACATCATACTCACCCATCCCAAGAACCACTCTTACTTTTTTCTTATCCTGTCTGGAATATGGTCATGTGGACATGACCATAGTGGACATGATTACATCTTATTCTATCTCTTCTCTTCTCTGCGTATCTTTTATCTTCTCTTCTCTTTTCCTCTCTTCTCCTCTCTTCTTTTCTCTTCTCTTCTCCATCATCAGACACTCCGAGAGGACATTGACGGCCTGCAGGGAGATCTTGACACCCTTGGCATACTTGGAATGGAGCTGATGTCGGCTTGTGGGGACACGGATAAGCCCGATGTTACAAAGAGCTTGGATGAGGTATGTGTTCCCATAAAAATGGCAAAAAATGAAAAAAAAAAAACTTACAGTTGAAAATGAAACCTAGTGATGAGTGTAAGTATGAATGTTCTATCTGGTGTTTCAGCTGTACAGCGTATGGAACAACCTGAGTAAGATCTGGACTGAGTGCCACAGCAAGCTGGAGGAATCACTACATATGGCTTTACATTACCAGGACACCATGCAGGTACTGTATGTGCTATCTGGAAATTATATTCTATGGTGTGTTACTGTATATAATCCTAAACTAACAGCCATGAAATGTATGATTTTCTTGACCATTTAATATAATCAATAGTGATTGACTTTGAATCTGTGATCATTTTCTGTCATCGTTCATTTTCTTATTTTGATTTAAAGCTTAAGACTCTGTTATGCATCAGACACGGTTAAAATGTTGCTGATATGTGGTTGAACGATTTGAAAAGCTTGACAATATGTGCAACAGGACACTTTGAAGCTACATTAGTCAACCGTATATGTTGTCATATTTTCCCTTCACTGCCTTCTGTCTTTGCCAAATAGAAGTCGCTTTTAATTTGAATGTGTTTGGCACAATAAAGGCCTAGGCACCCTGTGGTTAATGTGATGTGTATCTGACAGAATGCAATATTCTGCCAGTGGGCAACCGTCCTATGAATGATCTAGTCTATGAGCCATGCACTTTAGACCATGCTTGTGGAGTTGAGTCAACTTCCCTCCTTTATCCAAAAGCAAAACATTGCCTTCCTGCTTTGAATACAGATATAGGCAATATATTCAGAAATGTTTGCATTTCCTTTGCCCAAATTGCAAATGCATTCTATCAGTGTGCAATACCAAGAGGTATTACCTGTCATCTGCATGTAGGACCACACATGGTATGATGTACGAGGTTTGCGATGTGTAATCATTTGATGCCCTACAATAGATTACAATAATATAGTAATTCAGTAAATATATATATATTTTTTGTATACATTGTGACCTCATGACTTTTTGTTTGTGCCCTTTCAGGGGCTGTTTGAGTGGCTTAAGTCTGCAGAGCTGAGGTCTACAGAGGAGTTTCTGGTGGGATCTGACCTGGGATCAGTGAAAGACCAGCTTTGTGATTTGAAGGTAGGTTGACTTCAGAATTTAGAAATACACAAGCCATGAGACCATATAGAGATGGTGCTTGTCTCACCCTGTGCAACCATCCACAGGAATTCAAACGGGAGCTCTACCAGAAGAAGATTGAGATTGAGAGTCTGAACCATCGTTTTGTATGCCGCCTGTCTCCGGGCTCTGAGCGACCAGGGTCGGTCTCACCACTGTGTGACTTCCGTCAGCGCTGGGACAGCCTTGAGTCTGAGACCGTGAGCCGACAGGTGAGGTCACATCTCACAGAATGTCCCTAATGACATGCGCTTGTCCCATACCCAGTCCTTGTCAGTATTCAGTGTCAAAATATGTACATTTTTGAATTATTTACTAGAAGGTATTCATGAAATCACATCTCTCCAATCATAAATCTGTGACATCATTTTATTTTCACTTGGAAGAAAAACATTGTAAAAGTTTAATTGAAGTATCTCATTGTTGTCTCGAAAGGGGAAAGATCCCTTTTTCTCCTTGTAGCTACAGAAGTCTAATGTGTTGTGGATGTGTTGCGGTTGTGTTGTGAATGTGTTGCGGTTGTGTTGTTGATGTGTTGCGGTTGTGTTGTGAATGTGTTGGGGATGTGAATGTGTTGGGGATGTGTCATCGATGTGTTGTGGATGTGTTGTGGTTGTGTTGTGAATGTGTTGGTGATGTGTTATTAATGTGTTGGGATGTGTTAGATAGATAGATAGATAGATACTTTATTGATCCCCAGGGAAATTCAAGGTCTCAGCAGCATACAGACAACACATACACATTCTTTAACAGCAGAAAACGCAATTAAAGTATATAATATATATTAGAGTATATTGCAGCTGCAACACTATTATACTACTATATTGCAGCTGTTATTGATGTGTTGCGGTTGTGTTGTGGTTGTGTTATTGATGTGTTGCGTTTGTGTTGTGGATGTGTTGTAATAGTGTTGAGAATGTGTTGTGGTTGTTTGTGCTTACAGCACCAGCTGGAGTGTGCCTTGCTGGGTCTGGGTCAGTTCCAGAACACGCTGGACGAGCTCCACTCCTGGCTGTCTCGCACCGCCGAGCAGCTGCAAGGCCCCCGGCCCTTCAGTATAGACCTGCAGACCTGTGAGATCGAGCTGGCCAAGCACAAGGTATGGAGCATCAGTGCTGCTCTTTCCTGGCAGTTTTAACTTGCTATCTGCACAGAGAGAAAAATGAATGCTGGAGTGTATCAACACAGGCTCGATTTTGAGCTTAGAATAACCCTTTTAACCTTCTAACCAAGTTTTGGTAGAATTACATCTTCTCCTCTGATAGCTACATTGTTAATTTGATGCCCTTACTACTTCATGCTATCACACACAAAGGGCATCTGATCACATTCATCACTTCTGCAATTCTCTCTGCAATTTTCAACTAATTTTGGGTAATTTATCACAATTGGTCTGTTAAAGTTAATGTTGACTGGTATTTAATTAAAGTTTATCTAAAGCACCATTTGCAATGGCGGGTTCGCTGATGGGACCCAGGTTGACAGACTGGTTACCATAGCGCTACTCACACCCAAAAAACACATTGGTATGTGCGTCAGATACAGGCTACACATAGAATAATGGGTTACACTTTACTTGACAGTATCGACATAAGAGTGACATGACACTGTCATGAATGTGTCATAAACAAGTCATAAACGTTTATGACATAACGCTTCTGTCATTAAGTGTCATTCGTTTTTTGTCATAAAGTTAGGGTTAGGATTAGGGTTAGGGTTAGGTTTAGGGTTCATGTGTCATGACAGTGTCATGTGTTCATGACAGTGTCATGTCACTCTTATGTCGATACTGTCAAGTAAAGTGTTACCGGACAATGTATCAAAATGATCATGATAATCATCAGTCTGTGTTTAAGAGAACATCCTCCAGCGACAACGCTTTCTCTGTGTCCCTCCCAGGTGCTGCGGAATGACGTGATGTCCCACGTACACACGGTGGAGCAGCTGAACCAGGCTGGCCGAGGTCTGCTGGAGGCCGGCTCAGGGGACAGTCCCCACGGCCTGCAGCCTCGTCTGGAGGGCCTGAACGAGCGCTGGGAGTTTGTGCGCTGCGAGACCGAGCGCCGGCAGCTGGAGCTGGAGAACAACCTCAGCCAGGTGGGGCCTCATACATGCGTTATATACACAGGAAAAAAACAGACAGACACACATAGATAATCACATGCAGAAACTGACACTTGGAGACATGGCCATACTCTTGTGTTAATCTGTTCATCATCCTCAGGTCCAAGATGTTACCATGGAGATCCAGGACCTGCTGCAGTGGCTGGAGAATACGGATCTGAGGTTATCCTCCAGTAAGATGGTGTGGGGAATGCCAGATTCAGCCAATGAGAGGCTCAATGCACATATGGTAATTCCAGTTCCACTGATTGTATTTTTTTTTTCAATGATGTAAAAGGCTGGGTTTTAGAAAACACTTGAATGTGATGCTTGTTCATTCCATGAATTCATGTAACCGCTAAGCATTGGTTGGTCACTCTACTCATTGGTTCAAAATGAATGGACAAATGGTTGATCATTAATACTGTGGAGGACTTCTGTAATGCTGCTTACTATACATTTTCTAGCTATGCTCTTTGCCTATTAGACCAAAAATCCAACATGGTCTAGTCCTGCTAAAGTTTGATGGTCTTTCTCTATCTCTTCCCTTTTAGGAGCTGTGTACTGAGATGGAGTCTAAGATGCATGCCTACACAAATGTGAGGAATGCTATCCACAGGATGTTGGAAGCGAGCGATGTGGCCCGAGGTTCAAGCACAGAGCACAGTGTGTGCATCCTAGAGCAGAAATGGAACACTGTGTATGCGAAAATGCAAGAACGCAAGGTCAGTGGGATTGCACTGAAGGCTGTTTCTTCTCAGCCACAACAACACTAGAATATTCAAAAGCATGTGGGTCAAGATGTCCTGTTAAGAGATATATGATGTACCCGTCTGGTTCCAACAATGTATACGTTGTTTTTGCACTATTCTAACTATTCTCTAGGTTTACATGATTTTCAAGTCATTGCATTCTGTTTCATTTACATTTTACACAGTGTCCTCGACTCCCAACGTTTTTGGAAACAGAGTTGTACCATAATGAAATATACATTGCTGGTGTACTGTATGATATTGTGAACAATCTGCAAGTAGCCTACAGTATTTTATATAAGCCTATGATATTGTAAGAACTCTTCTACTTGAATATTTGCGATGCATTGGGTGGCTCAGCCAACAAACATTAAGCAGCGCCATCTAGGGAAATGGAGAATTGCAGCAATTACAATACTTTGGCCCTGTCAGACACCAAACAGGACGAGGACCACAATTGCGTCACGTTCAAAAGTTTATTTAAGGGTTGGGGGTTTCAGGGGTTCCGGGGGGGGTACAGGAGTTCCAAGAGTCTGCGTGTGTGTGTTCCCCCAGTAGCCGAACAGCGAAGGCAGGAGCTGGATGATCCGGGAAGTCCTGGGGGAAACACACACACAACAGCAATTGAAACGAAGCAGCAGTACAGTCAAGGACTAGGCGGTATTCGTAGAAGAGGGACGGAAGGCAGGTCAAGATTACCGGGGCTGGAGAACACAGAAGTAGTCGAGCGGGTCCGGGATCACAGGCAAAGAGTCAGAGGCGTTTTCAATAAACAGGCAGGTAACTGGTGCTGGTTGCAGACGATCTGACAAGTGTGGACTGAAAAGCAAGGCTTTATATAGAGGGCATGATGAGTGGTGAATGCAGTGCAGCTGGTAGGTAACGAGGGTGAGGCAGAGCAGAGCAGGAACAGGTGGAGGTCATCAGGCTTCAATCAGCACGTGTTACCAGGCAGAGAGAGAGCTCATGACAGAACCCCCCCCCTAAGGGACGGCCCCAGAAGTCCCCAAGAGTGACACCACGTCGGGAGGGCGGAGGGGAGCCGGTGGAGGGCTAGAATTCCTCCGAGCGGTCCGAGTGAACATCCTCATCCTCGGAGGGAGCTGGAGGGTCGTGGACAGAAGACGGGACAGGTACCGAGACAGGGTCAGGGTCAGGCACATGACAGGAAGCCGGGCGGGCAGGACGGTTAGGGACCCCTCTGGGGCGGCCCCTACGGATTGCAGGTTGATCAGGATGCAGACGGTGGAAGTCGGCGATGAGTGTCCGGTCCACAATCCGACTGGCTGGCACCCAGGTTCTCTCCTCAGGTCCATAGCCCTCCCAGTCGACGAGATACTGGAGGCCCCTACCTCGCCGTCTGGACCGAAGCAGGCGTCGAACGGTGTACACCAGCCCACCGTCAACGAGGCGAGGAGGAGGAGGAGGAAGCGGCACGGGGACCAGCGGGCTTTCATGCGTCGGCTTGACTTTTGAAACATGGAAAGTAGGGTGCACCCTCATGGAGGTTGGCAACTGGAGCCGGACTGCGGTTGGGCTGATGACCCTCTGGATAGGGAACGGGCCGAGGAATCGAGGTGCCAGTTTACGCGATTCCACCCGCAGTGGGAGATCCTTGGCTGACAGCCACACCTTCTGGCCAACACGGTAGGCGGGTGCCGGCGATCTTCGGCGGTTAGCCCCAGTGGCATAGCTGACAGCTGACTTGAGTAGCGTGGCACGAGCTTGTGACCAGGTACGACGGCAACGGCGGGCATAGGCGAGGGCAGACGGGCAGGACACATCTCCTTCCTGGCTGGGGAACAGGGGGGGCTGGTAGCCATACACACACTGGAAAGGTGACATACCAGTGGCAGAGCAGGTGAGGGAGTTGTGAGCATACTCTATCCACATCAGTTGTTGTGCCCAAGCCTGGGGTTTGCGAGAAACCATGCACCGCAGCGCCTTCTCCAGCTCCTGGTTTGCCCGCTCGGATTGACCATTGGACTGGGGGTGGAACCCAGAGGTGAGACTCACTGTGGCCCCTAGAAGACGGCAGAACTCCTTCCAGAATGTAGAGGTAAATTGCGGGCCTCGGTCAGAGACAACATCCCTGGGCAGCCCGTGTAGACGGAAGACATGATCAAGAACAGCCTGGGCAGTCTCTCTGGCAGATGGCAGTTTAGGGAGGGGAATGAAGTGTGCCATCTTGCTAAACCGGTCAACCACAGTGAGAATGACAGTCATCCCACCTGATGGTGGGAGGCCAGTTACAAAGTCCAAGGAGACGTGGGACCAGGGTCGTGTGGGCACAGGCAAGGGCTGGAGTAAACCAGCGGGGGGCCGAGTGGAGGACTTGTTCTGATTGCAGGTGGGGCAGGCACGGACGAATTCTCGGACATCCCTTCTCAAAGACGACCACCAAAAGCGCTGGGCAAGGAGATGGCAGGTGCGGGCGGAGCCCGGGTGGCAGGCAAGGCGGGAGTTGTGTCCCCACTGTATGACCCGGGACCTCAAATTATCTGGGACGAAGAGACGACCGTCTGGGCATGCACTGGGACTGGGATGGTCACGGAGGGCCTCTTGAATTTCCTCCTCGATATCCCAGGTCAGGGCAGCTACGACGCAGGGATCGGGCAGAATTGATGCAGGTTCCTGGGAAGGGGCGTCATCCTTATGAAACTGACGGGAGAGAGCGTCCGGCTTGGTGTTCCGAGAACCTGGGCGGTATGACAGGGTGAAGTTGAATCTGGTGAAAAACAAGGCCCAGCGGGACTGTCTGGGGTTAAGACGTTTGGCATTGCGGATGTATTCGAGGTTTTTGTGATCGGTCCAGACCAGGAACGGAACTGTGGACCCCTCCAGCCAGTGACGCCACTCCTCCAGGGCAAGCTTGACAGCCAACAGCTCACGGTTTCCAACATCATAATTGCGCTCTGCAGGTGAAAGCCGGCGAGAGAAAAATGCACAGGGGTGCAACTTGTTGTCCTCCTCTGCCCGTTGAGAGAGTATGGCCCCGACTCCCACGTCTGAGGCATCCACCTCGACAACGAACTGCCGGTCTGAATCCGGCATCTGGAGGATGGGGGCAGTGGTGAACCGGGCCTTGAGGGTATGAAAGGCTGTGTTGGCCTCTGGGGTCCAGGAAAAGGGGTGTTTGATGCTGGTCAGAGCTGTGAGGGGAGCGGCGACAGAGCTGTAGTTCCGGATGAATTTCCGGTAGAAATTGGCAAAACCGAGGAATTGCTGCAGCTTCTTCCTATTCCCCGGAACTGGCCAGGAGGTAACTGCCGAGACCTTTGCGGGGTCCATCTGGATATTGCCTTCAGCGACGATGTATCCCAGGAATGACACAGTCTGAGCATGGAACTCGCATTTCTCCGCCTTGACATAGAGAGAGTTCTCCAGGAGCCGTCGAAGAACCAGCTGGACATGAC
This sequence comes from Alosa sapidissima, assembly GCF_018492685.1. Lineage (NCBI taxonomy): Eukaryota > Metazoa > Chordata > Actinopteri > Clupeiformes > Clupeidae > Alosa > Alosa sapidissima. Next base: position 22,660,328 of record NC_055966.1, on the reverse strand, counting down.
GGGTGTGTTCGGACAGAGTTCTGGAGAAAATTAAGATGTCGTCCAGGTACACGAAGACGAATTTATTCAGCATGTCCCGCAGCACATCATTCACCAGCGCCTGGAATACCGCTGGGGCGTTGGTGAGGCCAAATGGCATTACCAGGTACTCATAATGGCCGGTGTGGGTGTTGAATGCTGTCTTCCACTCGTCACCCTCCCTTACTCGCACTAGGTGGTAAGCATTTCTAAGGTCCAGTTTGGTGAAAATAGTGGATCCCTGGAGCAACTCAAAAGCAGAGGTGAGTAAAGGCAGAGGGTACCGGTTCTTCACTGTGACATCATTCAGACCTCGATAATCAATGCAGGGGCGAAGAGAACCATCTTTCTTTCCCACAAAGAAGAACCCGGCACCAGCAGGAGAGGAAGACGGGCGGATGAGTCCAGCTGCCAGGGAGTCCCTGATGTAATCCTCCATAGTTTTTCTTTCAGGAGGGGATAGTGAGTAGAGGTGACCTTTGGGTGGAGCAGTCCCAGGGAGGAGATCAATGGCACAGTCGTACGGACGGTGTGGGGGCAGAGATGTGGCTTTGGTCTTGTTGAACACCTCTCGGAGGCCATGGTAACATTCAGGGACATTAGAAATGTCGTGGGCAATGCTGGGGGGTACTGAGCCAGGGGGCAGCGAGGCAGCACGCAAACAGGTCAGGTGGCAGGCATTTCCCCACTCTTTCACAGTTCCGGAGGCCCAATCGAGGTGAGGATTGTGGAGACGGAGCCAAGGGTAGCCCAGGATTAGGGGTTGGCCTGGAGAGCTGAGCAGGTGGAAGCGGATGGTCTCTCGGTGGTTTCCTGACACCATCATTGAGATGGGGGCTGTGATGCTGGTAACTGTGCCAATTGCGTGACCGTCCAGGGCCCGGGCTGGAACAGGAGTGGACAAGCGATGGCTTTCCAAGCCCAGCTGACGAGCAAGTCCTGTGTCAATAATGTTTGCTTCTGCGCCAGAGTCCACCAGGGCTGCCAGGGTGTGGGTGGAATCAGACAGGTGAAGACAGACTTGGATGAGGGGTTTACGGCTGATGGAGGGCTGAATGTTCATTGAGCTCATCCGGATTCCTCCTACATCTGGTGAGCTCCGGCTTTTGCTGGACAGGTGGCGACTCGATGACCATCACCACCACAGTACAGGCACAAGTTGGAGGTGATGCGTCGCTGGCGCTCTGCAGGGGTTAGGGAGGTGCGGCCGATCTCCATCGGTTCAGACTGGTCCGGCTGGCTAGATGGTGTGGCAGGTGCGGACAGAAGGGCAGTTGGGACACTCCGTGTGCTGGTGGATGGACTCTGGCGCCCTCTCTCATGACGGCGGGCCTGGATCCTGCGGTCGATGCGGACAGCCAGAGCAATGGCTTCATCAAGAGTGGGGGGTTGATCATGGGAAACCAGCTCGTCCTTTATGTAGTCCGCCAGGCTGTGGAGGAAAGCATCCACCAATGCTTCCATGTTCCAGGAGCTCCGACTTGCCACGGTTCGAAAGTCGATGGAGTAATCCGCAACAGTCCTTCTGCCTTGGCGAATACTCATCAGGATCCGAGATGCCTCGGCTATTGTGGATTCCAAATCGAATACCTTGAGCATCTCCTCTGCGAATAGGTTGAAGGTTGCACATGCTGGGGTCTGGCGCTCGAACTCCGCCGTTCCCCAGAGTCGAGCTCGGCCCGTCAGGTGAGTGATCACGTAACCGACCCTCGCCCCTTCAGTGGCAAAAGTCCTGGGTTGCAGGGTAAACTGGACACGGCAGCTCGTCAGGAACGCCCGTACCTGGGTTGGGTCGCCGCTGAACCGCTCTGGATTGCCGATCCTGGGTTCTGGGGCTCCGGCAGCCACGGTAGCAGTGGACTGGGCAGGAGACTCGGGTGCTGGGCCGGTGAGCAGGCTGGCTGGGGCTGGGCCGGTGGGAGCAGGCAGAGGAGAAAGGTTGGTGAGAAGTTGAATGATCATTGCAAGTTGTTGCTGTTGCTGCTGGAACTGCTGACGCTGGCTCAAGCCGGCTTGAAGTAGGGAGGCAATGTCAGCAGTGTTGCGGTTTACCTCTCTCTCTGTCTCTTCCAGGCGTTGCATGGCGGTGGGTGGTTCTGGTTCGTCGGTTTCCATGCTGGTTCGACCGTGCGCTGGGTCCATGTTTGGTCAGATCGTACTGTCAGACACCAAACAGGACGAGGACCACAATTGCGTCACGTTCAAAAGTTTATTTAAGGGTTGGGGGTTTCAGGGGTTCCGGGGGGGGTACAGGAGTTCCAAGAGTCTGCGTGTGTGTGTTCCCCCAGTAGCCGAACAGCGAAGGCAGGAGCTGGATGATCCGGGAAGTCCTGGGGGAAACACACACACAACAGCAATTGAAACGAAGCAGCAGTACAGTCAAGGACTAGGCGGTATTCGTAGAAGAGGGACGGAAGGCAGGTCAAGATTACCGGGGCTGGAGAACACAGAAGTAGTCGAGCGGGTCCGGGATCACAGGCAAAGAGTCAGAGGCGTTTTCAATAAACAGGCAGGTAACTGGTGCTGGTTGCAGACGATCTGACAAGTGTGGACTGAAAAGCAAGGCTTTATATAGAGGGCATGATGAGTGGTGAATGCAGTGCAGCTGGTAGGTAACGAGGGTGAGGCAGAGCAGAGCAGGAACAGGTGGAGGTCATCAGGCTTCAATCAGCACGTGTTACCAGGCAGAGAGAGAGCTCATGACAGGCCCTGTGCATTTTAGGTGGGCTACACATAGTTAACTGAACTTGGGCTTTTGCTGGTTCTTGTCTACCAGGCTAAGTTAACAGAGGGACTGAGTTTGGCTAAAGAGTTCAACAGTAATGTGCAAGACCTGCTGAACAAAATGGCCAAGTGTGAGGACTCTATTGGATATTTATCATCTCCGAGCTTTGTCCTGGACACCATCTGTGGCCAGCTTCTGGATCATAAGGTGAATACAAGAGTGAGTGAGTGAGTGAGTGAGTGAGTGAGTGAGTGAGTGAGTGAGTGAGTGAGTGAGTGAGTGAGTGAGTGAGTGAGTGAGTGAGTGAGTGAGTGAGTGAGTGAGTGAGTGAGTGAGTGAGTGAGTGAGTGAGTGAGTGAGTGAGTGAGTGAGTGAGTGAGTGAGTGAGTGAGTGAGTGAGTGAGTGAGTGAGTGAGTGAGTGAGTGAGTGAGTGAGTGAGTGAGTGAGTGAGTGAGTGAGTGAGTGAGTGAGTGAGTGAGTGAGTGAGTGAGTGAGTGAGTGAGTGAGTGAGTGAGTGAGTGAGTGAGTGAGTGAGTGAGTGAGTGAGTGAGTGAGTGAGTGAGTGAGTGAGTGAGTGAGTGAGTGAGTGAGTGAGTGAGTGAGTGAGTGAGTGAGTGAGTGAGTGAGTGAGTGAGTGAGTGAGTGAGTGAGTGAGTGAGTGAGTGAGTGAGTGAGTGAGTGAGTGAGTGAGTGAGTGAGTGAGTGAGTGAGTGAGTGAGTGAGTGAGTGAGTGAGTGAGTGAGTGAGTGAGTGAGTGAGTGAGTGAGTGAGTGAGTGAGTGAGTGAGTGAGTGAGTGAGTGAGTGAGTGAGTGAGTGAGTGAGTGAGTGAGTGAGTGAGTGAGTGAGTGAGTGAGTGAGTGAGTGAGTGAGTGAGTGAGTGAGTGAGTGAGTGAGTGAGTGAGTGAGTGAGTGAGTGAGTGAGTGAGTGAGTGAGTGAGTGAGTGAGTGAGTGAGTGAGTGAGTGAGTGAGTGAGTGAGTGAGTGAGTGAGTGAGTGAGTGAGTGAGTGAGTGAGTGAGTGAGTGAGTGAGTGAGTGAGTGAGTGAGTGAGTGAGTGAGTGAGTGAGTGAGTGAGTGAGTGAGTGAGTGAGTGAGTGAGTGAGTGAGTGAGTGAGTGAGTGAGTGAGTGAGTGAGTGAGTGAGTGAGTGAGTGAGTGAGTGAGTGAGTGAGTGAGTGAGTGAGTGAGTGAGTGAGTGAGTGAGTGAGTGAGTGAGTGAGTGAGTGAGTGAGTGAGTGAGTGAGTGAGTGAGTGAGTGAGTGAGTGAGTGAGTGAGTGAGTGAGTGAGTGAGTGAGTGAGTGAGTGAGTGAGTGAGTGAGTGAGTGAGTGAGTGAGTGAGTGAGTGAGTGAGTGAGTGAGTGAGTGAGTGAGTGAGTGAGTGAGTGAGTGAGTGAGTGAGTGAGTGAGTGAGTGAGTGAGTGAGTGAGTGAGTGAGTGAGTGAGTGAGTGAGTGAGTGAGTGAGTGAGTGAGTGAGTGAGTGAGTGAGTGAGTGAGTGAGTGAGTGAGTGAGTGAGTGAGTGAGTGAGTGAGTGAGTGAGTGAGTGAGTGAGTGAGTGAGTGAGTGAGTGAGTGAGTGAGTGAGTGAGTGAGTGAGTGAGTGAGTGAGTGAGTGAGTGAGTGAGTGAGTGAGTGAGTGAGTGAGTGAGTGAGTGAGTGAGTGAGTGAGTGAGTGAGTGAGTGAGTGAGTGAGTGAGTGAGTGAGTGAGTGAGTGAGTGAGTGAGTGAGTGAGTGAGTGAGTGAGTGAGTGAGTGAGTGAGTGAGTGAGTGAGTGAGTGAGTGAGTGAGTGAGTGAGTGAGTGAGTGAGTGAGTGAGTGAGTGAGTGAGTGAGTGAGTGAGTGAGTGAGTGAGTGAGTGAGTGAGTGAGTGAGTGAGTGAGTGAGTGAGTGAGTGAGTGAGTGAGTGAGTGAGTGAGTGAGTGAGTGAGTGAGTGAGTGAGTGAGTGAGTGAGTGAGTGAGTGAGTGAGTGAGAGAGATGAGATGAGATGAGAGTGAGTGAGTGAGTGAGTGAGTGAGTGAGTGAGTGAGTGAGTGAGTGAGTGAGTGAGTGAGGCTATATATGTAAATGATTAAGTTAATGGGTAAGTGATGCAATGTTATGCAGAGAGAGTGAAAGAGGGGAAAATCTGTGTGTGTGTGTGTGTGTGTGTGTGTGTGTGTGTGTGTGTGTGTGTGTGTTATACAGTGAGATTAACCTAATCCTCGTCCAACTATTCTGTATGCACCATAACCCAGGTGCTGGTGAGCGAGGTGCACTCATATGGAGAGAGGAAGACAGCCATGGAGAACGCGGCGTCCAAGCTCACTGAGCTCAGTAGGAAGGAGGACTGTGATGTGGTGCAGAACCTGATCATGACGGTGCAGGACCGCTATAGGAAGCTGCACCAGCGCACTATGGAGAGGGGCAAGATGCTAGAGGAGGTCAAGAAGCAGGCCAAACAGGTACGACAGCAGACAAGCTTTAGGGAACGATCAGATAGGACGCGCTTTTGCCACTTATAAAACACAAGGTGCTCTATGTTTTCATAAAAACGTGGGCGCTTTTCCGCTTGGAGTTGAACTTTTTTTCAATTCGAGGCACTCGGGGTGCCTCCGCAAAGATGAGAGGTACAGCAGGAGCAAAAAACGTGAGGCACTCTGGGCGCATGAGTGGCGTGCAAAACGCCTCTTCACTGCATAAACTGCATCCTCTCTGATTGTTCTATCACATATACTGCCTGTCACTAATCACTATCGTAATGGTGTGGTTCTGCTTCAGCACTATGATTTGGTGCCCAACATTCTGTGTCAAGTTTTGCTGTTGATAATGACCAAGGGTTTCTGTTTGACAATGGGATAATGTATTGTTTAGTAACTTCACTTCCTGTTTGGCTTTGCAGTTTAATGAGTCATGGCACCTCCTGCTGGACTGGATGACGGAGGTGGAGCAGACTCTGGACACTCATAAGGAGATCGCCGTGTCCCATGAGGAAATCAAGGAGCAGCTCACACAGCAAAAGGCACAGCCTGCTCCATCCACTAACATACTATGAATATACTGCATTATATATATATAGCAGCATCTGTACCTGTGATTCAGCCTGTTCCATTCACACACATACTATGGATATATAGAAGCATCTGTACCTGTGATTTAGCCTGTTCCATCCACATACATACTATAGACATATAGCAGCATCTGTACCTGTAGTTCAGCCTGTTCCATCCTCACACATATAGAAGCATCTGTACCTGTGATTCAGCCTGTTCCACCCACACACATAATCTGGATGTGTAGAACCACCTGTAACTGTGATTCAGTAGAACTTAACAGAAATGCTGTATTTATGAACCTATTTAATCCCAGGTGAAGTATTTTTAGAAGTATAAAAGCTCAACATGGATTTTAGAGTATTATGAATGTATTTCATCCAAAGTGAGGTGCTTTAAGTACATGGCCTCTACTTCTTCTTGAATGTATATCAATTCAGTACTAAAAATATTTCTATTTTTACTGGTTTACTTGTAGGAATTCCAGAAGCTTCTGAGATCTAAACGGCCTATGTATGAGGCCACTCTGAAGAATGGACGGGCCCTACTGGAGAAATCTGTGACCGTAAAGGACAGGCAGCCCTTGGAGAATATGGTGTCTGAGCTCCGAGACTCGTGGGATACCATCACTGGGAAGTCCATGGAGAGGTCAGGAAATTCATGGCTCATTTTGAATGTTTTGATAGGTCATTCATTGATTTATAGGTCATTCATATTCATTTAGAATGTTTTATTATTTTATTCAGTACATTGAAATATGGTGAAAAAAAGATAAATTACATAAACGTAATTGTACATAATTACATAAACATAAATGTAACTTAAATGTAATCCATCTGCAGACAGCACAAGTTGGAGGAGGCTCTGCTGTTTTCAGGGAGGTTCAGTGATGCCCTGCAGGCTCTGAATGACTGGCTGTACCGGGCAGAGCCACAGCTTTCGGAAGATGTGCCAGTCAGGGGAGAGAAAGACATGGTCAATAATTTAATCGACAAGCACAAGGTGGGATCAATTACATTAACCACATTTTCAGTCTTTATGGTTAATTGACTGTCTATTATAAGGTAATGTGTAATGTGTAATGATCAAAATTTGATTAATTATTTGTGGTGCAACTACTAATAGTTTGCTGACTGTCCATAATTGGCAATAAAAAAAACATTAGGAAAGTTTAGTATTTTATAATTTCTTAATTTAGTAATTTTCTCATAGCATTGCTGAAAAATGTCATCTTAACTACACCATTAAGTGTCCAGTGAAAATGTCTAACGTCTCCTCTCCTCCCTTCTCATCTCTGCAGGTGTTCCAGAAGGAGCTGGGCAAGCGCGCAGGGTGCATCAGGACCCTGAAGCGTTCGGTGCGGGACCTGACGCGGGGCAGCACGGCCGACTCCCACTGGCTGCAGGAGCAGATGGAGGAGCTGGAGGTCCGCTGGGAGGCCGTGTGTAAACTGTCCGTCTCCAAACAGGCCCGGCTGGAGGAGGCTCTCAGACAGGTACACAACACAACACAACACAACAACGCTCAAATGTATAGTGCTAAACACCGCACAGAAGGATAAGCACCCCCTCCCTCCCCCTCCCTACTCTGAGCTGTCTTCTGTATTGAGAGAGATTCACTTTTGTCTTATTCTTGTTTCTCATAGGCAGAAGAGTTTGATACCAAAGTCCACTCTTTCCTGGACCAGCTAGCGGATGTGGAGAGGGCCCTCAAATACGGAGTGATCCCTGAGGAAGAGGATGCTCTCCTGGAGTTCTGTAAACAACACAGGGTGAGTAAGGATTTCACTATCATCTCAGTAACCAGGCAGAATGGTAGTAAGTTATGGCATGCTAGCCTGGAAACCAGCCCCAATTTAACCCCACCCACAGAATTTGAGATTGGGACATTCGGTCTGGACTTGCTCAATTGACAAGCCTCTATGAAAACTTGAGAATTGTGTGGACCAATCAAATCGTCCAGGCGGGCTTTATACAATAATGGACAGATGAGGATCGGTGCCTATTCATTCTCGTGACCTGAGTGCGCTTCGGTTGCAGCAGTAAAAAGCTAGAAGTTTATGTCACTGACATGGCTGTTGTACAAGATATTGACAGTACAATAACTTTAAATGAACTGAAAACAGTGATTAAGTTTTTGTCGAAGGGTGTGTTGGCTGTTCTCACAACAGCATTCACAGTAGGCTCTTTTGTTGCTCTGAGTGGTTTGGTTTCCCAATTGTATGTGCAGAGGCATTTTTTCCCCCGTATTGGTTGAAACATGCCCCATAATCACCTCCCAGTGCTCCGATTCCAGACTCAAATTCTGAATAGAACGTTGAGTATAGCTACGTCAGGCTATAGGCATGCAATATTTTGGTATGAACTGTTAGCAACTATTCAGATTTGTTTTAATGAGTATAAAGATTTGGAAAAGAAAAATAGTAGTTTCTTTTTTTTTTTTCAGGGTGGGTTGAAATGTTACTGTTATATTCCCTTTCCCCTTGTTCTGTAGGAGTCCATGAGTTCTCTGAGCTGCCAGGAGATGGAGCTAGAGTGCATCCGTACTCTGGGAGAAGAGATTCTATCCTCCTGTCACGCTGACTCTGTCATCACCATCAAGTCCTGGATCAGCGTCACCAAGACACGCTTTGAGGAGGTGAGCACAATAGAATTCAGAATCTGTGCTATGTCATTTGAGCATGCTTAGTAGGATTTTATTATAGTACCAACTGTGCTAAAGTTGTATCCACTTACCATGGATGCAAAACAGTCAATCATAGTGCTTTAAAACCCATTAAATATGATTATCTCACATGAAAGAACATGAGCAAGAAATACCATGCCGCATGTCCCTGTATGGATCTGAGGTGTATCCTGGTCTCTCAGGTCCAGTCATGGGCCCAGCAGCAGGGAGAGAGGATCCAGGGTGCCCTGTCCACCGTGGAGGCCGAGCGAGAGGAGGTGCAGAGACTGCTGGACTGGATCAACTCCGCTGAGGAGTCTCTCCACCTGCGGGACCAAGAGCCTCTGCCTGAGGACATGGAGCAGATGGAGGAGCTCATCACTCAACATGCGGTACTGACAGACATTACTAATCACACACAAAAGCATTGTGTTATAGTAGATAAACTGACCGACTATAAAGACAGACTCCAGTAGTTGATTACACTACTAAATCGCTTCTCTGTTCCTTTAAAGTATACAGTATATTCAGAGGTTTTTATTTCTACTAATCTTACACACTGTCTAAAGATCATAGATTATGAGCAAACTATCTGTGGACACTGTTATCAATAATGTATTGTCAAGGTTAGGGTTAGGGGTTGGGTTTGGCTTCGGTAAAGCTAAGATAAAGCAATAGTTCAAGACAAAAACACACTTCTAAACTTGTTAGTCTTTGCTGAGTAGCTTAACTCATTATAGCAATACAACAAGTGCCCCTGTTTAAATGGCACACGGTTGATCTGAGGGCTCTTTCACCCCTTCCTGTAGGTGTTCATGGAGGAGTTGAATCGTAAGGCACCCGAGGTTGAGAACGCCACAAGGTCCTGCAAACAGAAGCACATTCCTAAACAGCAGGCCTCCCCCAGTCGCAAGACGCCAACCAGTGAGTGAAAGTTCAACCAGCTTTCAGTTATATCCATTAGTATTCATAACGTAGCATCATGTCAGTTCATAGATGCTGTTTGTGTGTCATTGTACTTAGTCAAATGCAAGCTGTAAGTAACCTTTGGACAGAAACTGTTTCTAGTAAAGCCAAGATAATCGCTTCGTTTCCAAAGACCACAGTTAATCTCTTTTCCTCTCTCTCTCTCTCTCTCTCTCTCTCTCTCTCTCTCTCTCTCTCTCTGTGCGTTTTGACTTGTGCGGTTTGCAGGGAAAAGAGGTGCCCTGAAACCGCAGCCCTCCATCACACTGCCATTGGAGAACCTGGAGCCCCACACCCCTCATCTCTGTCAGCTGGTCAGCTGCTGGCGACAGCTCTGGCTACTCGCCCACACCAGACAAAACAAGCTGGACGAACACCAGCAGAGACTCAGAGAGGTGCCTAGATCCGCACATGAAACACTATATGTATTTGCACAGGCATTCACTTCTTTATGCAAATGGTGAGATAGAACTATTACTGTGAGTTATATACAGTATTAAGTCCTTAGTATCATCCTCTACAATCCATAGTGCAAGGACTGCTCAGAGACACTCCACTCGCTTATTCAAGGATTTTATTAAGGGTTTTAAAGCCTGTGTTGTGTGTTTGCTTGACATTTTGTATGTATTCTCTTATGAATTGTGTCTTTTGACCAGTTGGAGGAGTTTGCCAACTTTGACTTTAGTATGTGGCGCAAGCGCTATATTCAGTGGATCAGCCACATGAAGTCGCGTATCCTGGACGTCTTCCGTGGTATTGACAGGGATCAGGATGGCAGAATCAGCCAGAAGGAGTTCATCGACAGTGTTCTCGCCTCCAGTAAGCATTCTCTTATTTCAAAATGTGTGTGTGTGTGTGTGTGGGTGTGTGTGTGTGTGTGTGTGTGTGTGTGTGTGTGTGTGTGTGTGTGTGTGTGTGTGTGTGTGTGATTTATCTCAACAGAACTGTAGAGTAAACTGTTTATTTGTCATGTTTGTTTGTTCAGAATTCCCCACCAATGTACTGGAAATGAATGCCGTTGCCAACATCTTTGATCTCAACAACGATGGGTACATCGACTACTATGAGTTTGTGAGCGCTCTTCACCCAAGCAGAGATCCATACAGGCGGCCATTCGATGTAGACCAGATAAACGAAGAGGTATCGAAGATCATCATAGAGCACTCAACTATTTACCCACTCAAGAAAATGTGCAGCCATTACTACTGTGTAGTATATCAGATGCCCATTGGCATGTTCCTGTGTGTTTTATAGGTGAGCAGACAGGTGTCTCAGTGTAACTGCCCGAAGAGGTTCCAAGTGGAGCAAATAAGTGCCAATCGTTACAGGGTAGGTGAATTTTTGGGTGTTTTTTTTGGGGGTTTGGGGTGTTTGTTTGTTTTTGGGTGTAGGTGTTTGTTTTCTGTAGTGTGTTTCAGCTGTATGAAAAAGTTACATCTATATGAAGTCTCAAATTATTTTATTTTTCTGTTCCCTCTCCTTGCTGGTGTGTGTAGTTTGGAGACTCTCAGCAGTTGCGTATGGTACGTATTCTGCGCAGCACCCTCATGGTTCGTGTTGGTGGAGGCTGGACAGCTCTAGATGAATTCCTCGTAAAGAATGACCCTTGCAGAGGTACGTACAACCAGATCTGATGATGTTCCCCACTATTTGGTAAGATTAAAGTACGTAACTATGTAATCTAGGAAAGTGTATCATAAATATTTAACTAATCCGGATGACTGTCATTGCTCATGTGAGTGCCGAACCACTAATGAAGGGTACGGTACTCTCTTTTGAAGATAATCTTTATAATAGTACAGTACAGTATTTATTTATACTGCAGTGTGCCATAAAAGGACATCGATCAGGTGGTCCCCACTTCAGGCAAATGGAGACATGATAACTATGAGATAACCCCAAGGCTGTAATCATAGTACGCTTTGAAGGGGACATGTCCCCCCCAATATTCAAAAATGCCTGTTACGCAACAGTAGTATTACTCACTGTTGTCCAAAATAATCACGTGTTACAAACTGGGAAATGGTATGCTAAATGGGTAAATAACTGGGAAATGGTATGCTAAATAGGTAAATAACTGGAAAATGGTATGTTAAAAGGGTAAATAACTGGGAAATGGTATGCTAAATTGTATGCTAAATGGGTAAATAACTGACAGAGAGAGGGAGTGCAGAGGTGAGATGATCTCAGTTGATTAAAGTAAACTGCGGTGAATTGAAGAAACCTGATTACAGAAAATTGCTGGGAATGCTGAGAGAATTCTGACTGGCCGTGCACATTAATCCTCTCTTGAGCCATCACTAAAGTTGTAGAATACCATGGAATAATGAAATACCAATTGAAAAAAGATTAAGTACAGATTGGTCATTATTTCTGAGAAATTACGCACTGCCTTCTCTCTCTACCCTTCGTCTCCTGTAGCATTTGATCAGTGCTCTCTTTAAGTTGAACTAGGGTAGTGCTTAACTAGTACTAGCTACTACAAACTATTGTTTGTATATCTAGAATACATTGAACACTGGAATATAGTTTACAATTATTGTTGTAATTATTGTTTTAACACAGAAATGAGAACAACAGTATTATTAGACATTGTTTAAAAGAAATCATATAAACATATCACCCCATGTGTTCATGGATTTGTACATATAATAGAATGGCAGGACCCCCCCCAAAAAAAAAAAAAAAAATGTTGACTCCATGGCTACGGCCTTGGATAAGCCATTTACTGTACATCCTACTCTGGACTCCACAGTGAAAGGGCGGACCAACCTGAAGATCAAGGAGAAGTATCTGTCCCCGGACTCGTTTGACACGTCAGGCCACAGACAGGGCTCTAAAGGGCTAACGGTGAGCCGCTCCAACTCCAGCCTCAGCCTCTACAGCAGTGCCTCAGCCCCCACCAGCCCCCTCACACGCAAGGTGAGCACAGCGAAGCGCACCGCAGCCTCCCAACCCTCCCACAACACTAGTCTTATTATGACATCTATACTGTACTTACTTAGTGCACATTTGGACACATTTTATCCAAATCGACTTGCATATGTCAGTTATATTACAAGGGCCACTGTCCCTAGAGGAACTTGGGGTTAAGTGACTTGCTCAAGGGCACAACGGTGGAAGCCGGTTATTGAACCCACAACTTTCCAGGCTACTGCACGCTAGCCCATTATCATACCATATGATCATCTATTGTTGTTTTATATGTGATAATATAGTGTTATTTTGTTGTGTTCTATTGCTATAATATTGTTATTATGATTATTGTTATTATGATACATGATCATGTTTAACAACCTGTTTAATTGTGAATTTTCGGGATAATATATGAACAGGCATACCCACACTTGTGCCTCAATCGTATTTCCACAATGGTTTGTATCTACCTAGAGCTTTAATTAATGCCATACCAAGATCGGTAGCTGCTTAGGGATCTGGCGTGGCTACTCCCTCCTCCAAGACGCTAAACTGGCCAAACTCCTCCATGCTTCAGTTCAGAGAAAACATTGTTTTATTGACTTGACTTTTGCCTTGTTGTGGCTCAGTCATGAATCCGCCAGAGTTTTGGGCAGGAAAGACCATTTTCCACTCGTTGCGAGTTACACTGTCACTTGTTCACCGAGGGAACCTGTAAAGGTGTCTCTGACTGTCAGGTTTTTCCACCTTCTGTCTCGCGCATCAAGACTTATGCATCTTTGTTTCCCATTATTCTGCCCCATGACTTTGTGGAACTCCCATTGTGTGTGGTGTCACAGCCGAAGTCGTAACACGCTAACATTATTTGCCTGCTGGATGTCTTGCAGACTCTGCTGCGGAGGAGTTTCTCTGGCGACCGCTGCGTCCGACCCAGGAGCTCCATCGCGGCTCTGGGAACAGAGATGTCATTCCCCTCTGCAGGGGATGATGACTCACTCTCACCCTCAGGTTCGTGCTCTGTCTGTCAGGCAGGAGTCTGTGGTAGTTCTGAATTGATTCCAGATCAGATTGTCAGATCATTGTTCTGAATTAATTGAGTAAGGCACCTTTTTGAGCAATGTTGTCAGGCAACCACATAACCAGTTCCATTTATGCTGATCGGATGATCGTGACGATCTGCCTACTGATGAATAAAGTTCTCCAGAAAAGAAATTGTTGCCCAATATCAGTGGGAACATGGCAGAACCACAATAATGTGGAACATTGCCCAGCAACATTCCTCAAAAAGTTGCTCCATGTGTCATCAGTTTAGGAGGCTGTATGTGTATTTTTAATAGATATTAGCACCATAATATGAAAGAATACAAACCAGTGCCATTTTCATTTGAGCTGACGACTAATGTTTCAGTCCATTTTAGTCTCCTATAATCTACAGTATGCTTCATGTGACAGCGATAGCACCTCTTACATGTGCTCTTACTGGATCTCTTCATGATATCTTCATGATAAAAACCACCACTACCTGAATTCTTTCAAATCCATCTGCTCATATTAATAACAGTTCAGTCAGTGACCACACTGAAACTTAAGTATTGGTCAGATGTAAAGAACTTTGTGCCAGCCAAAGTCTTCTCTGTTCAGATTCTGTGTTATACTGTAGTGCCTTAAGTGTTCAGAGATGAAGATGTTATAATCTTAAATTTGACTCTTTCAGATGAAGCTGAGAGACCTCCAACATGAGGCCCTCTAACCCCACCCCAACCATTACCACCACAGTGACCAAGAGGCCATGCCACAGAGCACTGCCTCAGTACCTGGGGCCACTACACAAGACGCAAGGGAGACCAAAAGGGAAAAGGCCTGAATGACCTATGACCCTGACAGAGCCAACAGATTTCCCCCCCTAAAGCTCACTGTTAACCTCAACCTCCCGTATCCCACCACATGATGCAGATTTCTACCGAGAAGCCAGGCAGTGGACCACACATTGAGTCACTGCTTCTCATTTCTGCAATTTTTTTTTGTTTTCTTTTCTCGTCTGTGGGCCTGGCCTGATGTTCACCAACATCTGGCTAGGGTTTTTATTTGAACTGGAAATAACAGAATTACCCTCTCTCCCTCCCGTCAGCCGTGGATGTGACGCTCCAGTCTTGGTCTCCTGCAGGGGCTACACAGTATCCTGGAATTGTGAAATGCGTCATTAGTGGAATGTATTGCATGGGGTCCTTGTCGCATGTTGCTTCGGGTCAAAACCACACTGTAGATTATGTAGCGTGATTCTGATATCAGATCTGTGTTGTGGACAGCCATGGTTTCCCCCTCAGTGGTCCTGTGGTGAGGCAAAATATTTTGATGAATTCAACATATCTTCTCAAAGACACTCAAAACTCTGTCCTCCCTGTGGTTTTTATAAACACCGCGGGTTACTCAAGCTTCTCTGTGTGTGTGTGTGTGTGTGTGTGTTTGTGTGTGTGTGTGTGAGTGTGTTTATCTATGTGTGTGTGTCTGCCTGTATGTGCACAAGTGATACAACTGGAAATATGATGTGCTCACTTTCATTCCCTTTTGAGTAGAAGAGTTCATGAGCTATGACAAATTGGTGGTAATGCTCAGAGACTAAACTGAATGATGCCCTGTGAGCATTGCTACACTGATGTCCTTTGTAATTAATGTTTATAGCAGTTTTGATGTTGACGGTGAAAGTGATTCTTATGGTTGGAGTTGATCTGTACTCTTTTGTAGAACTTCCTCAGGTTTGTTGATGTCCTCTCATCTTTTTGTTCTTGGGACCTTGGAAGGCTTAGAAAACACACTTAAAAAAGAGTATTTGCTCATTTTCCTCCTCAGTGTCACTGACTGGGCCAATGGATGGGTGCTTGCCTGAAATGAGCATAAGATTTTTGCACTTTCCCTATGCTTCCTTCTCTCACTTCAGCATCTGACTGTCAGCTGACTGCTGGTCTAGATCTGTAGCAACATGTTTTAGTTACAGTTCTTTCATTTTTTTTAATGACTGAATACCATTTAATTTGCTTCTATTAAGGCTAACTCTCCATATTTCACTATATGACCCATCGTCGAGTGTGAAGACTCTCTCTCTCTCTCACACACACACACACACACACACACACACACACACACACACACACACGTCTGTCCGTGGGACTCACACTGTACGTATCCTCAGCGCTATATGCCAGGCAGTCACTCTCTCTACCTGTGTTTCCAAACCAAAAGACGGCACTCGTTCACCACTCTCACCACTGCAGTACATTCAGCCCCCAATGACGTTCAAACCTGCCTTAAACTGAACTGTGAACAGCTATGTTTGCATTATGATGTGTGTGTGGGATATGATTATGTAACTACTGTGACTTGGTTAACTGTTCACGGACTGGACATAGACTTGTTTCCTGTTCAGGTCAAAGTGAATAGTATTTATAAATTGTCTTCGTTTTTTTGTTTGTAGTATACAGATACCGTTTTATCTAAGAAGATAAAGGATTTGAAACATACACACTGTTTTGTTTTTGTGATGAGTATTTTTCCTCATCTCTCAGTCCATGGTCACTTCATTCTTCATGAATGTTGGGAACTTTTAGTGCTACTGTAAGTAACAACACTGCAAAACACCACTGCTATGCACTCTATATCTGTGTACTGTATCTGTAACATATTCCTATTAAGCTTTCGACTGGGTATCTGTTTTCAAGTGATCATAGGCGAATGTTACTAATTACAATTGTGTGTGTGTTCCTTGTAAAATAAACCTTTTTGATATAACACTGGATTTTACTTAGCAGTGTGACTTCTATTTGTTCTTATTTGACAATAACAAGGAAGAGTAGCCTTCCTCTTCTATGAAAACTAATAAGAAGTTGCCTACTTCAGAATCTTAAACACAACATCATGTGGATAATTAATGAGGTAAAATGCCTTTGCACTGGCTGTTTTTGGAAATATGGTGATATGCCGTGATATCAGAATTCACGAGTAAAGAGCATTACCGCAAATCACTGTCAAACCTCACAGCAAAATAACTTTTTCGCTTTGAATAAACAATATTACACCAGTGTGTGGTAATGATCTTTACTCTTAAAATAATTTGGATAATATTGAAGCCTGGTTTAAATAAACATCAATGTTTGTTTTTCATTTATTTGTTTTTCATTGAAAACATTTGTTTCAAAACATTTCCAACACAGAGAGAGGGGGTTGGCAGAGGACAAAATGTTTTTTTTTTTGCAGATGTTTTTTTTACTGATGTGACATTACTGTATGTCATGGGAAATTTGCTTTCACCCAAGGTTAAGTCACAATAGTCTCTTGTGTTTAGGCTCCCATACCCATTTGGTTTGGATCTCATGCCCTCCTCTAAACATTTCCGCAAGTTGTAGTAGGTAGCGAATAAAACAGTGCAATATTGAGTTTTTTTCTGTGACGTGAAATAACATAAAAATGTCTTAATGTTTCTGTTAAACATTGTAATGTTTCGTCTGAGAAAGTGCATGTCTTGGTGCAAGTCTCACTGTTCTATTAGGACCAACAAAATGGATGTGTTCACTGTATTAATTATGTTTTCAAAATGTACACTATATAATTTTTCTGTATTTCTTGGTATCAGTTTATTTCCTGGACATTGACATTGTCTTGAACAACTATGCCACTGAAATCATTCCCTTAGTTCAGAAGCCTGCTGGTTCACTGGACATGTCTATTTAGATGAGCTCTTCAGACTAAACATAAAAGAGGAATGTTGGCTCAAGAATTGCTCAGTTTGTGTCAGGATTTAAAGGTATGATGTCCCAACTTGTTCTCTTCACAACATAGTGAATTTCTTACTTGTAAAACTTAAAAACATGCACTATTTCAGAGTTTATGAGTTTATTCAGAGTAGATTTGGTACCCTTTTCAGTAAAAATACAACTGAAAACAATCGAAAACAGCCAAGAATGCGGCAGCCACTGTGTATGCATGGGGTGGGGTGAACTTCAGAAAGGCCCCGTGCAGCTTTGTGTTCCTGAAGGTCTTCACAGCAAGCAGCTGGCACTCAACACACATCCACTTGAATCATTTCAGCAAAGCAAATCATGCAACAGAGTGAAAAACAGACTAAAATACTCCATGATTTTGTATTATGTGGATCATTTACATCATTTCAATTGTGTTTTTGCCATTTCATAGATAGATAGATAGATAGATACTTTATTGATCCCCAAGGGGAAATTCAACGGCCTAGGAGCTTAAGACACCACACACAACAACATAAACAGGATGATGAAAAACAAATCCACATGACTAAAATGAACAGTAAAAGATACTAAAGATACTAAAACAAGGATCCACATGAATCTACTAAGGATGTATAAATGTTGCTGATATTCCACAGATACAAAACATTTGTAACATCTATCTGTGGATTGTATCTGTGGAATATCAGCAAACCCCTGGTGTGGAGGACTGACAACACAGTTAAATAGCTTCATCTTTTTACATATTCTACTCAAATGACAGGAGGTTTGTCATGCGCTTAAGTAAAATGTTATGAAATTGTTATGAAATTGACACAAAAAAAACCTTATGTCACAGGCCAGAGCCGTTCGCCTTATTCAATTTAACGTGGAATTTATCCCACGAACAAAAGGCACCGCACCCCCCCTCTCTGGCTGCTGTCGAAAGCCTTTTGGTTGGCTTAACAGAGCACACCCCCAGCCCACTTGGCTGCTGGGTTATAACCCTGGCTGCTACCCCCAACACCCCCCCTTTACACCCTCTAGCCCTGGCATCTCCCTGAGATAGGACTTTATACTCCTACTCTCCTTCACCTCTCTGAACCAATACCCTCAGTGAACCTCTCCCCTGGTCACGTGAGTGTGTGTGTGTGTGTGTGTGTGTGTGTACTGTATGTGGTAGAGAGTGAGAGAGTATTAGATAGGGAAAGGAGAGGTGTGTGTGTGTGTGTGTGTGTCTGCACACTGTTATTTAACACACAGCAACAGAGCAAGGCCGAGCTGATAGGGAGAGATCAGCTCAGAGTCAGCACAGCTCATCATTGAACAGCTCAGTGCAGCTCATCCTTGAACAGCTCAGTGCAGCTCATCCTGAATTCCTCAAACACACACCTCAGCACTCCCGCGTAGACACAGCACCCACGGGGTGCTACTCCACCACCTCAGGTAAGCAGCAGCGTTCAGTTTACCAGTGTTAGGTTTCTAACTCCTACCTACCACATTCATATTCGAATGACTTTTCTCATATGTAATAAAACGTGCAGAGAATTCCTGTGACTGAAATATGTGCACATTAGATGGTTAACCCAGGCGAACCCTGGCTAACCAAGACCCATCCGAGCCCACAAGTATAATAAATGAAATTGTTATTTTCTAAAGGAACTTGCTCAACACATAATCTCCTTTTGACGTATTATTCTATTCTGCACTTGCAAGAAAATGCCATTCTCAAAGTCTCAGATTTAATGCAAATCTAAATAACAAACAGATTTTAGGATAATTAATTCTGTGTTGTTGGTTACTTTGATAATAAAAGTGAATGTTGGAGGAGAGGATATGTTGGGTACTAGCGCACATAGAGCTGTTAGTGGAGAACCTCTACTCTGTCAGTGTGGGAATGTTTAAACAGCTCAGTGGACGAGACAGCAAGAAAACCCTACTGACCCCATATTACATAATATGAAATACCTCACAGGATTTAAAATGAATTTTCTCTAAGCCACATTGCCTATCTGTAGATAAATAGATGTCTTTATGATTTCTATAATTGGTAAAATTATATAATGTAAGATTAAAGAAAAGTATTATGGTATGATGTTCTTTAGCCATTATGACACATTTACCAGGCTTTCAAGAAAATACTGTAAAGCCATTTGTCCCATACACTATGTTTTGTACCATATCGGTACATTACAGACATGCATTATACAATTGCTAGGACGTTTAAGGTCAAACAATTTAAAAGCACCTGTTTGTGTTTATGTTTGCGTATGCATGAACATGTGTGGGTATGTTGGTGTGTGTGTGTGTGTGTGTGTGTGTATGTGTGTGTGTCCAATCGGTGTCATTTGTGTCCTGGCATAAATCGACTTTTCTATTCAATACAATTTCTTCAGAGGACGTAGGGCACATAGTTACAGATTGTGCTATTCACCCCATTGCTAAAAGAGTTTGTTAAAGACTGTGACATGTATAGTATCTATCAGTGCTTTCTTGAGCAATGTCAACTCAACACCGAAGTCTGTAGGATTCTCCACAGTTCAAAAAGTCAAAAGTGACATTTAGCAAACATACAACATACAGTCAAATAAACCTGTCTGTAAATAAACAGTCTGGCTGTGAAGAATGGAGTCTGCCATGTGTGACCGGCCCTTTTGCCTGAGTTACAATGAGTTACGTCAGATAATGTATTGGCCACATTAAAGAACAGAACCCCCTTCCTGATGAAGTTATATCTGTGCTGTGTGGGCATGCTCAGCAGTTGCCTGCCTCTGTGTCAGATGGGACCCCGAGCTTCCTGCTTGTGGAGGGCTGGCTCAAGGTCGCCTGTGTAAGGCTGGAGGCTGGAGGGAGGGGGAGGGGGGCAGACTCGGGTCTCCTCCCCCTGCACACCGACTCCTCACTGGCTGAAACTACAAACCGGGAAGCAGAGGATGAGGGAGAGAGAGAGAGAGAGAGAGGGAGCACATGGCTGACTGCCTTTGAAAAGGGATCTGTGCTGCCGGCCGGCCAGTGTAGGACAGACCAGGAAGCTCACGCCTGCGTAGTGCCTACGCACATGGTCAGGTGCACACACACACACACACACACACACACACGGAAGGGAAGGGAATGAGAGAGGAATGGGGGAGGGAGATCAGGCTCTTCACACGCACACACACTAGCTGATGTAACCGTGAAAATGCACTAACTACAATGGAGAGACATATTACCCAGGGGACGGCCCAGAGGTAGGAACCGTCGACTCGAGGTAGGATCTGTGTGAGAGTGTGAGTGTATGAACATCGACATAGATCTTCATGGTGCTTGGGGAACTGTTTCTTGCAAATACCATGCCTACATTCTCTAATGGATTTACTTGCTTTGACCTAATTAGATTATGATGTGGGACAACAACAGTAGTGGCCAATCTAAAGAAAGTGAAGTACAAAATACTGCTTGAGAGTGCAATGTATGGAAGTCAAACTCAAATCAGAAAGTGAATAATCGAGGAGGCAGATGCCCTTGTATTGTGTGTGCACAGAGGCTGTGGTATAGTATGTGTTGTAGTTATTTTGAGCCAGCTGGGTCGCTCTCTGGCTGTTGGGGACAGAAGGCAGTGTGGCTGGCCGGCACTAGAGCAGTGTGTTTGTGTGCGAAAGGTCACATCACCTCTGTCTGACCCACACACTCCCAGCTTTCCTTTAGTCTTGCTGATGAGCATGACTTGCAGCTAATGGACAAATGTGCCATAGAGACATGTCACAGTTTGAACATTGGTGGTTGGTTATAAGTCTGTCTTCAAATGTCAGAAAACGAGTATTGTGCAGTCATATTTTTGTAATTTCAATGTTATGCAAAATATTGTCAAATGCAATCAGTCTACATAACTAGATTAGTTTATATTGGTATAATGTCTTTGATTACATATTAATCATATCATACGCACATAATAACAAAACTGGTAATGGTTACTGTTGCTTACAAAACACTTTTCCTTTCCATATTTCAGATTCATAACAGAGAGTGCCTAAGCTTTAAGAAACAATAACATTGCAACATGGCTCTTCTGACACATGTGCTGGCGTGCCTGTTTGGCATTGGCTCATGGGTAGCCATCAACGGCATGTGGGTGGAGTTGCCTTTGATAGTCAGCGACATCCCCGAGAGGTGGTTACTGCCTTCCTACCTCACGGTCATCATCCAGATGGCCAACATCGGGCCCCTGTTCGTCACCCTCATGCACCGCTTCAAGCCCGGTGCCCTGGATGAGCGGCCGGTCATCTACAGCATTGTGGGGCTGGGTGTTCTGGCCACCTTCCTGCTGGCGTTCCTGTGGAGGCACAGGATGTTTGTGGGCGACGGCGAACACAGCGTGGCGCTGCTGGTGCTCAGCTTCCTGCTGTCGGTGGTGGACTGCACGTCCTCGGTCACCTTCCTGCCCTTCATGATGCGCCTGCCGCCCCAGTACCTGACCACGTATTTCACGGGTGAGGGCCTGAGCGGGCTGGTGCCCGCGTTGGTGGCGCTCATCCAGGGCGTGGGGATAGTGCAATGCCACAACGCCACCCAGGGGGCGCTGCAGGGCAACGGCTCCCAGACGGGGAACACGTCAAGTTCTGGGGAGCTCAAGGCGCACTACCAGCCGGCCAACTTCTCGGCGCAGACTTTCTTCCTGTTCCTCAGCTTCATGATGGTGGTGTGCCTGGGCGCCTTCCTGCTGCTCAACCTCCACCCGGCCGTGGTCAGAGAGCAGCAGAGCCGGCGCTACCTCGGTGGGCCAGCGGCGGGGGTCGGCGGCGGAGAGAAGGGCGACATGCGGCTGGGCCTCCAGAATCCTACCCCGGAGCAGAAGCCCATGCTGGGCCACCTGGACGAGGACCAAAAGGTGGAGCCGCGGAGCAGCTTCGGGAAGGGGACCTACAGTCAGCTCGAGGTGGCCTTCATCTTCATGGTGCTGGCCTGGGTGAATGCGCTGACCAACGCCGTGCTGCCATCGATCCAGTCCTACTCCTGCCTGCCATACGGGAACCAGGCCTATCACCTTGCAGCCACCATGGCAGCTGTGGCCAACCCAGTGGCCTGCTTCATCGCCATGTTTGTTCCCATCAGGTATAAACTGTACTTTTTACATTCAGTAGCCATAGTGGCCTTAATATGAGTGCCTGGCGCTAATCTGTTTGGGTGATTAGCAGAAACATTAATAGCTTACTATTTCCCCTGTGGTTTCCTCCTCTGTTTGTCTCTCTGTGTGGGTCCCTGGATGTGGCTTAGGTCTCTGGTCCTGATGGCATTCCTCACACTGACTGGCACAGGCTTTGGGGCGTACATCATGGCCATGGCTGCCCTCAGCCCCTGTCCACTGCTGGTTGACACTCCCTCAGGAACAGCACTGATTGTAAGTCTCTATTTAAGACAATATGAGATCCAACAAAAAGTCTGTCATCAAAATAGTTAGTAATAAATACGGAGTGTCTACATGTATTTCCACCCCTGGTAGGAATAGCCTTGGCCACACAGCTGAGCTATTCACACCCTGTGACATAACAACAAAAAGACGTTGCTCAGGGGCACAAAAATCATGGCGGATATTCTTTTTTCCGTCAGTAGAAAGTGAAGAATTCTGAAAGGCTTCGGCACTAATATCTGTTCAAATTAAGTTTTAGATTGAAAAGTTGTGTTTTATCTTCATAATCTTCGATCAGTGAACACACAGGCTACAACCGTCAGTTTGTTAGTTAACAAAGATTTCATGAATATGACGCTCAGGCCTATAAACTATACATTTACCTGCAACACACCTCAAGTTGTGGAAGTAGATAGTGCAGTGGTCACAGACATGTTTTAGTACGGGTTCAATTCCCCCGCATGATGCGTTTAGGCAGAGTGCGCAAGTGTAGCCTACCAAGGCGCTCAATATGAACAAGAAATCGGTTCTCATTGCAACAATTAGCTAGTTCACGCAGCAGGGTATAAATACCATAGGCTACATTACGTTATACACCAGGGTACGAATACGAATAGCATCCACTTCTAATTATACATCGATGTAAACAGCATATCTTTTTCAGAGTGTATATTACACAGCTGAGCTATTCACACCCTGTGACATGTTGCTCGTTTTTTGTTTTTTTTTACATTGTGTGATCAATATGCCAGAGTAAATGCACAGGGGTGCATATAGCATACACTGATATTATTAATAGAAACATTGCTGTGTGTACCGGGGTACAAATAGCATACACTGCTAATTGTACCAGGGGTGCAAATAGCCTTACCCTAATAAATAACATTAAAGTTCAGTTAAACTGTGTCTACAGTTCAGCTGACAGTAAAGACAAGTGAAAAACCAAGTTAAATGGTTAATTTCCAAGGAGGCAAAACTGTTGCTAACAATATTCCAGTCTTACACTAGGTCACTGAGAAGGGCTAATTTAGAGCAAACTAAGAGTTATCATTTAAATGTAATTTCAACAGTGAGCCATTGTAAGTGTAACACAAGATGGTGTACGGGTGGGCGTATAATGATTTACGAGTAATGGAAAGGGCGATAAGTATAATGACATAGATTGTTGATGTTCATCTCCCTGTCTGTTGCAGGTCATTACATGGATACTGTTTGTCCTCACTCTCTCCTATGTGAAGGTGATCATTGGCATCATTCTGCGAGACGAGGGCCACAGCGCCCTCGTGTGGTGTGGAGCTGTAGTGCAGCTAGGCTCCATGCTTGGTGCCATGTCCATGTTCCCTTTGGTCAGCGTGTATGGACTCTTCACCTCAGGGGACCCCTGTAACACGAAGTGCCCCAAATAATCTTACAGAAATGCACTGATAAGAGTTTATTTACGAGATACCTGATTAATTCCTTTTTGGGAGGCCTTTAGGTTAGCAGTTGTATAAAGTCTATTTCAAGCAGGGCTGGCAACCTGCTTTATTTTGGGTCATTTGACAGCACAAAAGATGTACAACTATTCCAAAGATCATTCAGATCAGATGCTTATCTTCTGAACTATAGGCTATCAAAAGAAACTGAAAAACTGAAAGTCAAAGTCCTTTACTCCATTATCAGTTGTATCAATTACAAACACAAAGACTGACAATAAGTAGGCTACCTAAGAGGACTGTCTCTCTAACCCTGGATTTTTCATGTCTTTACATGATAGTGCTTAGTAAGGTCATTCAACAGATCTGAAAGTGCCAGTTACACACATTGGGTAATTCCAGAACACTTGGTCAAAAAAGGTTAAATGGTCGAAATGTCAAAATCTCATCACAGTTACTGTTACTAGCTGAGAGCTACTGTATAGTGCCTTAATTTATAAGTTGTTATTGTAAGGCTTAAAGCTATATCATTTAACAGTTTACATGACCATGCTTTATGATTTTGTGTGTCTCTTTTGATATTTGACGTATTTGCATATATGTTGTATGTTTTTAAAAAAAAAAAAAAAAAAGTTTGTCATGGTCAAATTTGATTCCTTTGTTTCATTTGTAAAGTTGATTTATGCTGATGTAGTGTATAGCCGTTCATTTCTGGTATCTTCTTCCTTCTTCACTGTTTCAACTGACTAAATAACATGTTGCTATACACAAAATAAATATATATAAACACACACACACACACACACACACACACACACACATATATATATATATATATATATATATATATATATATATATATATATATATATATATATATATATATATATATATATATATATATATATATATATATAGTATTTCTTTGATTATATAAATGCATTCCTGTTACTGAAAAGTTCCCTGATCTTATGTTGTGTGCCACATTCTCCACAAGGTGTCACTGTAATCCATAATATAATACTCCAAACTGAATCAGACTCTGTCTAACCCTATGGACAGAATTCTTGGATTACATGCACATTTGACTGAGGTACCTTTTGAATGCTTTTTCAAGAAAAAACAAAACAAAAATCTCTCCTCAAAAACACTAACAAAAACCTTAACGTATGGCTGATTGGTGGATTAAAGTATTTCTAGGACCTCCAACCAAAATTGGAGTACAAGGCATGCCCTTGGAAGGGGAAAAACTCAGAGCTTATTGAGTTAAAATATAGCTTTCATGATTTATGTGATATACAGACTAAATGAAACAATTGAACTCTGAGTTAGTTTTGGTACTGAACACTGGCCTGAAAACTAAGCTACTCCAGGCTTTGAAATTCTACCTAAAACTTTTGATCATTTGTTCTAAAAGTAATGGATATTTTGAATTGCTTTATGCCAGGATACATTTATTGTGTATTTGTGTTCAAAGACTTTCACTCTCCAAAGGCCATGGCGATGTGCTTTTCTTATTGCTAACCACC
Source organism: Alosa sapidissima (assembly GCF_018492685.1). Taxonomy (NCBI): domain Eukaryota; kingdom Metazoa; phylum Chordata; class Actinopteri; order Clupeiformes; family Clupeidae; genus Alosa; species Alosa sapidissima. The sequence continues at coordinate 22,634,948 of NC_055966.1, read as the reverse complement.
TTCTTCCTCTTTTCCAGATTTTCTACTTTTTCTTTCTTTCATGTATTTTTGCTCTCATCTTCCTCCTCCTCCTCCACCTCATCCTCCTCCTCTTCATCCTCCTCCTACTCTCTGTGTTATAGAGAGAGAGAGAGTAATGTGTCACATTACTCTGGGGTATTTCCTCTGCTTGCAGCTGGAGTCATGTCTGGATCATTTCCCCTGAACAGGAACAGACTGACTTATCTCTGAGTTACCTTTGCACTTGTGAGCGGCGCCCGCAAAGGTCTTCCTTTAGGGGGGAGGTGGAGGTGGGCGGTGGTGACCACAGCTTCTGATTCAGGTCCCTATCATGGGTCTGGCTGTGCATCTGTGTTCACCATCAGGATTGCATCTCACACACATTCACACCCACACACACACACACACACACACACACACACGTGCACACAAACACACACGTACAGTCAGAGATCACACTCAGGCTCTCCATATATTTTGTGTCTCAGATGGTCAGAGCGTTGAGTCAGGCTTCGCAACTGAACTCACCACCATTCTCTGGGCTAGGAGGTTCCTCTGGAATGCAGGAAACAAAGTTATGCGACCGAGCAGACAGCAAATCGTTGTAGGCAACGGACTTACTCCATCCAATTTGTGATTCGACTTCCACATGACATCATACTACTACTGCAGGAAGTGCAAGCCCTCCATCACTGTGGCTTTCTATACATCACCATACTATGCTCTCTGTTTGTGTGTACTAATGAATGTCTGTCTGGTGTGGTGAACTGTGTTTCTTATACCTCCTCTCTCTCTTTCTCTCTCTTTCTCTCTCTTTCTCTCTCTCTCCCCTACTTGTCTGCTCACTCACTTAGGGTCCGTGCGTATGGCAGACTTTTGTGATCGTAATTCCAATTTAAAACATATGAGAGGGAAATCCTAGCACTTTTAATAGCCAGGGCCTGGTTGCAGAAATGCTGGGAATGGTTGAGTTTTGTGGAAGAGCCAGGAACGCTCAGGTCTCGTCTGCAGTTATGTAACTGTCCTCCACCCTCCCTCCATACACACACACACACACACACACACACACACACACACACACACACACACACTTTCTCAGGGCTGTCTGGGGCAAGCTGAAGGTGGCTGGAAAACGTAACATCTGAGGATGACCACAAATATGCCAAAATCACAGACATATCCCTTCTGAAGAGAAGAAAACCTGTAAGTTAAGTGCATGGATATCACAGGAACTACGAGTGTTTTATTGCCCATGTGGACTTAAGAAATGTGGCACTTCAGAAGTGCAAATGAACCCTTTAACACAGCGATGCTCAGGATACTGTATCCCCCTGGCAGACGGGGACACATGGATCTTATAGACACCCAGAGAGACTGGAGGATTTATACGATTGGGTCATGTCTCTTATTGTCTCAGTCTTTGGCTGAATCTTGTGTGTGTGTGTGTGTGTGTGTGTGTGTGTGTGTGTGTGTGTGTGTGTGTGTGTGTGTGTGTGTGTGTGTGTGTGTGTGTGTGTGTGTGTGTGTGTGAGTGTGTGTGTGTGTATGGGGGGGTTGAAGCACTGGGAGTGAGAATGAGCTCATTCTATAACTTCTGACCCACAATGCTGCTACTCTGGGGTGTAAAAATATCTCCTCAGTAGACCAGCCTCAACCAGAAGAAGTCTTGGTGTGATATACTTACACTTCTAGAAGTCTTGGTGTGATATACACTCACTTCTAGAAGTCTTGGTGTGATATACACTTCAAGAAGTCTTGGTATGATATACGTACACTTCTAGAAGTCTTGGTGTGATATACGTACACTTCTACAAGTCTTGGTGTGATATACGTACACTTCTAGAAGGCATGGGTTGTTGTTTGGCTGACTGATTGACTGATGATTTGTCTCTCTGTCTCTGCTTCATAAACAAATCTGACATCGGTTAGCTTTTATTTGATCTCGATGTGGCAGAAAGTTTGTGCTAGTGTGCTAGGAACGGATTTATTTGTGAGTGGCTCACTCTGTTTCTCTTCCTCTTTCTGATCTATGTTGGGACTCTAATCACTCCTCTACTCCAATCATGCATAACAAACAACACAGTGGGCAAAAGGGAAAGTGAGAGGGAAAGGGTGCCAGCGACACCAGTATCTCCTCTCAATTCAATTCAATTCAATTCAATTCAATTCAATTCCGCTTTAAATTCATATTCAAATTCAATTCCGTTCTTAAAGCCCAGAACAGACTGATTCCACATCTGCTTCCCATCTGGTAAACGCACAGGCCCATATTCTAAGGCATCCAAGTCATGTCTTTAGTCCAAAATGAGAATCTTATTTCATTCTAGCTATCAGAATGTAAAATCAGAGGTTGAGCAAAAAGCACACAGCAGTTTTGCAGTTAGATATTGTCCCAAGGTGCTGACTGCAGAGACCCAGGGACTGACAAGGTGCTTACTGTAGAGACCCAGGGACTCAGAAGCAGTGGCCTCCTCCACTGGTGAGCGGTGCCTGGCTCACAGCACTCACTCAGTCAGTAATTACTGACTCGTCTTAAGTGTTCTACGTAGGTGGCCATTTCCATGCATTTATGAGCAGCCGTGTCAGTCAGGCTGGGATTGATGTTTTAGCAGAGGGAACAGTTTCTTGTATATTTTAAACAGGATTGCAGAGTAATAAGATCCCAGCTACTGGAGTATGCACTTTTTGATCTGACAGAGAGTGAAGTTGGTGTGCCCTATACTCGATACACACAGACACACACACGCACGCATGCACGCACGCACACACACACACACACACACACACACTCCTACACAGAGTTGTGAAATCTAGCTTCTGTTAACATAATAGTCCACTGTCAAAGCTTCAGTGTGCTACATGAAGACTGTGGGGATTTATATGAAACAGAATGTCCGAACTGTGGTCAGTGTAGGAAATACCTCGATGTTTACTGCGCCGCAAAACGTGAAGGCACTTCCTTGCAAGCCCTCTGCGATTTCTACAGTGAGGGCCAGGAGGCTTGCTATTAAATAAAATCGATTTGAAACGGACGGCAAAATATTTCAGATCGCAAAAGTCCGGGAGTGACAGAACACTTACGGCGAGGGATACTTTTTTGGGAAGTTTAAAGGATAGGTCAACAGGCATGAAATTTGAAACTAAATTTGTCCCAGGAGAAATAACTTTATAACTTTATTTCTCCTGACACAAATTTTGCCTAGAATTTCATGCCTATACTGACCAATCATTTTAACATTTCATAAAGTAACTTTCAAAAAAGCTTTATTTCTCCTCACTGGAATTCCTATTGTGCTACTCTGTCTTGCTTTCTGCTTCTACAGATGTAATATTCTGATGAATATTGTCCCAAGACATGAGTTTACCGGCACTAACTGTCATTCTCGACATGATGGATTGTTACTGTAAGCTACTGTGTTTACATCCTTCGTCTCCAAGCTTTCTCCAGTCTCTCTGGACCTGGGCCCTCAGGATGGGGCGGTGTTGCCAGGTCATCCAAGGGTCATCCTTGATGTCCATTAGAGAGGCTACTGTGTGTATTATCTGGGCAATGAGGATGTCGGCCCTGTAAAAAAATAAATAAAGCGGATCATTACTCTGGCTCGCCCCCACCCTCCTGCCAATCAATGATGAGCGATCATTGAAATAAATAGATGGACGTGCCCATTTTCTCCGGATCCTTCTCTCGGAATCAGTGTCAGGGGGAATGAAGAGTGAGTGAACAAGGAGACAGTGGATGGCTTAAAGGCCTCTGTAATTGTCTAGACATCATCTCCTGCAATGCCAAGATGATCTCTGCTCTCTCTCTCTCTCTCTCATGGGTGCTTGCTCACTTTCGCTCACTCTGTCTCCCTCTTGCTTTTAAACCATTAAGGTAACCACAAACACACTTTTACGCTGAGAAGAACATAGCTGTGCTCTTCATTGAGCTCCACAAAGGAGCAGGTTGCCTTGAGTGTCCACTCCAGTGTCCAGCTATACGGTGATGCACGCAGGAACCTACATGGCTTTCCAAAGAATCCGACTTGATGTCTGTGTACAGGCTTGGGAGACTGCATGGAGGAATATGGCTCTGGACACTAGTACAGATTTCACCAGGGTATCCCTTCATGGTTCCTGCTGTCTGTATCATACAGACCTCATTGGTTTTACATGGCCTATTGACCCCTTTCCTCCCAACCTTTGCCAAGAGAGATGGGGCTGAATAGTTGCAGATGGAAAATAAAACCGTGCAGATATTTCCACGACATCTGGATGCCTTTTAAAGTGTCTTTTTACATCTTTTAAAAGGTGATTTGTCGAGGGGACGGCCCAGATATGACCAGGCTGAGTGGTTACCTGGACTGGACAGCTCACGCCATAGGCTAGGGGACGTGTGCAGACAACACACACACACACACACACACACACACACACACACACATACACACACACAGACAGACAGACAGACATCACAAACCTCCCACAGACATTCAAATGAATGCACAAACATTTCCCTCACAGTCATGGTGCTCATGGCACAAAAGTTTCACTTTTCCAGACAATTAACCAGTATGTGACGTTAAGGAAAGAGTGCCACGACAGGTACGGATTCAAGACATTAGTCAGAAGAGGCATCAATACAACTTATTTTTATTCATTAAATGCTAAGCATTTTTTTTTTTTAAAGTGGAACATTGATCATTGATCAACACTTTACACCAACATCAGCTGGTCTGACTTGACCTGAAGTGCTGGTTGGTCTACTATGTGTTATAGTAAGAGTTGCTCTGAATTTTAAAGAATAATAGAATATAAACACAAAAACACACAAAGAAAACACCCCTACGTCAAAGATTAAAGATCTCCTGGAAAAACAAGTCCGTGACGGGCCAACATAGGTGAATTAAAAAAAAAGGTGCCAGGAAAAAGAGGCGTGACTGAATTTGGAGCGTGTTATGGGTGCGTTATTTTTGGAATGCCACGGGCCCAGTGCTTGGGCTATGGGAGCGGTGCCTGGGCCTGCCTTCTGTCACCATGGCGATAGGAGTCCTAAAATGTAGCGGAGTGGAAAAAGTCTGCAGGACAGACAGGTGGTACTCCAGAGAGCCCCGTGTGACGCAACTCAGTGTGTCCTAGTCCATCCTGTCATCGTTTCATCATCCCCATGTTTCGCCACCCTGGGAAAATGGGCCAAAAGTTCTGGCATGGTGCTAGCCATCACTATATGAACAGGGACCTTGTGCAATGGTAAATATGTATGTCTCCACTGTACTGTTGGAGAGTTTGGACAGAAACAGCCCTCTGTGTCCTGACTAACAAGCATAAATATTAAGGAACATTAGCAATACAGCTGAATTGGGTATGCTTGTGTCAACTGTGTTTTACTGTAGTGCACTAAAGTGTTTTGGGGGGGAAATAAATAAAACGGAAATATAAATTTATAGTGACACTCGAAACTGTGGGAAACTATCTACTTTCACACTTCTGTCAGACAATACAGTGCATAGACACTGGCTCCAAAACAGCTTAATTTATATGGGCCTACTATGTGTCATATGTGTATGGCTAGCAAGAGGAGATTTATGCATCGTACTGGCCTGGTTGGAGCAAATTATATCATTCATCTCTCATCTAATATTCTGGTGCAACAGACACAGGAAAGAAGTGGCACTGGTATCACACACAGATATTTAAATAATTGAGTTTTATTCATCCATGTTGCAGAATGCATACTGTGTACATAAAACACACGTTCATTACTATAAATATTTCATATTAGAGAGGAGAGGAGATATTTCACTGTGTGCCTGAAGAGAGGACAGGATTAGGAGATACAATCATATTTATCGGAGACGACGCGGAATAAGGCACAAGAGAGAAAATCTTCAGAAACATTACACATGCGTTTATAATCTACATTAGAGAAAACATACTCCAAAATACATATGTAGCTAGTTATGGCGTACTAAAGTAAAAAGATAACAACCGTAGCATCGGTATTAAGTGCATGCTTTTAAAGATATTGATAGCATATAACAACAAATGTGCGACAACATTGATTCTCAGCGAGGACACCAATCAAAACTCAGTGTTGGTCTCTGTAATCCATTCTTCAACAATTCACCACCCACCCTTACCGCAAATGGTTCAGCCATTTACGATGAAGAAACACACACCAAGGGGACAAGAGAGCCTAAACAAGGAACACCGGCCATTCTTCAAAATTTCTATTCGGTTTTGGTAATGCCAACTGTGAATACAAATGTCAAGTATCTAAACCCAAACCTTGGGGAAAATTCCCGAGATGAAACCCTGACGTGTCTGAAAGAGTGGGAGTGCATAGAATGACAGTTTGAATTCTGAAAAATGGCCATGGTTCTTTGGTATCATGTTATTGCCAATTGGAGAACTGTCTATGCTAGCTGTAGGTGACATGTATCAACACTGAAAGTAAACAACATGCAATAAACAGCATGCCCTGTCCAAGTGGTATGAAAAAAAGCACTGATTGAATCTACATATTAATTGGAATGCATGGACTTAGACAAGGAAGAAAGGCTTCCACAGTGACAATATTAGGGATTGTTTTGCAAGGTGGCAATAGATTACAGTTAAAAAACAAACACATGATTGTCTTGGAACTCTTGATTGTCTAACTGCTGAAATTCAACAATCATCATCTTAACAAGATCTATTACATGACCATGGAGACTTTAGCCAGTTCATAGGAGATAAAGTTCATGGTCCACTTCATGGCTTTAGTGAATCCCTGCAGTACATAGTGAAATATTGACACATATAAATCAGATATATCAGCTTAAAAAGCCCAACCATATGCTATTACATTTGTCATACATCCCTCAAAAGATGGGGGAAATGCAGAGAAATTATAAATGACACTGGGACCCAGTTGACACTAGAGCTCTTCTCAGTGTTGGTTGGAGGGAGTGCTACATTAGGCAGGAAATGCTTATTTACAGCCCAACAATAAACATATTTATACAAAGACCATTACAGAGACATTTCTGTCCATATTATAAAGGAGGAATGGGATATATTCATGATGACTACTCTATGAACACATTTTTTCTATACATATTTCAGCTTTCCTGTAAACAAACAATCAATGAAAATAAAAAGGCATATAAAAACCAGTCCTGTTTGAAATGCTGTGTGAGAGAGAGCAGAATTGCATCCTTATTTGTGCATGCTGTTAAGGCAACACCATGGCAAGTCGCCGTCCTCCCTAACCCTGTTTTCTATTTCACTCCCACACATACACACACACACACACACACACACAGACACACACACACACACACACACACACACAGCATAGACACACACACACACTGGTCATATGCATACACAGACCACAGAGCCTATCTCTCGTATTCAGAGGTCATCAGTTTAAAGAGCATAAAATTCTTGGTCCATGGAAGAGCAATCCTTTTTCTTTTATCTTTCTCACTTAAGGCAAGAGCGCAACAAATGCTATGTACACCTCATTAGGCTTTAAGGCTATTCATGTGAGAACATTCAATCAATCAACAAGTAGTTGTGCAGGTCTGGGGTTGAGATCTGTGGCCAGTCCAGTAGGATAGCGCCCCCAAACAGGAGCACCAGGGACAGGGCTCGTCATCACGAGGGGGTGAGACTTGTCAGGATGGTGGACAGCGGTGGGAGTGGGAAATAGTCTCACAAAGTCTTGGTGGTCTTAGAGGGGGGGATTCATTGAACTGGATTAAGAGACTCTCCCTTTCTTGTGGTCCCTTTGGTCTTGGCATGTCTGCGGGCAGGAGTGCCTACGCATGGCTGTGGACAGAGATGCTGGAGAGGTCGTTCCGGATGATCTCATTGACTGCGGGGACAAAGAAAAAGAAAAAAAGAGGTTGTTGTGTTAATTATTTGGACAAACGTCTTTGTTGCTACCAAAGATAGTTTCAACACGAAATGAAAGCCCTGTAGTCTGTCCATGTAAATGGCATTTGTGATGTGCATGAGAAGGTGTGCGTGCCTGCGTGCGTGCGTGCGTGCGTGTGTGTGTGTGAGAGAGAGAAGGCGAGTTGTGATGCCTTCTCTACAGAGGGAAATAAAAGTGTAGATATAAAATGGAAAACAAGACACTCAAGCTTTGTGAAGTGTCCTTTTTGGCACACGTGGACACAAACAACCCCCCCTTCGCCCAGACACATACACACACACACACACACACACACACACACACACACACACACACACACACACACACACACACACACACAAACACACAAAGCTTCGTTAGCTCAGTGCCCGCGCGTTTCCCACACTTTCTCAGCCAACCCTGGACTCATCCTTATCTGAGCCGTCTGATGTAGTGTGTGTGTGTGTGTGTGTGTGTGTGTGTGTGTGTGTGGGGGGGGGGGGGGGGTCAGAGGGGAAATGACGGAAGAAGGCAGGCCCGTGTGTGTGTGTGTGTGTGTGTGTGTGTGTGTGTGTGTGGTGTGGTGTGTGTGTGTGTGTCTCCGTCCCTCAACAAACAAAACAGAGGCTCCTCACACACTCTGTGCTCTCGGCAGATAAGAGAGAGGCTCGGTGGACTTGCCTCGCCTTGCCTCGCCGATGAGGTCAACTTCCACACCACACACACTGTAGCCAGTGCAGGAAGCTGGACTCTCCTGCCTTCCTCTTCCTGTCGGCCACCCGGCACCACCCTCCAATCCCCCCCCCCCCCCCTCCTCCCCTGCCCTGTCTTATCAGCCACACGTGCCCTAAACATGCAAACCAGATCACGCTGGCCCCACACTGCTCCATACGTTGGAATAGTGTCACAGAGCATGAAAGGAAACCCTCCATTAAAAAAAGGATGGAGTCTTTAATCTACAAAGACCAGACTGTTGGAACGGCCGAGAAATTTCTAGGCTCTTCTTTTTCAAAGGCCTGGTAGATGTGCTGTATCATTAAGCTGATAGGGTATCGGAACTGAATGGGTATAAACAATTCATTATTTACTAGGTAATGCTGTGATGTGTGATGATGGATACACCGTGTGACGAGTGTTTAACCCTTAGAACCATAAGCTGTTTTTAGGGCATTTTCACCTTTATTCATAAGGATTTATTCTGGTCATTGTAAGTGCCACACACACATATTATATATTGTCTTTTTCAGCAGAGTCGAGGCTATCCAGATCTGCCAGAATAATTTCATGTAATAGTACTAGCATTGATTTTATTTAGATTTTTAAAGAATTAAAATATAAAAAGCGTATTATAAAAATTCTTATATTTTGACATGTATTTTACCACAGCAAGCTCATAGCTCTACATGTATTTCATGTGTGTGTAGAGCAGACTATCTTGAATCAGGCAATATAATTGCCATGTTGGAGGGATACTCTGGGGCTGAGCAATTTACAGAAATATGTGGTGTGTGATTTACCGAAATAAAGGCCATTTTTTATTTAGTGATGAAAAATTACCTTTCTGCACTCCATATCTGTGACACAAACTGATCTGACCTGACTTGACCCGAGTTTGCATGTTAGCCTGTGTGCGCCTATGGTGTATGCACTCATTAAGATTCTCAACTTTTTACTGCATTGCCATGAACAAAGTAAAAAGGTAAAAAAGGTCTTTCTTTGTTGAACAAATTGGGATGCAATGTGAGCCTTGAATTGGATGCCATGCAGGAATTTGCTAGGATCTCAAAACCAGATTATGAACATGCTTTGCCATAGAGAAACACAGAATAGCGTTGGATTATAAACATTCTTTGCCACAAAAACAGACAAAAAAGTGGGGTAAGTCCAGCTATATGAAGTTATTATTTTGCTGTCACTTCGTCTGTTTTATAACCCAGAAGGATGTATCAAATGATAGCTCCGTGTCTCCTCTTTCATCTGACATACGTGGCATATCTATCCGATCACAGGTCCGTGAGTAATTCAAACGAGAGTAATGGGTGTGCAGCGTTGGTTTGTGTACATGACGTTATTATTTTGCAGTCACTTCGTCTGTTTTCATAAGCCAGAAGGATCGATATACATGGTACCAATGGATAGCCCTGAGTCTCCTCTTTCATCTGATATGCTTGCCATATCTATGCGATCACGGGTTCGCGAGTAATTCAAATGAGAGTAATGGGTGTGCAGGTGAACGCAGAGAAGGTTTGACTGTATATATGATGCAATTTGATTTAATTTCATGTTTTTTTTTTTAATTTTCATACTTTAACGTATAGACAAGTGCGTGGTCTCGTTGGAAAGCCCAACTTCTGCTCTGTCACGCAATAAAGGTTTCATCTCGCTGCGGTGAACAGTTGCGGAGCAATGTAACAGAGAAGTAAGGGTGTGTTTTTTGACGCACTTTGGGTCAAACGGGTTACGCAAAGGGTTAAGAAAACAGTGTAGAGACTCAAGCGATGAACAAAGAAAAAGAAAAAAAAAACCTTCAGAAGGAGGCGTAGGAAAAGAGGTGCACACAAGCAATTCAAGCAGAAGGAGAAAAATAAACATTTCTGCCAACATGTAAGGTAATAATACACTCCCAATGACACACACACACACACACACACACACACACATACACACACACAAACACACACACACACACACACATCACAGACACACAAACACACACACACAAACACACACACATACACACACACACATACACACACACACACACACACACACACAGCGGATTAGAGTTCACTTTCCTACAAGTGGAACTCCCACTGGAAAAATGGTGGCGGAGCCAACACTGCAGGCTGTTTTCACCTGCCTGCCCTGCACTGAAGACAAAACAGGCATTTACATGCCTAGAGTATTTATATCCGCACGACGACGCAAAAACAAAAACCCTAAACAAAACACATCACACAAGTAAACCAGAATCTACCATTAACCATCTACAATGCTTGAGTTTGCACACGTTTTTTTCTCTTTGTCTCTTTTGATGTCTGCTAAGCTACAGAGGTGTGTTCACACAGTGTTCTCACAGTGGTTCTGAGAGAGGGATTCAAATCAGTGAACTCAGCGCCTTTGCAATGTAACTAAACCTTTTTTTTTTTTTGCTTTGAGGAAAAGTGTCCGCATCCTCTCTTCTCGTCAATTCGGGTACAAAAACCCCCAGAAAAAAAAAAAGGTGCCTGTCTGAATGCTGTGAACGGCTCAACACCTACATGTCACCCACAGAGCTGTTTTGTTGTACTTTATCAACTAATATTTTCCATTCCCTGGTACCTCAACTTTTCCATTGCAGAGCAGCGGTGTGTGCGTGCATGCACATGTGTGTGTGTGTGAGTGTGTGCATGTGCATTTGTGTGTGTGTGTGTGTGTGTGAAAGA
>NC_055966.1:22596138-22618638 GCF_018492685.1 Alosa sapidissima | reverse complement strand
GGTGGTGCTGGGCCAGCACTCTCTGTCTCCAGAGCCAACACTACTGGAACTCAGCTCAGGATCCAGCAGTAGCAGCAGACACAGCAGCAGGGGTAGCAGCAGACACAGTAGGAGCCCAGTGAGAGGCAGGACTATGGGGCTATAGGGCTATGGGGCTATAGAGCTATGGGACTATATGGCTATGGGGCTATAGAGCTATGGGACTATATGGCTATGGGGCTATAGAGCTATGGGACTATATGGCTATGGGACTATATGGCTATGGGGCTATAGAGCTATGGGACTATATGGCTATGGGACTATATGGCTATGGGGCTATAGAGCTATGGGGCTATAGAGCTATGGGACTATATGGCTATGGGGCTATAGAGCTATGGGACTATATGGCTATGGGACTATATGGCTATGGGGCTATAGAGCTATGGGACTATATGGCTATGGGACTATATGGCTATGGGGCTATAGAGCTATGGGACTATATGGCTATGGGACTATATGGCTATGGGGCTATAGAGCTATGGGACTATATGGCTATGGGACTATATGGCTATGGGACTATATGGCTATGGGGCTATAGAGCTATGGGACTATATGGCTATGGGACTATATGGCTATGGGGCTATAGAGCTATGGGACTATATGGCTATGGGACTATATGGCTATGGGGCTATAGAGCTATGGGACTATATGGCTATGGGGCTATATGGCTATGGGGCTATAGAGCTATGGGGCTATAGGGCTATGGGACTATATAGCTATGGGACAATGGGGCTATGGGACTATGGGGCTATTGGACTATAGGGACATCACTGAGAAGGCAGAGAGAGAGAGGCAGAGAGAGGCAGAGAGAGAGAGGGAGACAGGGGCTCCAGCTAAGCCACACTGACAGCTAGCAAGAACCATTGAACTCACACACACACACACACACACACACACACGCACGCACACACACACACACACACACACACACACACACACACACACACACACAATGCAATTACTGCTCCTAGTAAGAGCATAACCAGAGAGGGTTAAAACGGTGAATTGCTAGTAATATGGCATAACCCCTGGGGTAAACTACAGGCTGGAAAGGGGGGCAAAGTAGAGGAAGATATTGTAGTAGAGAGAGAGAAAGAGAGAGAGGATGAGCAGTTTGAAAAATGGATGAAAATAAATAAAGCTAAAGACACAATTCACAGAAACTCTCACTCTGTCTCCGTTTTCCTTTCGGTCTCTCTCTTCTGTGGTAAAACACACGTGGGAATGTAGATGGGGGGAAGCAGTGGTGCAGCATGTCCACCTGTGCACGTCTGTGTGTGTGTGTGTGTGTGTGTGTGTGTGTGTGTGATGTGGAAGGGGCTACGAAGGACAAGAGCAGTGTCTCCCGGGTCAGATGAATCACAGCTGTTGCCAGGCTGAGGGATGAGGCCTCTGAGACAGCAGAGTGTCTGCTTAGAGCAGACAGACATACACACACACACACACACACACACACACACACACACACACACACACACACACACACACAAACACACAAACACACGAAACCCCTCTCTACATATACACACACAGACATACAACGATGTGAAATACACAGATCCACTTTTACACACGTACAACATAGCATCAGAGAGAGAGAGAGAGAGAAAAAGAGAGAGACAGAAAGAGAGAGAGAGAGAGAGAGAGAGAGAGAGAGAGAGAGAGAGAGAGAGAGAGAGAGAGAGAGAGATTGAGACAACAACAGTGCCAAATTTAGACTGCTAATCTCCAAAGACAAAACCAGACAAGAGGAAAAAAAAGAGACTCTGTATTGTTGTCTGTGAAACTGATGTGTTTAGTTTGGCTGAAAATTCAAACATTCTTCTTTCTTTCTCTCTCTCTCTCTCAGTCTCTCTCTTCCCCTCTGCCTTTGATCACTGGGCACACGCTGTGTCTCTCTATCACACCTCTCTTCCTCTCCTTTATTTTCTCTCTAACCTCGCGCCGCTATCATCCACCTCGCGCTTCCTGCAGCACCCCCGGGGGAGCGGAGGGTGTGGGCGTGGGTGTGGGCTAACGCGCCCGATGCCGGTCTCTCGGGGTGGCCGCCGGGAGCTGTTTACATGGTTAGGGCCGATCTCCAGTGCCCTAATCATTGCCGAGCACAAATGAATCATCGAGCAAGTGCCAAACACACACACACACACACACATACGCTCGCAGGGATAGGACAGTGCTCTGTGTGTGTGTGTGTGTGTGTGTGTGTGTGTATGTGACTGTGTGTACATGGACCTGAAGACACCACCAGAGTGCCACAGCAACTGAGCTGTGACTGATATGATGGAGAGGATGGGTGGGGGGTGGGGGGAGGGAGGGAGAGAGGGAGGGAGGGAAACACCCTTCTTGTTTTTCTTTTTCACTTACACACCAACAGCACATAATTGACCTTCAGTGTCGGGGGACACTGGCATGGTGGTGCAAAAAAAACAACAAAAAAAAAACAATCCTTTACCTCAGGACAGAAATATGAAAGTTTCCAGCATGGAAATGATGCATTTAAAAAAAAAAAACACAGCCCACCGCTAGTGATGTCCATTTCATTTCAGCGTAGCTGTCTGTCGCTGTACATAAAACTACGCGGCCTCCACAGCTGTATTCCATCCTACCTCTGGCTGACCAAAATCAAATGCTCGATCCTCCCGCAGACTCTGAGATATGGAGATATGGAGAGGCATGGAAAACCTACGCTTCGCCTCATTTGGTAAAGGTTCATGGTCAAATAACACCGGCCATCTGATAAACTCCTTCTGACTGGTATGAAGTTAGGGAAAAGTGAAGGAAGGGACGAAAAAAACAAAAAACAGCGGCCATATTGCGAGGATCGAGATTTCACTTCTTAAATATGTTGGTTGTGAAGCGTGCGTGTATGTGTGTGTGTGTGTGTGTGTGTGTGTGTGTGTGTGTGTGTATGGGTGGACGGGGGGAGGGGGGGGGGGGGTGGAGCAGTGGGGGAGAGGGGCGCATATTGAAGCAATCATACTTTTGGTATATTATAAATGTCTGAGGAAGAATTTGGCCATACACCTGCGCTTTAATGGGATTTATGACATCAGCATTTGTAGTCTGCCTCTTTAAATCACCTGTTAGCTGTCAGCTGTAATGTCATCGTTTTTTTAAGACTCTTAAGACTCTTTTCTCTTTTACCTTTTTACCTCTCCAGTCCCTGCTCCCGTCTTGTGTCCATACCTTCCTTTTAAAAGCGCACCTATACAGGACCTTTCAGAATAAAAAAAAAAAAAAAATCCCTCTTCCATTGTTCAAGCAAAGAGCAGTGAGCCAGGGAGTATATTTCATATTTATAAAACACATTGATATTAATATATTATATATTACAGACTTTCTGCTTCAAAAAGGGCTTAGCTCAGTGTAAGCTTTATTGGTCCCCATCCATCAAGGATACTGAGCTCTGAGGTACCTTTCTTCCTCTCTTTCCTCTCTTCCTTTCTTCCTCTCTTTCTCTTCATCCCTTTCTCCTCTATCCCCATCTCCATCTTTCCCTTGTTCATCCCCTCTTTTTTCTCTCTATGTTTCTACCCCTTCCTCTCCCCTCTGTCTCTATCTCTCTCTCTTTCCCCCCTGGTGAATTTTCTGCCTCACTCCATTTCACTGGGAGTGTTTGGCTCACGGCCCTCTCACATGCCGGATCTTTCCATCCCGAGGCAGAGTTAGAGGACTTACGCAGAGTGCCATCTCCCTCTCTCCTTCTCTCTCTCTCTCTGCCTTTTATGACCGTGGGGAGTGTGTGATCTCTAACAACCACACACACACCCCAGAACTGACTCTGACCGGGCCCAGCACAGGTCACTGTCTCTGGCACGAGTCTCCAGTCGAGCACGGACAGGCCTTCCTCCTCCGGCCTACGGCTGTATGCTTCTCTGGTTCTACTACCTCCACGAGTCACAGTCCCCAACTCCCTGTGCACCGATCCACTCGCCGATACAGAGCGACTCAACTATGATGAGCACACGCACGATGAGTATGAGTGAAACAGAATGTGACATCAGCTAATCCTGATGCTAGCACATTTCACACAGATTTCACAGAAGATAAGCAGAATCCCCAGCTACATAATTATAATCTGTATGACATCATGACTTACAAGAGCACTCTCTGACTCACACACGTATACACACACGTATATATCACACACACACACACACACACACACACACACACCACACACACACACACACAAACGCATACATACACACACATACACGCACACACACAAAATGCACTCATTGACACACACACATATTGTTTCCTTTATATATTGTGCTGCATATATGCCTTCATTTAAGTTATAACCTGTGCTCAATTTAAGCTTTGCTTTGGCAATGTACAAGTATAATTTCATCATCGCAAGACATTTTCTTGAATTGAATGGAAAATTAAGAGAGCAAGAGAGAGAGAGTGCACCAATTATATTATCTGAATAGCTACCATGTGTTCTTATCATGGTGTGTTGAAATATGCAGGTACTTTTACTTTGTTAACTGAGAGAACAGAAAGACTGAGTGAGAAAGAAAGATAAAAACAAAAGAATGAAGACAGGAATATAGTTTCTTTTCTGTACTCCGCCACTCCTGAGAGAGCTCCTCTCTCCCTCTCTCTCTCTCTCCTCAGCACACTTCTCAGAGCGGCTGAATTGTGGAGGCGAGTGGAGTGTTTGATAGGCTGGTGACAGGGTGACATAAGGGCACCTCGTGCACCTTTCTGTTCTCGGGCCAGTGGGGCTCGCTGGCCTGCCGTCACCCCCCCCCTGCCTTGACCTCCTTCTGGACTTCTTTAAAATGCACATAACTTTTCCCCCAGCTCTCTCCCAGCATGCATCTGGGGCCTCTGAAATATCCATCCAGCATCATGAACAATTCTGAAGCCACGGGGGAATGCTGAGAGTCTGGTCTGACACTTAAACACACGCACACACACACACACACACACACAGGTGCATGCAGACACACGTGTGCATGCAGACAGACACACACATATGTATATAGGCACAGACAACCAGACAGATAAATGCAGACAAATACACACACACACACACGTTGAAAAGCAAATGCAGACACATAAAAAGACAAGTCCACATGACCATCCAGACACACACACACAAACACACACAAACAAACACACACACCCACACACACACACACACCCTACAGTGAGTGTGAGAGAGACATCAATCCAGGCTGTCATCTGTAAATCTCAGCCGGCCCTTCACCAGGTTACAGCCGTGCGATTTCATCACCTGCAGATTTAATACCCAAGTTGGCGCACGATTCCCTGGGCCTGAGCACATTTGCAGAGCGACTCCTCTGGATCCTAGTATAAATCTTACAGATTTAATATAAACACCTATGTCAGGCCTCTTCTCCAGCATATTTTATGACTGGTACGATCAGACAAAAGAAAATGTGCTAAAGCACTTCACAGGGGTGATTCGAAAAAAAATAAAATAAAAAATAACGCCACATACAACAAATCACCCAAAAATGAGCGCTGGCCTTCACCACTGGCTACCTGTGCTACACTTACAACTCACCAAAGGCTGGACTGAAGGCTGCCGGAAAGGCTAAGCCTCTCACTCGCTCTACAAAAATCCTCCCGGCATTCTACCTGCGTTAGGTAGATATGACAAACGTGCACGCTCCGGAGATTAGTTCTCCATCCAACTAAATCCGCTCTCTGTGCGGACACGGCGAGTGACCTAGTTTATTCAAGGATTTATGGTTAAGGGACAACCTCGCCACGTTAAAAAAGGCTTTTCTGCTATCTTATGTGCCGAGGCAATACAAATTGACTTCGCTTTCCATATTAGTGGAATTATTACAGTAGTAGTGCGGCTGGAAAATGGAGTGAACGGAAACATATGTTAAGGAGACGTTTTTATGAGCCCAGGGACTGATTGGGATTTGAAACATACGTGGCTCCCAAGTGGGCCGTAAGACACTAAAGCCCGTCCAGTGGAGAGAGCGAGGCGAAGTCTCGCTAGTGGTGCTGTGGCCGCGGCTGGGGTACCGTAGCTCGTAGCTCGGCGCGCAAAACAGGTGTCCGGGCTTCGAAATCAAAAGGGAGACCCAGACGGCAGAGCCGTATTTTATCTCCTAGCGCTTATTACGGTTCAACTTCAACAGGCCCGACGCTCTCAGTAGCACGTACAAGGGCGGCCTCGACGTGCGTGACAATCGCAAGTGGCGCTGGGAAAGGGGATGGGAGCGAGCGGACCTGCCAGGGAACTTCACAGGTCGCGAAACGAACACTCACCCAAACCGCCTCACATTTTCCTTGTTGTCTGTCTGTGGATGTTTTTTTCTTTTTTAGCTCTTTTCCTCTGCCAGTTGTCAGATTCTAAATGGGGGTGCTTTCCCCTGTTTCAGAAGGCATGGTGGTGTGCAGGTGCAAAGGGACGGAAGCTCTGGCACCTAGTCATTACCACATCACACAGGAACATACATACTACTACACTTAAAGTACATATTACACACACACACACACATACACACACAGAGACACACACAGACACACACACAAATATACAAAGCCACCTCAACTATATAATATTTCCCGCAATTTACAACCTTGTTTCTTCAAGAGTCCTACAGTTACGTAATATTACATGTTTTCATTGCCATCTGCACTTGGCACAAACACACCACCACATTTCCAACCTGTGCCTTAACATACTGATGAATCATAATCACAATCCTGTTCACTCGGCCTATCCAAGAAAAAGCTAACCAACCGCTGAGCCACATCACGGATGCTTTTATGACACAAACCGGCCCACAACCCCGCCCCATCACGAATCCACCATATTCTCTCACACGTGACTTCAGGAGTGCTGGTTCCTCACTGAACTCACTGTCCTCACTTTTCCGAACTCACAAACTCTTTCTCTCTCTTTCTCTCTCTCTCTCCACCAGATGCTTCTTGTGCGTCTGTTCCCTGGCCTTTGTAGACCCGCGCAGGAAACTGATCCTCCACTGCTGAAATCTGGCAGGGTATCGGTCTCGAAGACAGAGCGAGAGAGACACCGAGAGATATGGACAAAAGCGATAAAGCATGGCGAGATAATAAATTGAACTGTGAAATGTTCACTCACACGAGCCCTTAAGCTCATTTCGAAGGTCACTTTTTTGTTTTTGCTGGGGAGCAGTTTCAACTTCCGTGCAGGGATGATTTGCGAGTCGGGTGCACCACTGACACAGGGATATGCAGTAGTTTATTGGCCGGTGACAGAAGCTACCGGGGAAGGTTTCTTTTCTTTCTTCTTTTTCATTTTTTTTCATCCATTTTCTTTTTTCTTAACCAAGGCCTTCGCCGAGCTTAAGGAGGAGAAGACAAGAGGGTTTGCCAAGAGTAGCAAAACCCCTCGGCTTTCCCCTGTTCTGTCTGGCTAGAGTACAGCCGCTCGGTTGACTTCCGTCGTCACTACGGGATACTTCTTCACCAAGCCGACATATATCAACAAGGGTGAAAACAAATTAAGATATTTTATGGAAATGATGTTGGGGAAGATGAAACATAAATTTACAGTACCGTCAAAAAAATATTATTACATTTACAGAAAATTCCTTCTTACCACACAGAATGGTACTCAGTCATATAAACCTAGGATTAGGGTCATAACCCTCTCAGTACAAAATGAACAGAAGCAATTATATCATCGACATACAGTATGTACCATTTCAGAAAATTCAGCATCACAATGCCTGTGGTTGGATGTTGGATGTTGGCCACAGCAAATAAATAGGTATTGACAGCACCATGCTTGAACAGCCACACATCAACCTCAGGGACTAATTACTCTATCGAAAAGCGCTGGACCAAAAGCCAACCCAAATGGCCAAGACCATCCCATCAGGTTGGGTAAAAAACCACAGCATCTCCAATCCATCATCTTTAGGTTGTGGGGTGTCTGTGGGGAGGAACATGTGGGTACACAGGAGGGCATGAAGATGCCCTCACTATGCCAAGCCACAGGCCACACTCCCTTGGTGAGGGCCTGACCTTACAGAGAAAGAGAGCGAGAGAGTGAGAGGGAGAGAGAGATAGAGGACAGAGAAGGAAAGGGAGAGAGAGAGGGAGAGAGATAGAGAGAGATACACTTTCCACATGCCATATCATGGCAGCCAAAAGACACCAACTGGTCCCATCTCGGTAATTCATCACACCCGAAAGCTGTTTAAAACGGGGCAAGTTGTACTAACCTACACTTATCTGGGGACAGATGGACAAACATTGCAGAGCGGTAGCCATCGCTTTTAGTGCGTGGCAGAAAAAAAAAAACTGAAATGCGACTTCTGGGCTTAGAAGTAGGTGTCTCACACAAAAAAAACGACCACAGCAGGAATCAATCAGGCAGAAATACTTGCATCGTGGCCATTCCCAGTCTTGGCACCCCATCTCGGTCGACCATTATTGCATAAAAACGCTTGGAACTTTCTCCTCTTTTCTGAACGAAAAAATCTGCTCCCGGACCTAAATGCATCAGGCTTCAGACATGAAGAAACCCAATTTGTTTAGATAGAGAGGCAGTTACGCACCAGACAGATTCCTCAGCGCTGACTGCATGTGTAATGACGGACTGGCTGGAATTGGACCGCTCTGAATGAACTGCGCCACAAAAAAGACTCGGCAGGGGAGAAAAAGAGGCACACGAACGAGGAGGGGAGTTCAGCGAGCAGGGGCTACCTACTGAACAGACCTAACGCAGCACACTACTCACCACCCTCACACTCCACAAAAAGAGAAATCAAACTGCCGTCCAATTAAATGGAGAAGAATCATAATACAGTGCCATTTGACTAGGGCAGGTTCTGCTAAGTTCACTATAAGTGTGTTGAACTCTGCCCCCTTTTTTAGTGTGAAAAGGTCGGAAAAAAGAGACACCATGTCCCAGAGGGGCTTTCTTTTCTAGATTCCCAGCCATTTCGTTGTGGTCATGATCAGCTCAGCGATTGGCAACGCCTCTTCCTCGAGCACGCTGTTCGCGCATACAGGAACGTATCCACATCGGCCACGTCGTCTAAGCCAGCAAACACAGAGTATTCTGACCATCACGCTGTGCTGGGCTTGCCAACCTCCCGAAAAAAGCAAGTGGTCTAATGGGTCCAATGTGGAGGCCCACATTGCAAACATGACTGTCATGGCCAGCCAGAGAATTTGCAGATAAAACGTTGCACTGAGAGGAAACAGATCGCGGACGGCGGACCCGAGCGTGCTGGAACGGGCCGAAACGGGTCTGCGCGGTGGAAATCTCGTGTCACTCAGACGCAGATCTCTCAACCAAGTTTCTGGTTCGTGTCTGATGAGCTCAATTTGATCCACTGACATCATCCCCCCCCCCCCCTCACCATCCCTGAAGCGCCTGTCTTTTATTTTCAGTGTAGTCACTTTACACGGAGATGCAACATCAGAGAGACAGAGAGAGGGGGAAATTGAGCAGGTCTCTACACATTCATGTTCAACATTTCCACCTGACACCGACGATTCCCTGACAACTGCTTAGTGCAACATGAAAGAACGCGGTGTTGCGGGAAAACTAATTACCTTTTGTCATGACCAGCACTTGCTGTTAACCATTATGACTGCCCCCCCCCCCCCCCTAACAAAAAAAAAACAAAAACAGAAAAGAAAAGGCATAGCACAAAGATCCAATAATGGGCTTGGTTTCCATTGATGGTAATCAGTGTCATAAAGCCCTGAAATCTCTCATTTCTAGGCTGCCTTTGAGCATCGCAATGGCTTCATAGCTGTGTAACCATCGCCTTAAGCCTTCAATGGCTGCCTGAGACCGGCACACTGGTCTCATATTATTTTTTCCTACAATTATAAGTTCCCCATAGCTGATCCGCATTTATTCACCATCAGCTCCAAACAGTGCCAGGAAAACAAGATTCCTAATATGAAAACGCAGCAATAATAACAATCTTAAAAAATCCACATCCTCCCCTCCGTCCCCAGTCATAAATAATAGAAAAAAGAACACGACCGTGCTCTATTTTACCTGTCAATAAAAGGCCAGGGGCCACTGGGAGAGTGTGGTCTTGACACTACACTTAACCAACAGAAAAGCTCAGAGCTGAGGCGCAACTGAAAGCCCCAAGTAGTAAACAGCGACTGTCCGGCGGGGTCAGGGGTCCAGAGCTGAGTGCAGGAAAGAGCCCACTGTCTGACGGCTAAGCCGCCTCAGTAAAGTGCCAAGGAGAGGAAGAGAGAGAGAGGGGGAGAGAGGGAGAGAGAGGGAGAGAGAGAGAGAGGGGGGGAGAGAGAGGGTTCCAAACAGATGCTAGTCCCATTACTGCCCCCCATACCTGACCCTAGGTCTTTAATGTTGATCAGACACACACACACACGCACGCACACACACACACACACGCACACACGGACATACACACACACGCATACACATACATACACCATACACACACTTTCAAATGGATACACACACTATATTCCCAGTTAGTGCCAGTACCCTGCCCCTACTGCGATGTTAGCGACTCAGCATGTTTTGAGAGCGGGCCGGTCAGGCAGGCGGGTGGACGGACAGGACGGACGCGCTCTCAATCATCATTACGGGTTTCTGCGGAGTCCTGGGGCCCGGGCCGCCTGCCAGCACGCGTAAGAGTTTCCATGAGAAAAGCCTTCAGCTGCCGCCAGAAAAACTATAGTAGGAGGGGTGGTGTGTGTTTATGTGTGTGTGTGTGTGTGTGTGTGTGTGGGGGGGTCGGAGGAGACTGGGGATCCTCTGAAATTTAAGAATGCTACTTTTCTAGGAATCACAGACGAAAAGTCAGGAGGCGAAAAGTGAGAGGAGGGAGAGAGAGAGAGAGAGAGAGAGAGAGAGAGAGACACAGAGAGAGAAAGAGAGAGAGAAGGAGAAAGTGAGAGAGAAGGAGAAAGTGAGAGAGAAATCGACAGAAAAGAAGGAAAGTATTCTTCTCTGGTTCCTTCACAGAATAAATAGGCATTTGTGAATAGGGGCCCACTGTATTGGGCTGCACAGCACAGCTGGGAGAAATCTGCGTCCCTGATTAGCCCTTGTGGCGCGTGGCGCTCCGCTCTGCTCTGTGAGATCACCCAACAGCATGGCAAACTAATGAGAGAGGACACACAGCAGCAGCCTCGAAACAAAACACACACACACACGCACGCCTGCACGCACGCACGCACGCACGCACGCACGCACGCACACACACACGCACGCACGCACACACACACACACACACTCACATAAAAACAGGCGCACTCACACACACATAAAAAACAGGCGCACATACATACACACACACACACGCAGAGACATACACGCACATGCACACACAAACAAGTACAAAGGAGCCTTCATGTAGCCTGTGAGTAGAGGCCAGTAAGCCCCAGTCAGTAAGTTGGGGAGGTGATGGCTAATGAGGCCCAAAAGCCTCCAGACCCTACTACAGAACCCAGAGCCAAGTCCACAATGAAAAGCAAACGCCAGCAACACACATGCACACACACACACACACACACACACACACACACACACACACACACACACACACACACATACTCGCAGACCGAAGGGGAATATGATGTCATCGTCCAACTGCTCGAGCTCAAAACGTGTGACAGAGTCTGCCATCATCGCTAAATCCCCCCCCACCCCCCGCACACCCACTGCACCCTCCATCCCCCTCACCCACCCACCTTTTATGGGTTAATTAGCAGACTATAACAAGGCTAGCGTGAATACCGCTTCTTTTTTTCATCCACTGGCATCTATTGTTTTCGCTCTGTTTTCCCGTTTATTGCCGTCGCATGCATGCCATTATCCTCGATTGCATATTCGGCCGTGGATGAAAGCACTCGCCCGGGTGACTCAACAAAGCAACTTTATTGGACATTCTGGACATTCATATTGGAAATTTCTGAGACCGGTAGTCATGTGTGTGTGTGTGTGTGTGTGTGTATGTGTGTGTGCGTGCGTGTGTGTGTGTGTGTGTGTGAGTGGTGGGTGGGTGATGATGACGTTACACAGGTGCCACATCCCAGGGGCGATGTTTTTTTGCGAGCAGACTCTCTGTGGACAGCGCCTGGCAGTGGCTAGTGCTGCCTGAAAGAGCCAGCTGCAGCTGGCCACCGTTCTGTCCATAGAGAGCGAAAAAAGGCGCCTAACCAATCACAGCCCCCATCTCCAGGTGCACCCCTGTCCCAAGCACAAGCGCTCTGCTCAGCATGTGTGTGCTTCTGCCAGCCGGGGAACAAGTGAGCACCGGGCTTCTTAAGTGCTCCTCCAGACCTTCATGAGTCATGGCTTTTTAAGCGTAAATATAAATGCACATAAATGTACATCAGTGCGACTACTGTGCGGAATAAACCTAAAAATAGCGAAACCTTTAAAAAAAAAAAAAAAAAAAAATGGCTTCAAAAGTTTCTCTGGTGCGTGAGGTCATGCCCTCCCGGGTCTGGTCTGGGAGTCCAGACAGAGCGGCTGTCAGGTGGAGAGTGTTGAGTGCCTGGGGGTAGTTAGTGAGGTTGACATACTACATGCCACTCCCCCACGTCCACCATGGTCCCAAGCGCTAGACGAGCCATGCTAACAGTACGGTAGTTAGTCGTTGATAACTTGAGTGATTTCTCGGGGGCTATACAAGTGTGAGAAGGGTCGAGGGTGGATGTGAGCACATGTGTGTGTGTGTGTGTGTGTGTGTGTGTGTGTGTGTGTGTGTGACTCTGAAAGACATTTCCTGAAGCAGGGGAGGGGGCAGTGGAGGAGGCCTGAGGGTCTCTGGGAGAGCTCATATGTCCCGTTTTTGACACGGAATCGAGGTCCGGGGACACCCGACGCTGAAGCTAACTCACCGTCGACAGGGGTGAGGTCATCGCCTTGTCTCTGTCACTGATGGATCTCCCCAAAAAGTCTCCCCCACATACACACACACACACAAACACACACATACACACACACACACACACACACCCACACACACACACACACACACCCACACACACATTTTGCCTCAAACTACACACTCTACTTGCCTTCAGGCGTAATGCACATTGAGAGAGAGGGGGGTGGGAAAAGCCAGTCAGCCGCCCACTAGTCTTATTTATTTTGTTTTCGGCTCATTTGAAGAGACCGGAATGTGTGTGTGTGTGTGTGTGTGTGTGTGTGTGGGGGGGGGGGGGGGGGGGGGGGGGGGGGGTTTGAGTTCAGTTCTGCATGGGCGCGGATGCCTTCGGAGTATGCTGTTACCACCGCACACTTACCGGGACTCCAGCAGGGCCGACCACAGGCGCTCGTTTCGAGACATTAGATGACGTGAGACAGGAGCTTATTAAGGCTTTATGAGAGGCGAGTGATGTGATTCGGTCGCCCTCCGTCAATCAATACGCATTCCTGCAGGAGAGCTAATGCAGCTGTAATCACAGGCTGAAATGCATTTGGGCCGGGGAGGACTCGGGAGATGGGCCTCGCTAGAGTGACAGGAGATTGGGTGGTGCAGTGCCCAAACTAGGTTACTTGGGTGGTTTTTGATACCCGCACATCGAGCAAATCTGGACTCGAGACCTATTGTAACGAAATTCAGATGAATGGCAAAGTAAACTGACCTTTTAACAACCTTTTGAGAGGCATGCGTTGCAGCTTGGGTTTCACCCACTGGCTAAGGGCTTGGGGCTGAGCCTAAGCTTGTTAACCGTCCTTATTTACTGCCTACTACCTTAAAAACTTTTAAGTAAGTCATAAATATACAGGATGGGGGTGTTCTACGTGGCTTTAGATTTCCTTACAATAATTACAGCCTGTTTGAACTTATAAGGGGTCATTCTCTATGCGTTTCGGTCACAGACATACCGAAAGAATCTAGCAAGATAATCTGCGACGCAGACACATCATAAAACACAAGCTTTGCTTCTGAGAACTGAAGGGCCTATCAAATGTTGCGTTTGACTAAATTTGATGTTTTCTCATTGTGCTCATGGCAAGCGGATCCCTGTGGGCTTCTGTCAGTAGGTTATTAATGAGCTGAGTAGGAGTTGACGATATGGGGAATTTCGCTGACACCGGCATTTTTGACTCAATCAAAACCCCTCTAAAACCCACCATCACCGCCATCGCAACCTCTGCTCCCAGTCCTTCAAACATCAGTCGCCCACTTCCCTTTCCAAATTCCAAAAATTCGACGGGTTGTCAGCCCTCTGATCCGAGAGCGCTGTTTACGTGTCAGGCGGACAAAAGCTGCACAGGAAGTCAGTGACGTCCCTCAGTTGAGTTGGGACCTGCTCTTGGACCCCCCTAGAAGGATGTAGCCCCCCATAGCCTTTTTTTTGGCAGAGTGCAGAGGATGCATAGCCCACTTTTATTGCCCTCGAAACTCCCCAGTTATTTTGGCTCCAGTGGTTTTGGAGTTTGTGATTGAAGGAGAATGACCAGAGGGTGAGAGTTTCCTCGCTGGCAGGCACGAACAATTATGAGGGGAATGTGGCACTGAGAGGAAGAGTTTGCTTTGTGTGTGTGCGTGTGTGTGTGTGTGTGTGTGTGTGTGTGTGTGAGAGAGAGTGTATGTGAGGGGGAACACACAACAACGCACACACACACTGATCCCATGGGCGCTGGCAACCTCGTGATCACAGTGGGGGCTCAAGGGAGCACCCCCCCCACCCCCTCCCCCTCCCCCCATCGACCCGTTCAACCCCAGAGCTTTCCCCGATGACGACAGCTGCGCCACGGAACCCCTGCAGGGAAAACAAGCGAAAACAAAAGAACCTCCTGCCTTCTGCTTTGCGCTGTCTCACTCTGTCGCTCTCTCTCTCTCTCTCTCTCTCTCTCTCTCTCTCGCTCTCTACATCCCGTCCAAGCGAATGCCAGTGAGAGGAGGAGAGGAAAGGGGTGAGAGGAGGGGAAAAAAAAAGCGAAATCAACCCCTGTCCCTCACAGGAAGCCCCTACCCATTGTTTTGCTTCCTTCATTAGTCCTTGTGTCAACAGTTGGGCTCGACACGCGTGTGCCACTGTTTGTGTTCGGCCGCTCCAAGCCTGACCTCACCGAGTTCTGCTGTTTTGACAGATTGTTTGAAATCCCACTGCGGTCATATACAGGCGAAAAAGGTGAGTATTCATAGCAACAAAGCAAACAGTGCTCTACCTGTCGAGGCTTTTTAACGATTTTATTTTTTGTCTGTGCTCAATAAAAGTGGGGTGGGGTGTGGTATTTAAGAGATCAAGGCGAATGCTACATTGGGCCTTTTATGGGATGAATTCCCCTACCGCCGTGACGGTGAAGCATGACCTATTTCATGAGATGGCGCACTTTCATACAATGGAACGTGCCTGTACAATCGTGCACTTTTTACGGTATAGATCAGTATTTTTTACAGTATAGATCAGTTGGTAAAGGGGGTGAATGAATCTGACTTTGTCAAATGCTGGTGGTTGTTTGTCAAACGCAGCATTCTTTGAAATTCTTTCATGCAAGTTTCAAAAAGAGGGACTTCGGTGATGCACTATGGCAGTCTTGGCCAAAAAAAAAAAAAAAAAAAGTTGGTTGTTGGGTCAAGAACAACAAATAGAGGCACTTGTGTGACGTGTGTGTTCATTGACAGCAGTCCACTCACCATCATCCAGGTACATCTGGTCCAGCTCCTGGGGCTCCTGCTTGACGGTGACGGATGGTGGACTGTCGGCAGGACTGCCTTGGGTCTGGGCCCCAGCCGGGGGCGTCTGGCCGGGGCTGAAGGACGGGACGAAGGGGCTCTCCGCGGAGGCCGCACCCGGGGTGGAGGGGTGGGAGACCGGGGAGGACGAGGGGCTGCTGTTGGGGTAGAGGGGGTGCGGAGGCGGGTTGTAGCCAGGGCTGGTCAGGTGCGGGCTGCTGCCCTGGGTGGAGTGGAGCAGGGCCAGGGACGGGTGGTGGTCCGGCGAGGCGGGAAGGCCCAGGGATCCCCCCCGACCGGCCGTCTCCTGCAAGGGAAGCGGGTGGTGCGTGGGGCTGCTGGGAAGGCACTTGGGGTAGGCCACGACTGGGGAGAGGTCGTGCAGCTTGGGGCTGGAGCTGGGCGGTGAGGACGGCGACGACGAGGCGGGCACCGCGCTGTGACGCTGCGGGCAGGACGGGTACCCGCTCACCAGGCAGCCGTCCACCTCCCCCAGCGGCATCATGGGTGTCAGTCTCTGCTGGCCGTAATAGGATTTGGAATGCATTGACATCACAGGTGGCCCCTGGGATTCGTAGTCGTCACTAGGTTCTGTTTTAATCATAGGGACTGGAAGGGAAAGAGAAAGAGAAAAAAAAAAACGAGAGAGAGAGAGAGAGAGAGAGAGAGAGAGAGAGAGAGAGAGAGAGAGAGAGAGAGAGAGAGAGAGAGAGAGAGAGAGATAGAGAGAGAGAGAGAGAGAGAAAAAGAGAGAAAAAGAGAGAAAAACAGAGGGCAGGTCTTAATAAAAACGTGCTGGAGGTCCACGTGGCCAAGTCTAGTGAGTAAGAAGTGAGTAACGGGAGTTAGTGAGAGGGGGTTGTGGCGAGGGAGACTCTGCCACCAGCCAAACAAACAAAGCAGCCCCGTGAATGGGTCTCTGTGTCAGTGTCAGTACAGCACTCCCACCCAGCTGAGAGACAAAAAAAAAGAGAAAAAGAACAAGAAAAAGAAAAGGAAAAAAAAAGACAAAAAAAGAGAAAAGAAAGACAATTTGGATGAGTCATCAGAGTGGAGAACCACAGCTGGCTCTAATAATGAACAGACCCTATTTTCTTTGGATTCTCCCTCAGCTCTGATATCCTATAAAAGAGCATTTTAAAACAGCGAGCTGCTGCAGGAGCCTTAGACCCCAAGGGCTCCGCGCTTTCAAAGTAATTGTTGCACTCAAGACAAAAGTGAGCAAAAGAGAAATGGATAGAGAGAGCAAGAGAGAGAGGGAGGGAGGGAGGGAGGGAGGGAGGGAGGGAGGGGGGGGGGGGGGGCGGGGGCAGAAAGAAAGGCAAAAAAAAACGAAAGAAATAAAAATTGAAGTAAAGAAAGAAAAAAGAGATGGGGAAAGATAAATAGAGGGATGATTCGATTTTGATTGGATGCTTATGGCTCCTTCAAGGGATTCACTATGCCTGTGGTTTCAGAAGCACCAACGTGGCTTTAATGGGGTGGGCGCAATGACCTTATCTGGCTTCCTACTGCTTGCCTTGGTCAAAATCAACCTCCATTTTGCGTACATTTCTGTAATTTACTGATTAGTTTAGATTACTTCAGACTGACAATGATCATCGGTTTCCTGCGCATCATCAAGATCGGCTTTCATGGGGGAGACATGACTCAACGTGGCATGCTGTTTATGTGAGGCTTAAACACAGCTTGGCCTTTAAAACATACAGAGACAAAACTTCAACACCGAGCGGAGCTCAAAAGACAAGCACAGCTCAATTAAAACAATGAAGCTGATAATTCGAGTGCTTTTCAGTAATTCACAGTAACTCTGTGGAGAACATCTAGCCAGCAAGACCTCTCATTCTTCTGAATATCTAAAGTGTTTATTGAAAACAAATCTGAGTAGTTCATATATTAGGTCCAAAAATTGACCAACTCACTTAGGAAGGTCACTTGCTGTAGACGTGGTGCTTTAACAACATGCTTTGATATATGAGAGATGACTGTATCATGAGGTGTGTGTTAGATCTCTTGAGTGATGATTCTGCCTTAACACACACTAGCACTCTGAGAATGGGTGTTGATGAGGCTCACCCACTGGGAGTGGACCGTGCGTCATTCCGCTGTCTCTTAAGTGACGTGGGAGTGAGGCTGAGAATCCCTCTGGAATGGACGTCCCAGGCGGTGCCCGACTAGAAAGTTGTCAGGACCCCCGGTGGGATCTCCTGCAGACACTTCAGTGTGGTCCACATAAGGTCAACAGATCACTGTACCTCAGTACTCTCAAGGTTCACAATGCACTAGTCTAGTGCCTCTCTGCCTTAAGACCTCTGGTACCCCAGAACCTGTCTGACTCAGTCTTTTGCACCTACATCTGGCGTTGCACTGGAAACACCTCTAAATTCCCCTCCTGCATGGTCTTACAGTGTGATGTCATTTCATATGGAGATAAAAAATGGACTTTATATTGGTGCAATAAGGGAACACATTAGTCAGAGGAATGTCTGAGAAATATGTTAGCTGCGGGGCATGAATAGCGTAGAAGAATGTACTGTATGCCCTCAGTGCAGTGCAGTGCAAGTGGATGCATGTCCATGTGTGTCCTCACATAGACGCTGTCCTCAGACTAGAGGGCATTTACACAAGTGGCACTAGTCTCCCGTCCTGAATCTCAATTTGCTTATTCTACCTCTCCGTCTCTTCTGTTTTTCTTTCCTATTTTTCTCTCACAAATGCACAAACACAAACAATGCCACACAGACACACACAGACACACACACACACACACACACACACACACTCTCTTTGCAGGGCCTCTGGGTGACAACAGGCAACCCTCCAGCACTTCTCTCACAAGTCTCTCTCCCTCTCTTTCTCTCCCTCCCTCCCTCCCTCCCTCCTCGGGCCCTGGATGCCTGTGTGCGCAGCGGAGAGAAGATTCACCCCACCAATCCCATCCCCAGCTGGCTCGCATTTCCTCCCCAACCTGCGGGTTATGGCCCACAGACAGCTTACGCTTTGCACATGTTTGTTCCCCTCCTTTCACTCACCTCTCTCTCCCTCTCTCTCCCTCTCTCTCTCTCTCTCCTCTCTCTCTCTCTCTCTCTCTCTCTCTCTCTCTCTCTCTCTCTCCATCGCTCTCCCTCTAGGCCTGTGTCTGTCGGCTCACATTAAAGTAATCAGGTTTGATCTGGGTATAAACCGAGCGCCAGATTTCTCTCTGGAGGGCGGGGTACTGGGAGGAGAGTCTGCGCGCGTGTGTGTGTGTGTGTGTGTGTGTGTGTGTGTGTGTGTGTGTGTGTGTGCGGGGGGGGAGGGGGGGTGGTTGGTGGCAGGTTGTCGCGTGAGGGAGAAAGCACTGTGCGCCACTGACGGTGCAGTTGGGATTTGCGAGGCCCTTCTGTTCGGACTATCAGCGACCGTGGCGCCTTCTCCACTTACTCCATAAAGGGCCGCCTGCACTGCACTGCACTCGTGCTCACTCTCCCTCAGCCTACCGCTCCTTAATGGCTCCCTCATGTTGGACGGAGAGCAGGAGTCGCAGCGCAGAGACCCAGAGACCCGCTTCATTCACACCCACTTACACAAAGGATATTATCATGCGCCCGTCGCCAACACAGAGCGCAAACACAGATCGATGCCAAAGAGTAAAGATGAGGGAAATGAAAGACCATTAACATATTTTGGCATCACTGACACAGGATGAAAAAAAAAAAAAAAACAGCCTCATCATTGAGAAAGTGTCTTATTTGGCCTTCTGAAAAATATCACACAAGTAACATGGAATCTGATCTCATTAAATTGCAAACTCACTGTCGATAAGTGGGACGATCAAGAAAATAGTTGCATCTTTTTCAAATTAAGCATCCTTCACCAGAATTCCAGCCATATATTAGAACTGCATCTGAAGTGTAGCGATAAAATACATTACAAAGGAGATGCTAGTGAGGAACGTGAATGTCATGGCGCTACACGGCGAGCCAGGTTTGGGTAAGATGGAGACATTGCGACACGTGGAGGTGCAGGTGGTGCTTAATCAAGTTTTGCGAGGCTGGACGGGCACTCGTAGCATCCCTGCCTGGGCCCAATCTGGAGGCGCACAGGGGATCCGCGGGAGGTGTGTGTCTGTCTGTCACTACCCCTCCACGAACCGAGGACCAGCTCCCACGTCCTGGACAGACACTGGCCAAAACACACAGCACAACACAGAGACACCACATACACACACACACACACACACACACACACAAACACACTCTAAACAATACACACCCACCACAATACACGCACACACACATACTGTACACACACACTACTGACATATGGATACAGCCAAGAAACTCAGCTTGCCTTGACTGCTCTCCAAATATGGCACATGTTCAGCGTCTAAAAATGGGCCGGGTCGTGGTCAGGTGACATTTGAAGAGACGCGTGGCCACACATCACGCCACGTTGACGTCACACCGGTGAGTGGGAAGCCCGTGAGGCTCGTGCCGAATCCTGAGGTCCGCTGAAGCCCGGCTGCCGTGGTGCCACTGGGACCAGAAGGCCTGGTGCTAGAGAAAATAAACTGGCTGGTGAACGGCTCGCCATTGTTTCTGTCTGGCACGGTACCTCGCCACCGGTTCTCCGACCGCAAGCCCGAGGATCGAGCGTCAACCGCCGACGGTGTTATTAATAGAACACGATATTGTGAAGAAATCTTCAAAACGTCTTGTAAAAACAAGGGGATTCCGAGAACTGACTTCAGCTCGGGCCCTTATTAGAGCCAACGCTTTTTAAGCGTTTGGTCTTTCATGTGGCCCAGGCAAGAATGCTTCTTGTTGCACGAGTGAGAAGAGAGAAGGGAAGAAAAAAAGAAGAGGGAATGACACGTCATGACTTTACTCACGCAAGAGTTACTGGATGCGCGATCGGAAAAGTAACGTTAGCACTGGGTGCTCGCGGGGGGAAAGGACGCTGTACGCTATGAACAAACCCGATCCTCTGTTGATTCACGCAAAAAACTCACCCAAACCACAATTGCTCCTAATACCCTCTTACCGAAACCAAATATAAAGGACAGACATTCTGATCAGAATCTTATTAAAGTACACTCACCAGTCATTTCCAATAATATCTTTGAAGTGTCTATCCCTGGCATCTAAGTGCACTTATGTACTGCTAGTCCTTGAAGCTGAGTGTACTATCAAATGGAACAGACAGTACAGTTGAATTTGTTCTGATGGTACACGAGGTCAACAAATGGAAAAAGGTTTTTTTTTTTCATTACCTGCAGTAGACCAGAACAAGTTTATTTTGTCTTTCTTCCTCTTTCTCTCTCTCTCTCTCACTCTCTCTCTCACAGCTTTTAAGCGGTAGAGCTATTTTCAGCTGTGTGTTTTTTTTATATAGCCCGCATCTTTCTTTTTTTAAACCCTCCGGCAAACGCTGGAGGGTGAATGAGATGTGCTTCAGTGGTGTCAACAACCACAATAGTGCTTGAAGTGGTGCTGCAAGGCGACGGGGGCCCATTCAGATGCGCCGAGGGGCGGAAGCGCTGACAAAGACCACGCGCTGGACCGACCCATATTACCTCGCCACAGCCTGTTTGCTAACACCTTCACTCATAGCTCTGTCGCTGTTTCTCACACATACACGCATGCACACACGCTGTCTCTCTGTACCTCTCTCACACACATACACACTCATTCATACACATCCTCCGTCTCTCTCTCTCTCCACACACACACACACACACACAGCCACAAACATCTTTTCTCTCCAAGATAGGCTATCCTTTTTTCCGACGCCCATCACACTGTTATCACTGGTATTATTATTAGCTAAAAACCTGTTTGCCTTGGTGACAGAGATGTAGTTGCACATGTCAAAACAGCCTTCATTTCCTATAGCAGGCTCTTTTTATACCCTGTGTTTGCCTTAGGCCATAAATGCTCACCTCAGTGTTTTTGCGAAACAGCACGTGCTATGGCAGAGCAGACCTCAACATATGATTGCACAGGTGAATTAAGACAAACTAAACAGTGAGAGAAGCCAAAATGACACCCTATTGAGGGTCTTTATCTCATATCAGAATGTCTGTTTCTCATTATATAACAGAGTTATATCAGAGACAAAACTCACCTTGGAATGCTCACCTTGGCCTTTTCGGGAATGTGCTATGTCAGAGCAGATCTCTACATATGAGAGTGTAGTTGAACTAAGCGAAACCAAACGGTTAGAAAACAGGGAGGGTCTTTCTTTCATAATAGAATTTCTGAGAGAATTGCACAGAGAATACTGTGTATGCAGTGGGCAGAAATAAATAAACTGGTGGCGCAGAACCATTTAGTCACACCCTACCACATAAACACACAATACACAGCCATGGCTGCCAAACGTAAAATTAGACTCTGATGCTTCCATTTGCTGTATAACTGCTGTAATTAGAGTCCAGTAAAAGAGTAGAAGAGTGTATTTATAACGGTGAATAGGTACAGCGTTTTGAGTGGGAGAATAAATACATGCACGACAGTGATTCACTCTATATGTGGCCAGTGACTTGTCTGGTTTATGTGTCTAGGGTTTAGAGGAACTGCTATTTATTGTGTGCGATGAGCAACAACGTGACGGCTGAGGCATGCTCCGTAATACACAGCTGTGTGGTCCGTCGGAGGGCAGACAGCGTGCACAGAGAACAGACGCTGGACACAGCACAGGTCCTCCAGGGCTGGGCTAGGTCTGTGTCGAATCGAGTTTGCACTGGTTTTGATTAGTGGAGCGCTACCCCAGAGTTCCCTGTGCTTCCTCTGACTGCAAGACTCCAAACAACGTTTCTGTGTCATCTTGCCCTCCTGTG
>NC_055966.1:22583638-22586138 GCF_018492685.1 Alosa sapidissima | reverse complement strand
AGGGCAGTGACCACTCGTCCTGGACTTGACCCGACCTTCACACCCAGCTCAACCAGTGAGAAGGGAGAGAAATCACATTTTTCAGATATGGGTGGCCTGCTCATTGGGTGGGGTTGAGAAAGGTGTGTGTGTGTGGAGGGGGGATTTAAGGAAGTTACCGTCACATCTACCGGACAACAACACTACCAAAAGGACAAAAACAATAACAAAAACAACAACAAGGAATGCTCGCTTCAGCTCTGGCTGTGTTGTTTTTTTAGCTTCCTTTCTGTGGATTGGGGGGTGGGTGACTGTGAATGGAAAGTCTGATTCATGACGAGTCTTAATTACAGAGGCTCTCGTGAAATAATCCAGTCCCCTCAATTCTTGTTGTGTGTGTGTGTGTGTGTGTGTGTGTGTGTGTGTGTGTGTATGTGTGTGTGTGTGTGTGTGTGTGTGTGTGTGTGTGTGTGTGTGTGTGTGTGTGTGTGTGTGTGTGTGTGTGTGTGTGTATGTGCGTGTGTGTGTGTGTGTGTTTTGGGTCTTGACACTCTCCAGAGATCATTTCAGGGGAGTTTTCTGTTTTTGAATGAAAGGACCCCCTTTTTTCTCTCCCTTTTCTATTTCACACACTGTTCAGATTATTTCTTTCCAATTTATCATGAAATACGGTCATTACGTCTTCTTCTTTTTTTTGTAAACCAAACAAAAAGGTAATCCCTTTCACATTTACATTTGGGGCTAGACACATGTCTGCGCCAAGTTCTGAATCTTCCATGCCTGAGGGATTGGCTACTTCTCAGTGCTGACACTCAGAAACTACTGGTTGTGGCTGGGGCCAGCAGAGCTCGCCTGCACGTGACTGGGTTAGGGGTGGTGCTGTGTGTATGTGTGTGTGTGTGTGGGGGGGGGGGGGGGGGGGGCTTAGGGATGGTACTGTGTGTGTGTGTGTATGTGTGTGTGTGTGTGTGTGTGTGTGTGTGTGTGTGTGGCGGGGGGGGGGGGGGACAAGAGAGCCAGGCGATGGCTGGGCACGGCTGCTAGCCCGCGGGGCAGGGAGGGAAGATTGAGGGCTGGTGGGGGTGTGAGGCGGGGGCCCGAGGCAGAGGCTGAGCCTTGGCTCTTCTGGTTGTGGGGCCGGAGGAGGAGCTGGAAGGGGCAGGAGGGAGCAGGAGCTCGGTGGTGGTGGTGGTGCTGCTGCTGCTGCAGAGATCCAGGCAGTTGTCCAATCAGACCAGATGTAAAAGCGATCCAGCTCACAAGGGAATTCCCTCCCCACTGAGTCACGGAGCAGGCTTCCCCAAATGCAATGCCTGTGCATGCACACACACAGTCATACACACACACACACACACAGACACACACACACACAGACACACACACACACACACACACACACACACACACACACACACACACACACAAATACACAGCAGCCCGCCTCTCGCCCCAAAAAAACACACAAGCATGCCAGAACACACACACCACGAGGTAGGCCAGGTATGCCTACACACACCAGTGCCAAAACAGAGGGCTATGCTCAAAGAAAATCTGTCTCTCTCACTCATTCTCTTTCTCTCTCTCTCTCTCTCTCTTTCTCTCTCTCTCCCTCGCTCATGCATATACACACGGACACACAATAATAAAAATAACAGAAAGGGGGAGATCATGGAAAAATCTGCAATTCGGCAGCACAAACCGAGATGGAAAGTTTCTCTCCTTCCCTCTCTCCTCCTTCTGGATCTCAATCTCTGAAACAAAGCACGAGAACGCCTCGCTTCACAGGGATGGCGTCCCAGGAAGCAGGCTGTTTAGTCTTGGACATGACAAAACAAAAGGGTCATTACGCCTGCTGAAGAAGAGTTGGGGTCGTCAGCTTGTTTCTGTTTCGACAGATCGCAGAGATACACACAGCACGGGTGTTTACGGTCTCACGGCCAGTAAATGTCAGGCCGTCTTAAAATCAACGCCGTTCCTGTGTTTTCGGGTGGAAACGGGTGGAACCAAGGCATCGGAGGTTTAGGCTATGCGAGGACACTAGGAACAAACTCAGCACCTAGTGAATGAGCTTGGAATCGATAGGGTTTGTCCCCTCCGCTTGTGGACTGGGGAGTCTTAAAAGCGGTGTTGACATGGCTTCTCTCTAAGAAAAGTCTCCAACTGCCTCTAGCACTGCCAGCAAAGTCTTTATTCTCTAAGAAACAACAACAAAACATGCAATGTCACTGTCACCACAGGCCTAGTCTTTGGGGACTTGGACTATTGTGGCTGTTTAACAGTACTTATTATAGGCCATGCCCAAAAACAATTAAATTCAATCAATTAAATGTGCAAGAAAATATAAAACAGTCTCTCTCTCCATCTCTTTGTGTGTGTGTGTGTGTGTGTGTGTGTGTGTGTATACGTGCGTGCGTGTGTGTTCCGCTTTGCCCCTCTTGAGGGAATCCCTCACAGATGAGTCACTGAAAACACTTCCTACTAAGACACAAACAGGCCTGCGGGCGAGCTAAACCCTTGCAAT